>NC_140909.1:8677114-8939614 GCF_045865225.1 Trachurus japonicus
TCATAATTCTATCAGCTCTATCTAGACACCACGAGCATCAACCTACTCATGATCTAGACGACTGCGAGGTAGAGAGAAGCGGAGAAAGTCGCGAGAGCATACGGCTCACTCCGCACGTAAACATCGTTCAGCTCTTGACATCAGTCACTAGAAACGTCATAGTGACAATTCTACCAGGCGTCTCTCTCACCGCCTTCTTACAGCCGGCCACTAATCCGTATGAGCCCCCGCCGCAACGCTGAGAGTGTCAAGAGAGATGGTACACTTGACATCATTATCATGATCTCTAGTTTACACGACGAGCACGTAAGTTTAGACTCGTACAACACAAGTCTTCAACTGATGAACTCACAGTACATTGGCGAATTTATCACATCGTGCGTCTTAGCTGAGGACTCATCATTTTCGCCTATATGACTTTGTAGGCAGAGGAGGATAGCACATTCAGCAGTAGTCCTGCATGCGTACATTGTCATGTCACTAAGGTGTAGCCACATTGACCATTTAATATCATCTCACACTTTGCAACAGAGTGTCACTTTCGCTTTAATCACATAACAATCCACTACCGTCATTCGAGATGATTCTAATCTAATGACTCTGAATCTCTGTAGGAGTGATATATCTGCAGTTTTATAGTCTGGATTATGTGAGATTACAGGGTGAAAAAGATGATTGAGGGGTCACTTGATGATGATTTTACTTAAGTTAGTCTTATCTTTTTACTGATTCTCTGTTTATATCTATTATCATCATAATCAATTATAGTTTGGGTTCAGTGATATATGAGACTTTTATCACTGTTCAGTGACAATTGGGTTGAGAGAGAGATTTTCGTGAGTCGAGTCACATTGTACATTTTTAGTAGCACACATATCAACAAGAAGGTGCTGCACAGTGAAGATTAAGAGTCTTTGAGGCGACCACATATTGTGGAAGGATACAGTTGCAATCGTGTCAGTATGGTGTGAGTCACACAAATGAAGTAGTCTACTTTTATTGGTACAAGACAGTTGAAACACAGACATTGCACATATAATCAGACACATACGTGCATAAGAGTTTATTAGTTTGTTGTATATCAACTACATATTCACCTTACTATAGGGAAAGTGTGTTATGAAGAGAGACATCTCGAGAGCCTTGGGGCGTGAGCGAGTGACTCATCGATGAGTTGGATGGAGTTAAGAGGAAAGGAGTATGAGTTGGATTTGTTGGGGAATGTAGTTGAAGGGGGATTTGATTGTGGGGAGGGATTGGATTTGGTTTTTTAGTGTGTGTGATGTGTAGGCGCGAGTGTAGAGGGGTGAAGAGAGCGCAGAGCAGGGGCGAGAATGGAGGTGTGTGTGTGAGGGGAGTGGTGAGCAGAGAGCGTGAGAGTGAGAAGAGTAGAGAAGAGCGAGAGAATGTAACGAGTAGGAGTGTGTGAGAGCGAGAGCGAGAGTGCGCGATCGAGAGATAGTTGGCGATGATTATAATGAGTGTAGATTTGGGTTTAGAGATTGAGTGTGTGGATTTATTTAGGAATAGGTATTGTGTTTTAATGATGTTAGAGAGTGAGAGGCATGGAGAGCAGGTGTCGTGTGAGAGTGGGGAGTGAGAGTTAAGGGGGGAGAGGTGAGAGAGAGGGGGAGAGCGTGAGAGAGGGGAGGGCGCGATGACGCGGTTGAAGGTAATTTATTTGGGAGGAGTTAGATAGTGGAAGGGGGAGGGGAGGGGGAGAGCGGAGCGATGTCGTGTCTTGAGTGGGAGTGACACGTAGAGAGCTGAGGAGTGTAGAGAGTTGAGAGTGAGATAGAGAGTGTGAGAGAAATGTGTTTATATGGTGGGTAAAAATGTGGTTGGTGGGAGATGGAGGTGCAGCATGAGAGAAATGGCTGTGGAGAGAGCGTAGATGGTGAGATAGGGGGAGCAGTGGAGCGCACAGGGGAGATATTGGAGTAGTTAGTGGAGTCCACGACAGTGATTGTGGAATGATCTGGACAATATATTGGAATCATATGTGACATGTAAAGGAGAGTAGTACAATAGAGAGTATATAAGACAGGAATACAAAGAGACAACGGGTTGTCACACACACATAAGAACTCGAGTAATCGAGACACGAGAGAGAGAGAGGTAGTGTTTTCGATGAGAGACCATTGTCACTGGACTACAGTAATTATCGGTCTTAGCAGTTTGGACAAGTAATGGAGAGGTGAAGATCAAGTTGATGATGCTTTGTTCATTACTACTATAAAGGTAAATATAGAATTTTTACAGTGTAGAGTCTGGATTAGTGTGATCGGTGATTGATACTAGTTCCTTTCTCATTACTTATTTCGCATAGCACTCTGTCTCTGATATATGATCTGTGAGAGTCATGTATATAGTATAGGGTAGAAGAGTGATAGGTTACTTGTTAGATGTTGATAGAGAGAGTGACACAGATAGTATGAGGACAGCGCAAGCTGGGGAGGTGTTGATAGAATATATGTGCAAGGACTAGCCGTATGGAAAGATAGGGGAGATCTTATCTGACACAACTGATGTTAGCGTAGTATGTGAGAAAGTCGATGGTGAAGAGTAGTGGAGAGGCGATGTGGAAAAGATGGAACGGTGGGGTGGTTTTGTTTTGGAACATGTGATTTCAGACGAGGTGATGGTCTAGATACTGAGACTATGGTGGGGATATTTGGCACACAGATGACGATGAAGTAGGGGTTTTAGGTATCGGGTGTGTCACTACACTGAAGTCGGAGAATCGCTGGTATGGATAGTTCGACAGATGAGAGTGATTTTGGGTTATGTAGAATGATAATTGGGGGTATTATATATGGGATGGTATATTTATGTTGTGGGTGTGGTTTTGGATGTAGTTTAGGGTGTGTGGTAGATGTAATGAATAGCAATATTATCACAGACGAACCTCTATCTAGCACAAAGTATGGGACGAAGATAAGATTATAAGCATTGAATATAGGTGCAAGAGGTCTTAGTCTCTGAAGACTGAAGATAGACATATACATCAATTGTTCTCTTGATCATAGAAGACTACTACTCAAGATGCGAGACGACATGGCAATGTAAATAGTATTTTTAAGTCATTTTGAGGAGTGGCTAGTCTATCTACTTTCTACTTCTCTCATTCTAGTATAGCAGGCGTGAGTGGGGTTTAGTAGAGATATAGTATAATATAACAGTTTTAGAATTAGATTAGGGCTTCTAGAGTGAGAGAATAGTTACTCTAGAACTAGAATCAGTCATGAATTCTCTTTTGCCACTTAAGCACACATTCTTATGGGTACTGAGACTCGTTCAGTCTATATTCCATGAATATGATAAGTATGGAGTGACTGACATAATTTTTCTCACACATCGAACAAGACGGATGATTCACTATACTATCAATCGTAGTGTTCTTATTGAGAACAGTTGTTCAGTAGGATTGTGAGACTACAATGATGCGGAGTGGAGATGTTTTCTACTAGCTATTAATCTGTGTGCACGAAACAGATGGACTATCAGCACATCTCGGGACGACGACTGGTTGATGTATCTGTATTTACACTTAGTTTGAGATCTAGATCTGATGTTTATGTGTCTCTACTAGTCTATATGATATCTTGGAGTGTTAGATGAGATTGATTTAATTTTGTGAAGGATAGACTGTTTCGTCGCGGTAGGTCGTATTTTGTCTGATAGTCATCGATGATGAGAGCGAGAGACATCAACACATATGATGACACAGTCGATCGTTTCTCTCTATACAGTACGCAATGATAGATTAGGTTCATCTTATTTTCAGACTACTGTTGAGACTACACAGTGATATTTCACATAGCTCATCTATTGAAGGTGAGATAAATGTGATGGTTAGGACAAAGTGATAGTCTATATATGTGACAGTGATGTAGGCGAAACATCGGATCAGAACGAAGGACGTGGTGTTCTTCAAGATTGATGGTCTTGTCTGTCTTTGGTAGTGGTGTGTATAGTAGGTGGGAGAGTGTAGTAGATAAGCGTGAAGAGGGTGACTTTTAGAGTGTAGTAGGCGTGATATTACGATGGTGTTGGGTGTGACAGTACGGTGAGAGTTAGGGAGTGCCGATATTGTGGTGTGACAAAGGTAGGGGGGGGTGGAGGGTGGTGTGGCTGGTTGTAGCGTGGGGGGGGATGGTGGGTTGTTGATGGATTGTTGATAGGGTTTATGAGGAAATTGGTAGGGTGTGTTTTGGGGATGTTAGAGGTGAGGGGTGGGAGGGGTAAGGGGAGGGTGACAACGCAATAAAGGTTGGGGGTGTTATGTAGTTTTGTTTGTTTGAGGTGGGGGGGGAATTAAGATTGTGGGGATGTGTGGGTTGTAATAAGTGTTTGTTGGATGATGATGGGAAATGGGATAGGAGTAATGTGGGGTGGGGGAGTGGGAATGTGGGTAGGGTTTTTGGTGGGGGTAGGGGGTGGTTAGGGGTGAGTTTTGGTGGGGGGGGGTTGTATGATATTATGTGTTAGGAATGGGGTGGGGTGTTTATTATATTGTAGATGATTATGTGTTTTTTTTTTTTTTTTTTTTTTGTTTGTTAAGGTAGTATAGATTTGATGGTTTTTTTAATATAGTTGTATGGGTTGGTGGTTGGGTGTAGTGGAAATAGATTTGGATGAATTTATTTTGTAGGTTTTTATTAATAAGGGGGGATAGGGTGGTGGGATATTATATATAGTAGTGGGGGAGGTATATTTTGATAGGTTTTGATTGGATTTTTGGTTGGTAATTAGGTTTAAGTGTGAGGATTGGAGTGGGGGGGGATGTAGTATTTAGAAGAATAGAGGGTAGAAGTATAGAGAGGGGTTAATTGTATTTATAAGGAGATGAATGGGAAAGTAGTGGGGGAATAGAGACGTATAGGAAGGAATGAGTGGAGAATTAAAAGGTGGTGAGAATATTAGATCAGGCAGTGAGAGCGAGTGTGGATTTATAGATTGTGGGTGTTGAGGCCGATGCTGTCCAAGAATGCAGTCGTTCAGACCTGTTGGGCATGAAGGCTGTCTGTCAATAAATAATCTTTAGTGTGCAATGACCAATACAACGCAAGGGACAATATGTAAAGCTTTGAAAGTAATCTCCAAATAATTGGACTCTCCGGCATTCCAGAGTGGATCAATGCCGAGCTGACCGGGCAGCTTGCTGCAGCAAGAGGAAGGAGACAGAGACAATTTTTCCATTCTTCATCTTGCCAGAGATGGAGCCTTTGCGAATTAACCTCAGCCATTATTGAACGACCAAGGCCATAAGCTGAACAATGGACGTGGTATATGAGGTGTGTAGTGCATGTATTTATTCTGCCACTCGAGATATATCTATATAGACAAAATACTTCATAACTTTCTCTACGAAGATGATGGAAAGAGCGTTAAAGAGGGTACAAGATCTCTACCGAGGAGAGTTCAATTATCTACAACCTTAGGGAGGAGGAAGAACACGGAGACGTTTTCTCTAGGGATCCCAAGGCATCCTCTGTGGGGATTTTTTGCTTCCTGCGCTATAAAAGAGGAGCAGGGGGATCTGGTCTTTCCAAAAAACAAAAAAAAAAAAAAAAAAACACAGTCAATAGTGTTCAGAAACAAAAGACACAGTAGAATTCATACAGCAACAAAACACCTCCACAAGCCAAGAGGATGAAATGTACTTTATTGTAGCAGCAACTGTTCCAATGTGATGAAATGCAAACGTTTAAAAGAGTGAATTGTAGCTTTGTGTCCCAGTGGTGGTGCTTTGTCTCCTCGCTGACACATCACTTAAACTAAGAGGAGCAAAGTTTTATCGCGCTCTCTCTGAGTTGTGTGTGTGTGTGTGTGTGAAACGATGAGTGTTACAGCATGCACGCCTGCTAAAAGAAACTGTGGAGTTAGGTGAGTGAGGGAATGTGCCCCGACTCTCTGTTTGTCCTAATCGTCCGAGGTCATACTAAGCTGCTCTTTCAAACCGGCAACAAACTCTTTCCTCCCCCCCCCCTCCCCCCAAATGTTCACTCTGTGCAGATACACCGGACGGCTTTCCTCTGAATGAAAGCAAAGCCACTAGCGCAAAGACAAAATGTGAATAAAACGGGACACAAAAAACAGGATTTTTCACTCATGTAAGCAGAACTATCTCAAGATGTGTTCAGAAAGAGTGAATCCACACAGAGAGTGGTGAGGGGCGGAGGGAAGAAGAGGAGGGGGGGGGGGGGGGGGGGGGGGGGGGAGTTGGTGGAAGAAAAGCCCCACTGTAAAGTAAGCAGAAGGAGAAACGTTTCCCCCATCACCAGTCAGTTCGTTATTTTGTTCCCACCTGGAAATGGTAATTATGTGGCGAGAGGAGTTTCTGGCTGCTTCCCTAAGTGGTCGCTGCTACACTGTGACCCGTCCAGAGGCCTCCTTGTTGTGGGTTGTGTGAGTGTGTGGTGTTGCTGCACACTCAATGCTGGGACTGTGACAGACGCGCAACAAACAACAAATGCAACATAACGGCCTGAATGCAATTCACAACAAATAAACAGAAAAAACACTGGAGTTAATGAGCCGGAATTTAACGGTATAGAAGGAGAAATGAAATGTGAAATCTCTCAAACATACACCCACACACACACAACACACACACACACACACAACACACCCCTCTGGGAGATCTGGACCCAACTTTTTAAACCAGTCCTGCGCTTCATAAAGAAAACACAACAAAAATCCAGTTTAAATATTGTTTTTTGAGAAAAATGATTTTCACTCTCCAGAGTCTGGTTGGATTGTACGGAAAGCATAACTTTCACATTGAGCTTTTTATTTGCCCCTAAAAGGAAAAAATATCCATGAGATGTCACTGACACTGTCACTCTCCGGCATTTTATCAAAATTAAAAAAAATAAAAAAGAAGAATATTGCCAGATATAAAAACAAATTAACCTCACAAACCACACAAGATACAGTATGTGCAGGTCATCAACTGTCCACCAGAGCGTTTTGGAGTGTTGGATTGTGTATTTGATGAGTTTGATGAGGAAACCAAGAAATCCATGAGCCTCCGTAGCGTAGCTCTGAGCAGCTCGCGGCTTCTGCTCCGCCGTTCTAAAAATAGCTTGCTCGACAATAAAGGTA
Source organism: Trachurus japonicus (assembly GCF_045865225.1). Classification (NCBI taxonomy): domain Eukaryota; kingdom Metazoa; phylum Chordata; class Actinopteri; order Carangiformes; family Carangidae; genus Trachurus; species Trachurus japonicus. Next base: position 8,684,225 of record NC_140909.1, read on the forward strand.
ACAACTACTGCTATGCTATAGGGATTATGCAAGGAACAATTTGCCAAAATGTGAAAATAGATTATGTTTTATTTTTGGATGCTGTTGGAATAAACATGCACACATATTTGATTAGAAATATCCTCACAGATATAGCTGCAACACTAATAGATGTATGAAAAATCATGAATAGACATTTTAAATACCGTATACTGCATTACTATAAACTTATATCTTCACTTATCTGGATATGGGGACATTATTCATTCATATATTTCTTTCTGTTATGGCAAACGAGCTGGATTTGGATATAAACAGGGGATCCAGACGTCAGTGACATTGACACTTACAAGCTGAGGTGGTGAATAAGAGTTTCTTTAGCTCGGTGGTTAATGTCACACTTTACATGTTATTATGTGTCCGAGACAGTTTGAGAGCGGCTGGCTCCATCCTGACTGCCTCATTCACTGTGATATTAATGTTGGAAACAAGGCTGAAACAGCAGACAGTGATGAGCTAACTTAGTCTTTGTAGAGTCCAACTTCAAGTCCTTCATTCAAAATTCATCTCCATTATCTGCTGTTCCCAACTTCACTATTACAATAACAATCAGAAATGTCAAGTTGTAGATCAAAACACTTCACGTAGGAGAATAAAAGAGAGAACAGAAGAGCGTAAATATGGGTTGATGTTTAAATCAGACACACAGTTATAAAAACAAATTCACTGTAGCTACAATAATAAAAAATTGATAAAACAATAAAAACTTGAAAAAAGGAAAAAAAAGAGTGCAGAATCGTTGAATAATGATCTCCTCACAGTCATACCAACAGACTCTAATTACTGTAAAAGAACATGAAAGAGTTAATAAACTAGAAACAAATGTAACTTGTTTCTTTTTTTAAGTGTATGAACTTTGAGACAGTACTTTGTGAATGAAAATTTCCACAACTGTAATTTTTTCTTTATAAAGTTTTACCAAAAGGAGGACGATGACTCAGAGAGACGGAGTCAGGTGGATTTTTGGTTGTCATCAACAAATACCGGTTTTTCCAAAAAATAAAAATAATTTGGAGATTGATCGTCTCCCTCTCTCTCTCTCCACAACTAAAAGAAACAACGAATCAATCTTGCTGAAGGGAGAAAAACATGTTCGAAATGCTGAGTTCAGATACGATCGCCGCGAACTGGAACAACATTGACAAAAATGAAGAGATAAATCCTTGCCTTTGTATTATTGCTGTGGTGACAGATCTCACAAAAAAAAAAAAAAAGAAATCTAGGTGGTGTGGAAATACAGTAAAATTAAATGTATTAAAGAGTTTGTATTTTGACACGTGGATGACAAACTGAAAACAAAACTAACACCAGAGCATAGAACATGATGAAACAATGTTTAAAGGCACGAGATTTGATGAATGAATGTTTTCAGAATTTGTGGACTGCTTGAAGCTGCTCGGGCCTCGTGGAAAAAAAAAACCGTGACATCGTCCTCAAATTTATTCCATCTTTATTTAAAGACACTGACAGATAGACCGTTCAGCCACTGCAGACGTCCCTGCTGTTTGTCTTAAGTGATGCCGACCCACACACATGCTCAGGCCTGAGATGATCAAACTGACAGAGGGAAGCGCGCCGTTATGCAGCCCTCGAACCGGCTGACCGTGAACCGCCGTGTACCACCTGCTCCCCTCCTCCTCCATCCACACCCTGCGTCGCGTCCAAGCAGCCCCTGAACACCTCGCACCTCTCCTGCAACAGCGAGTCCCCACTCATCTATTATCAACTGACAGACAGGACCACACCTTCACTACACAGCCATAACAAGCTCCCAACCACATAGGTACCTACTCCGAACACCCTCAGACCCCCTTGCTCTGCAGTCACCTCCATCCAGCCGAGCCCCACCGCAGATAGACTCACAATTCCACCACAGGAATTAAGAATGTCATATGTGTGTATTTTCCATTAAAGAAACACTATGGTAACTATTTCACTAGAATCATTTTGAACATTTAGTATTATAACTATGGCCCCTGTCGTGACTTATATGTAATATTGATTCCCTCCTCGTCATACAGTATGTCACACAGCAACATCAACTCCTCGGTCCGAGCTATAAGAAAGCAGCTCACCATTCCCATTAGTTCATCATGGCATAGGAAAACGAGAAAGGAGGAGGAAAATCTGAGGAGGGACCAGACAAGGTAAATCCTGACCTTTTATTCGTTTTTCTCAAGAAAAGACAGAGGCAAGACCAACGCCACCCTTTGCTGACTGCCAGTTCTGTCTTGCGTTGTTAAGTCGACAAATGAACTTGTCAAGTTTGTAATTCTAATATATGACAGTACTGTAAAAGGGAATACTCATCCGCAAACCACAAAAAAAATCAGCATAGGGTTGTATTCAAGTGGTTTTTTCAACTATGACAAATTCTTCCTCCTTGGAGAGGAGTTCCACAGGGTTTTATCTTGGACCACATTTTTCATTTCAGTATGAAGAATATAAAAACTTCCAGCAGTGGATAGTTCAACATTTTGGCAATTGGCCCATTGTCATAATCGCACATAAGTTCTTACCTTTAATTTACTGTGCAAGCTATTTTTAGAAAGGACGGGAGCAAGCTGCTCAAAGCTACGCGACAGAGCTTCATGGGATTTCTTGGTTTCCCTCATCCAACTCATCAAATACTAACAATCCCCAACGAACTGCCAAAACGCACTGGTGGAACACAGTTTTTGTGACCCAGCACAATTCACAACGCTATGAGAATAAAGAGAGAAGGTTGACGAGACAGAGTTGATTTTGAGGCAAATTCAGAACCGGACGGAACATCAACATGGTTTTGCATGAATTTGCCTCGAAAACAACAATAAACACAAAACAAGCTTGCACCGACAAATAAAGGTAACAAACATAACTGCTATGACTATGAGATTATGGCAAGGCCCACTTGCCAAATGTAGGACTATCCCTTTAAAATATATTTAACATGGATTCTGATCTTTAGCTTCAAACTGACAAAACCTTTATCACATTCATTGTTCCCTGTCTTCCAAAAAACTAATGTATTCCACAATCTAAACCCAAAAAGAAAATGTGTAGAAACACAATAATTTTCCCCGGCTTGATCAAACTCAAGAAATCAGATTTTTTTAGAATGAAAAGGCCAAAAGACAGCAGATACAGACGCGACCAAACACACAAGGCCTAACTAGAAAAAATCCTCTATAATATAATGTAGATATTTATTTATGTTTATGTTACAATATCCACAACAACTTGACTCAACCGTCACAGAATTAACACCTCATTCGCTGCTTTATTTGATTTCAGGAGTTTTATTAGGAGATTATAGTTCAATGTTGAGCATCCAGTCTCGAACGTTATTATTGTGATTCACTCTCACTGACATTTTTTATATCATTTAGTTTTTTAGTAACACCTGATTCCAACAAGGATGATCACTCCCTGTTGATCACTAGTATCAACGTCTTCATTTCATTTCAGTTTATATGTATCTTCGTTATTTAAATGCGTCTCTATAGATAAAACATAGAAACTAAGCTCAGACTATAAATGAGATTATAACTGTTTCCTTCATGACACACAGCATTTAACCAAAGGAAAAAAAAACAGGACAATAATGAAATACACAATTCACAAAAAATACTTTAAAAGAAGATGACAAAAGAGAAAATAGAAACAAAAAGATAAAAAGGACAAGACAAGCTACTGCATGCACAGGGCCCTGCCACTAGCCGCGGCGCCAAAGAGCAAAAGAGAGTGAATGTTGAATGAAATTTTCATTATATCCATAACGATATGCTCTACACCTTTTAGCATTTCAAACTGCAGAAATGAAAATATAGATGTCCTATCCAATAATTCCATACACGCTTACAATTCCTCCATGTGACATAAACGTTGATAGACAGGCAGCTTGTCACCAACTGTTAAGAAAAAGCATTTTACATGTACATACATGCTGCACGTGGTCTTAACACACATGAGCGCTGCTCTTTCTGCTCGTTCTACACGCCTCCGAGCTTGTAAAATCACAGCGTATAGCCGCTGAACCACAGACCGTACATGCTTACGACAATGAGGAAAAACAAATCTGCCATATCACTTAATTGGTAATTATGAAAAGCAAGATGGACATATAGTGTCCCTGCTGGGAGGAGAATTGCCCATACCTGGTGAGTTTCCCAGAGCCAAACGACTATTACTTTAACATGTCAAAGGCACGATTCTACATGACCAGTTAATTACACCCATTACTCCAGGACTGGTGGCAAGTTCCACTGTAAAACACACAACACACACGAGAGCATACTATCATGTTTGCTCCCACAATTTTTTAGTGACGGTTCCTGTCATGTCATATTATCAAACCTGAGCAAAGCTGCTCAGAAAAGAAGTGAGTGACGCCATTAGCTGACATAGTAAAAAAAACCAACATATGCACTGCATGTTTCAAGAAACCAAAGACATTCCTTCCTTCCTATGAAAACATTCCGCTCACAGCTTATGCCAGTTTTTGACCTTAAAGTTGTCCACCTAACATTTTACCTTAGAAGCCCATCATGATTTTAATGTGACTCGTCTCCGAACAGAGCAGCTGGTCTGCCTGAACGCAATCACTCACTAGTTGCAAACCTTTTGTTTGCACCGAAGCCACATAGTTGACTCTGCAGGGATGAAATGATTTTTTTTTTTATTTTTTTTTGCTTGACTGATGGATCTCAATGAACTCTCATAGTCATGTAGTTTATTTGATGGTGTGAGTGAGATCCACTGACAAACAGTGACACCTACAGCAAAATCAAAAAGCAGGATGTTGTTTACTAGTGAATTATTTTGATTAATTCAGACTCATAAATTTAAACCCTGTTCAAGAAAAAATCAAACATTTATTTATGATTTAGGTTTAGGCTACATTGATATGTTTGTTTTATTCTGTCTTTGCTTCTTTTTTTAATGTTTTGGTCATTATGTAAAGCACAAATGAGTATTCCTTGTATAACATTGCGCTATATCAATAAAGATGCCCAGTTGTCATTGCCTTGCCTTGCCTTACATAAAAAAGATTATTGAACAATCTCTCAACAGATATGATATACCATTTTTTTATATCTTACAACATGCAATAGGTTGTGTTTGAAAGGGAGGCCATCAGATGTCTTATTTCCTGGTGGTAATTTCCCTTCTTACTGCTGCTCCCTTCTTCATGCTGATAGATACGGTGTAACAGTTATATAAATATCTATTTTTCTTTATAAAGAAGCTTTTTATGGCAATTTATTCCCTCATTCTGGAACATGTACTGCTGGTGAGCAGAGTTGTGTTTGTTTAGACCATGACAGTTATGGCATACACCAAAAAACAAGGTCATACATGTTTTATAAAAGCATGCACCCAACAATCCAAACCACTCAATAAACTCATTATCCTTTATAAATTAATGTCATTTTAAGTTTATCCACTCGCACAAATCAGCATATAGTTTTAAATGACCTTCTCTTCTCTAGACTCCATTTCCTCTGCTCCTAAACCAGAAACCTTCATCAAGTCCCTCTTCTCTGCACTGTTCCCCATTATCCATATGTAAATTGTTTTTTCTTTCTTGTACATAACATCTTTGGCACTCTGCCTCCTGGGTGAGGGATCCCACTCATTTTTCTTCAAGATAATGTTTGTTTTCTTTACTTTGGAGTTTTTTTTTCCAAAAAATTTGCTATACAATAAACTTCCTTGCCTTTGTTGAGATCAAGCCTAAATAGTGTCAATGACATTTATTTATTTATTTAATTTTAATTTATTTATTTCGTTTGTACAGCAACAAATTAAAGAAGTCGACATCATGTTCCTTTTAGCCACATTTCAGGACCCGAGTGGTGCGTCACAATAAAAAGGTCCCAAAATTGGTCTCTGATTGTGACCCTTAAAGTCCGAATTTTGTAGAAACCTGCTGCTGCTGCTCAGCAAACCAAAACAAATCCAAACCAACACCAGAGAGCAGCACATGTGTGGACCTGCAGGGAAAAGCACCGATAAATGGAATTACAGATGCGAACAGTCATCAGAAATTGATATTTGTGTGTGCTGTGTAGGTCCTAGGTCTTTCTCTTACTCATGTTTAGTTAGTGGGACCTGAACTGTTTACACTTCGCTCCACGCGCAAAGTCCCCAGTGACATAAACCATCATTTCAAGGTGAGACATGTATTGAGGTTGAGAAGGTATGTTTGGAAAAAGAATCGTTCTGGTTGAGCAGGTTTTTCCTGGAAATTAATTAAGTCAATTTCTTTGAAGTCACGGAGAGATGCTCAGTGTAAATGAGTGTGTGTGTGTGTGTCCGATATTCAGATTGATGGCTTCCCGAGCCTCAATTCCTGCTTGAGCGTATAAATGGCTCAGAGGAAAGATTTCAGCGTTTGGCTCTACAGGAAAGTCACAGTACTTTTGAATGAAACATGGACTTTCAAAAAAAAATTATAAGCAAAAGACCCATGAATTAATTAATGATTTCTACTACAATTCCATATAACACAATGAGAACCGTTCAATCCTCATCGCCAATAAACACTGAGCAATTATCTAAACATTAAAAATCTAAATATTGATCTTTGGGATAGCCATTTATAATCATACAGGCTGAAGCTCTTAGTTTTTTTGTTATGTAAGAAATAAATAATTACCAAAATTGTTATTGAGAGATAATAAAGTGGGAAAGGTAAATGGACAGTGAAAGATCAACATGACTGAAGGATGACTCATGTTTTTTTGGCTCTGGACTATTGTCTTTTGTCTCAGTGGGTCAACGTACAGATGTTATTTATGGAACGACGTCCTCTCACTTTCGTACATGTCCAAAATAAAACACGTAACTGAATGTGTTTGTTGTTTCTCCGACAGCATGAAAAAAAAAACACACACACTCCGCACTTTGGTCTGCATGAAAACATCTGCCCCATCTCAGTTTTCTGCATAATATGAACTTTCTCTTTCTCTCTCTGCCAAAAACGAAATGCAGACAGGGCAAATATAAAAGATAAAAACGGTTAGATCAGCTGTGCTCTGAATTTAAAAACCAACATTGTCTCCATCCATAGATCAGACTTGCTCAATTGCAAACAGATGTTGCTACCACAAGGACGGACAAAACAATGGCTTTACTCTGGCGGCCTGATGTTTTTTTCACATTGGGCGGTTTCCGAGTTTGTTACATTATGAAACATTTAGATAACCATCCACGTGGCTCGTTATATTCAACATGGAAATATTATTATCCCCCTTCCGTTCATTTAATTTTTCCATCCAAAAGACCCGATTCAAAGCAGCGTAATAGAAAATTACAAGCAAAAAGATCCTTGACATAATACAGAGGAAATATGTCCTTACTCCAAGATGAAAGCAAAAGCACCAGCAGTGATCATTACCAGACTCTATAATGAACTCAAGCGACTTCTGGAAACTCAAAGCACAACACTGAGCTCTTGTTTGTCTGCCGAAGGAATAATAGAGCTCCAACAGGGGAATATCATCCGCCTACTAAAAACCTATACCTATCCTCTACTCCCGCCTCCACTCTTATTTTTGCGCCCTTGCTCACTTCTGAAAGGATGCCTCAGAATACCGCCTCTGCTTCGCCAGTACACTTACTCCTCTGAAAACGCTTCATCCCGCCTCCTATAACCTTCATTGCTCTCTCGCTCCTCTAATAGGAAATAAACTCCTGAACTAAGTAGTCTGAACTAAACTCAAACTAAACACTCCTAGCTAACTGCTAGACCTAGGAAATTAGCCCTACAAAAATTGTCCCGCCTCTATGTTCAACGCCTAATGCTTAGCCTGTTAAGGATACCTCTGTCCTATCGCCTCCCTAAGACTCGACTGCCTGTCACAGCTAAGTCAGCCTCTCGTCCGCCCTATTAAGACTATACAAAGCTGTGTAATAGCCCTCTTAGCCATAATTGTGCTTGCCTTCTTCATTCCTGATGACAACAGCTAACTTTTTCTTAAGTTAAAGGCCGCCCTAAGAACCCTCCTAGGCTCTTCCTTATAGTGCCTGGATAATCTCTCCTATGCTTAACTACTTTAGATCACCTATACTATGTCTATATAGCCTAGATCCTTCCCCTAACACTATAAAAATTAGCTTTTTTTACCTATCGCCTCTTTTACTCCGCCTCTGACGCCTTCTTTAACTTTGCTAAAAACGCCTGCATCACCCCTAAACCTCTCGCTTAGCTTGACTGATCCTCCTCTATATCTTCTAATTCTCAACTCATCCTACTACCTCCTCTCTGCTTACTCTTTCCGCCTCGCCTACATGTCTCATTCTACTGTCTCTCTTCCTACCTACTAAACCTTTCAATCTTCTTGTTAAAAAGCCTCATTATGAATCTAGTACTCTCCTCTCATTAACCGCCTACACCTTTTCTCTACACCTCTCCTTGCATTTATTTCCGCCAACAAAAGAACCTATAGTAACCCTTCATATCTAGCGCCTAGACTTATGCATACTAAACACAGTATCAGTCCGCCTGCCTTTTCGCCTACTCCTTCACTCTCTAATTATACTACTATCTCAAGCTGACGCCTATACCTTACACATACTATCTTATGTACCTTCCTAAACCTTGCTAGCCTTCTATCTTAAACCCCTATTAAACGCCTTAAAGGTCCGCCTACTACCGGTCCTCGCCTTCATTAATCTACGCTCGCCTAACCTTCCCTCCTAAGAACAAAGACTGACATTAATGCCTCCCCTACTCCCTAATCCAAATCTACTACCTCTTTCCTCATAGAAATCTGACCTAGCTCTGGCTCTCTAGGCACTCCTTACCCCTGAAGACCTAACTTCATATCGCCTCCTTACTAACGCCTCTACCTGACTAACAATTACGCCTAATACTAATTCACTACCTACTTTTAGCTTACTTGCTCTCCTTTTAACTCTCTCCTACTACTCTCCATTCCTATATCCTCCTAAGGGCCTTGCTTCTATTTACCTTCTAAGTCCGCCCTCAGCCGATGCTTACGCCTGCCTGTATGCTCTTAAGACACCTCCTTACTCTTACCTGCCTTCCCTATAAAGAGCATGCCAACCCTTATCTGAATTACTCTTAAACCTAGATCCGCCTACCTAAATGAGCTCCCTTTCTTTAAACTGGTATTTCTGGCTTCCTTAGTTCCTCTATTTAACTCAACGCCTTACTTCTATCGGCCTCACACCCCTAAATCCGCCCTCCAACTAAGTACACTCATACTTACGACTAATCAGTCCCCTCTAGGAGGTACTCCTCTTACTATTCGCCTAGTGCTCCTCCTCTAACTAATCTCCTCTACGCCTTATTAGTTCCCTGCGCCTACTTCACCTCATAAATCCTTTACTTACTGCCTGAAAAACTCCTTATAGAACACCTAGCTACTAGCTACTTCTTACTAGATGCTAACACCTTCTCTAAGAGTCTAGCTGCTTATTGCCGCCTACCCTTACTTACAGCCTAATACGCCTCTTCCTGTACTACCCCTATCATTATAACTTCAGGTGCGCCTTCCTCCACTACTCTTGTAAAAATCCTACCTTACGACCTGTTAAAAACTAACGCTGACCTCAATCTAACTAATTTACCTACTCATCTTTACACAACTCGCCCGCAAGGCTAGCCCTTTATTTCCTTTCTTCGCCTCAAGGACCTAACTAAACTAGTTCTTAAATCCTTCTGACTTCCTCTACGCCTACCTTCTTCGCATAGGACTCGACCCTTTCAATTCTCTACACTACCGCCTTTATATTGCCTTGCCTTCCGCCTCCTAATAATTTAGCTTCCGAAACTGCTAAATTCTTCGTTGTAATTTCCCGCCTGCGCCTACAACATCTATGTCTATTAACTCTCTGCACTCTCGCCTAGATACTGAATAGTCCTCTTAAAATATATAACCAAAACGCCTTACCTCTAGTCCTGACTAACTAAATGTACTGGGCCTCTGCCTCCTCTTCTCCCTCTAAATCCACGCTCCTATCTAGCCTGGCCTCCACTATGTGCTCGCCTATACGCCTACTACCCTACCTAAACTCTGACCTATTGACGCCTACTACATGAAAAACCTTATACGGCCTTAACTTTCTAATCTATCTACTTATTCTGGTAGCACAACCAACCTTTGTCCTTATCTTATTCTCTCTATCTCCTGCCTTCCCTACTATTATCTAATAAACCTAACCTCCTTACACTCCTAAAACTATTAGAACGCCTGCCCTTATTACCTGCCTTACCTCTCTACCTCACCTATGAGTATCAACATGTTCCCCTATTCTATCTCCCCTACCTCGCCTTTCCTACTAAAAAAGTAGCCTCCGCCCTTAAACCTCCTTTGCTGTCCCTAACTTGCCTAGATGCGCCTACCTAAAACTGAGAATATCTATCTATTCCGCCTACTTTCAATCCTACTAGATAAAATCCCCGCCTTCCTCTTGCCGCCTCCTACAATCCTACCTGATTACTACCTCTCCTGCTGCTAAGCGCCCTATCTTATGTACTAACTTAGACCTTACCTCGAAGCTCGCCTAATCTATTAAGCCTTAGGAACATATCCCTCTTCCACACTTGTCTAGGCGCCTACTTCTCCTATGCTCTGATAAGTACTGAGTGATGAAGTAACTGAAGGAGCTCACAGACGCTGACGTCAGACTGTTTTTTTTTTACAGAAACACAGACCGGAGGTGATTAAACCACCGAGGTCACGGAGGTTTTTGTGTGAGTGGGAGACGTTTGATATCAAATAAGCGACTGATGTGGATTTTACCTGAAGTTAAACATCTGTCGAGTTTTGCTGTGATATTTACATTTTGCCATCAGATGTCTGAACCACAACCACTGAGTTCACCAATGAAAAATAAAGAGACGAGATGATGAGAGAATGTGTTGGTACATTTTAGGCAACATGTCACTCTACCTCAGAGCTTTATTAAACTGGTCATGTAGTAGTTACTCATCATGTGCACGTGTTATTTACTTTATTCGCTCCATATTTCCTGGACAAACACTGAATTTGGAAAAAACTGCTTTTATTTTCCCCCGCTGCATTGACCTGGAACATTTTACAAACATAAACTCGACACAGTTAGTTTGGGCCAGTTTAAAACTGTGATAAACAATTGCCAATTGCCACACAGACAGCACAGAGACCTTTGGATGTTTCTGGACATTATTTGACAATGTTTTTGGTAATAAAATCTGTAGTAAAATTGCATAAAGCAGCACATTTGTCCATTATTCAACAATATATCACTTTAAACTACATTTTGAACCAACTTCAAAATTTTATAAAATATAAATATAAAATTTTATCATTTTATATTTGCCCATTTTGAAATGTGATTAATTAGTGGTTAATGCAATAAACTACAGACACTCATGTGATTCATCCCTGTAATATATGAAGTGGACGAAGCCATGTTTTGTCAGTCTACCGCTGTCTTTATTCTGTGGTCTCAACCAAGCACAGTTAAAACAATACAATACAGCTACAGTGCCACCTATGGACCAAACTGAGTATTACACTTATGGTACTCCAATACACTACATCTCCCTTTTTCAAGATTGTTTTTTTTTTTTTCTATGCAGAATATTGGCATAACAGTTATGAAACACATGTGATATATTATTAAACCACGTTTAACAAAAGCACTGTAACAAACACACTGTAGTCCTGATTAGACTTAATTAACCAACCAAAATGCCATCTGATATTATTGATCAGATAAGTCTGCACATTTACATACACATCAGAAAACAATTGACCTAACTGAACTACATGAATTTCAGTTTTTCAACAAAACATGTACCTTAAAGTCATGACTGAAATGTAAAAGATTACACTCGGTACACAACAGCTCAATGTGTAACACTAACACCAACCACTGTGTGTATTATTATTATTATTTTTTCTTCACAATTTCTTTAATCAAACCTTGAACTAAACCCAATAAACAGTCCTTTAAGTCAGCCATGTTCTGGTTGGGGAAACCAGATAACGCTGGCGGAACACTCCTACAGGCCTTCCACTAGCGTGTTGTTGTCACAGGGCTGTTTGTACACACAGTATTGTCAGTCACCACTTTTGGACTCGGTGGCACAGTGAGAAACAGTCTGGAGTAGGACCAGGTGGATCAGACTACTTGGCAAAGTGTCTTGTTCCACATGACATGGAACTCTGATGGAGTGTCAACAGTCCCGGGAAATGAAGTCTCTTTAGTTTTGTAGCAAGTGTCTGCGATTCCTCCATGTTAACACATTGTCCACTTGGAGTTTTTTAAACTATTTAGGATCTCGGCTGGTTGTGTTTTCTTTATCACAGTTGGCTGGTTCCCACTTGCTGCCAATTGTCTGATCCTCACATTTTCACCCATCATCGGAGATCAGACAGTGTCCTGGGCGCCTTGTCAAAGTATTGTTTTCTGTCTCTGCTGTCTATTCACAAGGTCGCTCCAGGCAATTTTTGTAGAGAGCTGGCTGCAACAATGTCCTTTGTCACTGGTAACTTTGACTTGAGACCTTCCTCCCCCATGAGCAGCTTTGAAGCAGGTGAGAGACCCAACCCCGCTCAGTGGTGTATTCCGGTACTCCAGCAGGGCGAAGTATGGGTCATCCAGCGCTGTCCCTGTGCTTTTCCTCCTCCAGCAGGTTCTTGACCGTTTGGACAGCTCCTCCTCAACTTGCCCATTTGACCTGCTGGAAAGTCGGACTGGAGGAGTGTTGTGTTTGAAACCCCACCTCGGCGCTGAAGTCCAGCCATCTCCTGGCTCACCAGCAGTCTCCCATTGTTCCTTGAGAATAACTTCATCCGGCACACCATGCCCTCGCAAATGATAGACTTGAGGTCCTGATGATGAATATGGTTTGCTTGAGGTTCCATTCAGTTTGACAATCTCTGGAAAACTTTTGAAAAATAATCCACACACAGTAAAAACTCTGCATCATTGAAGTGGAAACAAATCCACACCCTATCTTTGACCATGCTCTCTCAGGCACTGGATGTGACATTAGTGGCTCTTTTGGAATTATTGTTCATTGGTTGTAGTGTGTTACATACAGCACATTGAGCCACAACATTCCTCTATCTGTTTGGCCATGCCCGCCATTACAGTACATCACGGCTCTCTCCTTACACTTTACCATACCCATGTGTGACTCGTGGATTTTTTCTGAGCATTTTCACTTCTCGCAGTGTGTGTGAGGTACTACCAAGCCCTTAGAGTTCTTGAATATGAGTCCATCCACATAAGCCATTCTTCTTCCCTCTAAATGTCCAGTACTGTTTGATTTTGTCTGGAAGTGTGAACTCTGTTTTTCTGGCCAATAACCTTTCTGGAACTGCATTGCGACCCGAGTCCCAACTCAACATCTTCTGCCGTTGCTTTTCTGAACTCCTGCAATTTTTCCTCTGTTACTGGGAGTTGGTGGTTGACACAGTTGACTTCCAGTTCTTCATCAAGGAGTTTTCCTCATTGTGTTCTTTCCAGAAACATTACCCTGCTTAGAGCATCAGCGATATGCATCTCCTTGCCTGGTTTGTACTTGACCTCAAGACTGTAACTTTTGTAGCACCTCATGAGCATTCTTTTGCAGTCCTGCTGGGGCGCTGAGGATTGATTTATTTGATATATCACTTCCAGTGGCTTATGATCACTATTCGAACATGGACATGGCGTCCATATAGATCTTGATGGAACTTCTCGCAAGCCCGAACACTATTGCAAGCAATTCTTCTCTCGATTTGGGCATAAAACGATGTTTGACAGTCAGTTATATGCCCTGACCCACACCCTACAAAACTCAAAAACCCCCAAAAACACCCCATAAACAAATCCCATATGAACTTAACATATGCTTACTGGGCATGCCCTTCTTGAAATAAGCACTGCTCCAAGACGAAGCCCTCAGAAGCTTGCATACACAACAGAGTAATGTAACTGGCTTGTCGACATCATAGTACTTGTAGTACTGGTGCTTGGCTGACGAGAAGTTATTATGTTTTGTCAAAACTTTGGTTTGTTCCTTGCTGTCCCCCCAGTGCCATTCCACCACGTTTCCGTCCAGCTTCCTCAGAGGGGCACTTGATGTCCGAGAGGTTTGGGGCTGAACTTAGAGATGGTATTGGTAGTAACCCAGTGAACCTCTGGAGCGCGGCTTTATCCTCTGGTGCGGGCCTAGTCTATGAATGGCTCTGATCGTTTTCAGGATCAGGCTTGAGTCCCTAGCTCACTGAGTACATTGTCCCATGTAAGTGATTTCAGTCAATTCTTAGTCTTACACCTTACTTCGTGTGTTCAGTTTCAGATTAATGCTTCGGAGGCGTTTCCCAGACAGTTGCCTCAAACGACGGTCATGCTGCTCTATGCTCATCGTCCCCCACACTAGGACGTCATCTATAAACATTGACTACACCCTCTAGCCCTTTCTAGGTGTCCTGGCTATGCACCTCTGGAACACTTCAGGTGCTGATGATATACCAATAGGAAGTCCTTCTAAATCGATATCTTCCAAATGTGTGTGTTGAATGTACATCAGGTGAGAGCTTTTCTTCGTCTTCTCTAGCTGGATTTGCCCAAAATCCCTTGATTTGCATCCAAAACTGAAAAGAATTTGGCTTTTGGCATTTCAGCCTTACCACTTCTTCCTATAGTGCGCAGCTGGGGTATGTTCTCGTTTAAAATGGCAGTATTCAGATCTTGTGGGTCCCAATAGCAGATCCGAACTTAGTTAGGTTTTGTTACAGTCACCATACTATTTTTACACCAATCTGTGGTCTCTGTTTGTTTGGGTTGTTCACACCTAAGCTTTCCATTCTTTTCAGCTCTGTTTCATTTCAATTTTGTCTTGTCAGCGCGACAAGCACTCTCCAGTGTGCATGAACAACATGGAGTGACGTTTTCTGGATTCGTCTTAATGTGTGTATACCTCCCGGTACGCAGCCTAATCCAGTGAATAAGATCTTCAAATTCACCAAGAATGTCAACTCCTCTGTTTTAAAGCACATGCAGTCTCTTGGACAAGACCCATTGTCCTCAAATGACTCTCCTCCCAAGAATTGCAGGTGCCTTGTTCTTTAATTATCTTCAAACTCAACATCATAGTTGTTTTATCTTTGTACTGACAGGTCAACATGATTTTTCGCTTCAGCTTGATAAATACGGTGGCCTGCATAAGCAACAGAGCATGTGAGTATGAGATTTTGCTCACCTGTTTTGTCCATTCTCCAACTTTCTGAGGTGACTCATGGAAATGAGACGTTACTAATCAGCTCCCGAATCCAGTCTGACTTTGCAAAACGTTCTTGTTGACAAGCAATTTTCAATGCTCACTTTTCTTTCTTTGCATCCACAGGTAATTAATCTGCGAGACCTGAGAATGGTCATGTGCTTCTGCTTGGATTGAGCCAATAAAGAATTCTTGGTCCATCTGCCTCTGCCTTGTTTATTTGGTTTGCACTTTATGGTTTGTCTGTGTGTCTTCGTGAGATTGCACATTGTTTAGCATAATGATTTTTTCTATGGCAGGCTTTGCACACATGTCCGTAGAGCAAGGGCACTCCCTCGGCTCATGCCTGTAGCCACATCTGTGCAGTTTTTCCTTGATTTCTCATCTTTGGTGCTCTGAGAAGTAGCACCATTAGTCTTTCTTTTTATCATGTTTGTTCTTTGCTTGGTGTGACTTTTTATGAACAGGAAATTTCAAACCTCCTCATGTAGACTTTTTGAGCTGACTTCCGCCTTAACGCACTGGCGCTAACAAATGTCTATGTGCTTTGTGTAGCGTGAGGTCAAGGTTCTCTCAGTAAGTCTGTCCTCTGACTTGGATCCATCCATAATTCCACACACGATTCTATCCCGAATCAGTGAGTCGGTAAGATGCTCAAAAACTCACAGTCTCTTGCTTTACCGCTTCAAATCCAGTCCACATATGCATCAACAGTTTCTGGATTTTCCTTGCACTCTGTGTGAAGAATAGGTGTCCTCAAAATATGTCCACATTTTTCCTTGGCTCACAATGTCGGCGGAACAGCTCATTCAACACGTCGTAATCATCGGCGTCCTCATCGAAGTCAAACGTGTTTTAAATAGCCTTAAATGCTTCGTCCCCGGGGCGCACATCGATGCAGGAACGTGGCTCTTTTCCACTGCCGTCGGACGTTTCACCAATTCCGCTGGCTGACAAGGAAAAGTTTCAAATCTCTGGATCCAGACCCTCCAATTTTCCGCTAGATTATCCCTTACTAGACTTAGTGAGGTCGGCGGTTTCCATCAGCTCCATTTTCTTCCTTTTTTTCCTCTTCTTTCAGGTTTCACTCTGACACCATGTAATATATGAAGTGGACGAAGCCATGTTTTGTCAGTCTACCGCTGTCTTTATTCTGTGGTCTCAACCAAGCACAGTTAAAACAATACAATACAGCTACAGTGCCACCTATGGACCAAACTGAGTATTACACTTATGGTACTCCAATACACTACAATCCCAATTAAATATTTTAATCAACTGACGGCCGTACTAATAATACATGGACATCTGAAGGTCACCAACCTAAACTGAGAATCACTGGTTTAATCATTGACAACTAAGTTTGTCATAATGTCAAATCTTATTCTGAAGGTAAACTAAAGGCGTCTGCCATTGATCAAAGTCCTTGTGTGTGTGTTTTTGTGTTTTATTAATCCTAAAATCACACATTTTCACATTGTTTGCTCCACTTTTTCTCACGGTTTCTCGCGATGATTTGGTATAAACGACCAGCGTACAGTAAAGGATCAGTATTTGATGGTTCGGAGGACGACTCCTCGTCAGACTGAAGCTACAGCACAGCTCTGCCTCAGACCGACGACTTCCTCTGTTGTTCTTGGCTGGAACAAACAGTTTTTACAACCTGCAACAGTTTTCCTCATTAGCAACAGTAAAATCCTGTCCACAGTCTATTGTTCTTTCATGATGGGCTGATGAGCGCTGACTCCTGACTCACTCACTCAGTCTTCCTCTTCTTTTTCATCTCTCAAAGCAGCTGAGATGTGGAGAACAGCTACTGTTTGTCATGTTGGGAGGGTTTTTACTGCTCCACAGCTTTTATCTGTTTCAGAGGAGTTCACCATGCCAGGAGCTGAATTATGGAAGTTTTTCTGTGCCATCTGAGTTTGAATATGAATTTCTAAGACTGAATTTTTTTAGCATCAAAATCAGACTTTGAATTTTAAAAACCATCAAATTTCTAGCACTGAAATTTTTTTTGCCTCTTGATTTTTTTTAAAATGTTGAAATAAATTCAGTGTAAAGAAAATCAATGTCTCAAAATATTCTGTTTTTCAAAATTCGACATGTAAAAAAAATTCAACATAAAAAAATCTGTATAAAAAAAAATCAGTTTCTAAAAAAAATTCAACATCTCAAAAAATTCAGTGTCCAAAAATTCAACTACAAAAATTCAACATCTCAAAAAATTCAGTGTCCAAAAATTCAACTGCAAAAATTCAACATCTCAAAAAATTCAGTGTCCAAAAATTCAACTGCAAAAATTCAGTGTCAAAAGAGTCAACATCCGGGTCACCAGGGAGAAGCAATCGATCCCTGTCTCAATAAGGACTGCTTCTGTGTGACACAGGTCACACACACACACAGGTAGGCCAGACCGGTCCCGGCCATGGCCACAAACTTAGGCGACGGTGCTTCGGTGAGTCTGTTTACTTTATTTTCCATTTGTGTTTGTTAAATTGAGTATTAGATATTAGCCGGATTTATTTAACAATATCTACAATGAACTTTTAATGAGGTGGCATTCGTGCTAAACTACGTTAGTAACTAGCTAACGGTATGTGAGCATAGGTTGAGGCTAACTTACTTTCCGTTCTGAGGCAGCGAGTATGACGACTGACAGTAACTTACAGTACTAAGTTACATTAAACAGTGATAGTGTTAACTGGTGACACAGGATGTTGGGGGGGGGGGTAAGTAGCGGCCAAGCGCGACCTGCCCGTGCGTGCGTGTGTGTCTGTGTGTGCGTGTACGATGGTGAAACGCTTTTTTTTTTCTGAAACACTGGGTGACAGCATATCGTGGTTGCGCTAAGTTAGTGATGGCAGCTGTTGACAAACGGCTACAAACAACAAACCAGTCTATACCCACCAGTCCTCCCATTAGCTGGACTACTCTCCTTGCTTTACCTGTATTTGGCCCAGCCTGCTCACCAGAAGCTGCATTCATCAGCTCCTCTTTGACTGAACGATCCCATTTCCCATATTTTTCCATACTCCTTACTAAAATGAAACGTAGTTAATTTCTGAGTATTTATTCCTCGACTGCGCTCCTTAAATAACTGTTATATGACCACTGTGGCCAGCTGCGTCCCAGAATTTCCATTTGCGCACACAACCAGACACACACGCACGCACGGGCAGGTCGCGCTGGCCACTACTTACCCCCCCCCAACATCCTGTGTCACCAGTTAACACTATCACTGTTTAATGTAACTTAGTACTGTAAGTTACTGTCAGTCGTCATACTCGCTGCCTCAGAACGGAAAGTAAGTTAGCCTCAACCTATGCTCACATACCGTTAGCTAGTTACTAACGTAGTTTAGCACGAATGCCACCTCATTAAAAGTTAATTGTAGATATTGTTAAATAAATCCGGCTAATATCTAATACTCAATTTAACAAACACAAATGGAAAATAAAGTAAACAGACTCACCGAAGCACCGTCGCCTAAGTTTGTGGCCATGGCCGGGACCGGTCTGGTCTACCTGTGTGTGTGTGTGTGTGACCTGTGTCACACAGAAGCAGTCCTTATTGAGACAGGGATCGATTGCTTCTCCCTGGTGACCCGGATGTTGACTCTTTTGACACTGAATTTTTGCAGTTGAATTTTTGGACACTGAATTTTTTGAGATGTTGAATTTTTGTAGTTGAATTTTTGGACACTGAATTTTTTGAGATGTTGAATTTTTTTTAGAAACTGATTTTTTTTTATACAGATTTTTTTATGTTGAATTTTTTTTACATGTCGAATTTTGAAAAACAGAATATTTTGAGACATTGATTTTCTTTACACTGAATTTATTTCAACATTTTAAAAAAAATCAAGAGGCAAAAAAAATTTCAGTGCTAGAAATTTGATGGTTTTTAAAATTCAAAGTCTGATTTTGATGCTAAAAAAATTCAGTCTTAGAAATTCATATTCAAACTCAGATGGCACAGAAAAACTTCCATACTGAATGCTTTGTGTTTTTCAAGTATCACAACTGTAGGCAAACAAGATGAATGGATGATTCAACCATTCAATTATCTGGAGCAGCATTTACAGGACGACACAAGAGTAATTTTGAATTTTTTGTTATGTAATACCAAGACAAGACAAAGACAAAAATTGAATCTAATCCACATAAGATTGTACATGCACAATGAAATGCTTTTGGAGCAACCTCCAGATGTTTTAGAGAAACCCCCCCCCCCCCCACAAAGTTACTAATTTACAGAAAAAGTGCAAAAGATGTACTGGGGAAGAGGTGCTTAATCCACCATACACATGTAACACTACAGTATGCACCATACAACTGTACTGTGGTTTCCCTCATCATTGTTTCAATTCAGAGCCATTTATCATTTTAGTTTTTGCCTGCTGGACTTCAGCCATCAGAGCAGCTTGTGTGTGTGTGTGTGTGTGTGTGTGTGTGTGTTTCCTGGAGAAAAGCAGCACAGAAAACAAAAATCAACCTTCAAAACTTCACATATATCAAAAAACTGAGACGTTACACTACAGACAACGAGACGCTGGCAGAGACATGAAGCTGCACAGGTCGATCACATGCAGAGGAACCAGTGTTTTTCATGTTTTCCTCGAAGCTCTCACACGCAGCGTTTTCCCGGCTCTCTTGTCTGGATCTCAGAGGAGTTTGTTTTCTGCCTGAGTGACTCATCTGATTGGGGAATAGCTCCTTGTGCAACACATCCCATCTCTTCTCCTGTTGAGCCACATCAAGCCAGATTTTTTAAACAACTTGTAACCACATGAAAACTCGTGATCTGGTGCGTTTTCCTTCCAGCTGTTCAGTTTCCTGTCTTTTACCTGTCTTGGGACAGAAAGCGTGAATAAATGATTATTTTTCAAATGTTCTCTCCTTCATGTCTGTTACTCTTCCAATTGTTATTCCATATGAAGATAAAAAACCAATAAAGGAAATAAATCCAGTGTCCTTGATTGACTCCAACATTTGTCTTCATTCATTTCAAAGATATTTCAAGAAGGTCTTGTGGTAACCCTTTAATTTACCGGCCGTAAATTAAAGTTTTACCGAAACAGCCAAGATATAACAATTAATTGCGTATGGTAATGTCGAGAAATAGCCAAGAAATAATGGTCAATTTCACCGTAATGTCATGTTTTTCATAAAGGCAAAAGTTTACACATGCTTATTTCATGCTTTGTATTTTTTGGGAAATTGACTGTTATTTCTGGGCTATTTCTACGCAATCAATCATTATTTCTTGGCTACATTCCTCGACATTACTATGAAAATGACCATTATTTCCAGGTAATTCTAGACATTATGAGACAATTAATTGTTATTTCTTGGCTATTATCACATTATTAACAGTCTGTAAATTAAAGGGTTACCAATCTTGCTTTTAAGCTTTGTATGACAAAAATAATATGTAATATTAGATAATATTATTATTATCTACAAAGACAACTGAAACAAAAAACACTACAATGACACCTCAGTGAATCTGTCAATCTCTGATTATGTAAATCTCCTAAAAGTAGATCAAAATGTATTTTTAATAATAATAATAATTCCCAAAACAGCTAGACACTGCAGTTTTCAGAGAGTGACATTCAGCTTTGTTGGTGCACCAGCATTTAAGACTGCAAATGTGACAATTCATCATAATAGTCTAAAATAGACTAGAGTTTTATTTAAAGGTGTAGTAGCATTTGTTTTCAGCTTGATTGTTAAAACATCTAAAATATGCATAACAACACCAGCCGTCTGACCCTACAGTTCCCCACCTGTCCAGCAGTGGTCCTCAGTCACCTGCCCCTCATCGTTAACACCATGTATTCACGTGCTTAGCTCCCTGCTCACTGTTGGATTTCACCTCTTACCTGCTGAATTTGCTGAGTCATACAATGACTCCAAACAATCAACTACCAGAAACATTACCAAGCAGAAAGATGAGATACATTTTCTGGGATTTGTTTTGCAGAGAAGAAACTGAGACGTGATTATGTTTAAGGAATTTTTATAAAGAGTCCCCTTGTGTAAATTCAGATTTACACTAATGTGAGGATAAAAAGGTTTTTTAAGAGGGAACTTTCTGTTTTTCTTCTCCTAAGTCAACCACCATCCTCCTCCATCTCCTCCTCCTGCTGCAGATCTTTGGGACAGGGCTCTCCAGAGGTCTGCAGCAGGAAAATGGACGACCCTGCTGAGCACATGTCATCAGTCATCCAGGTCAGCAGCACATGTTTCTAATTTAGCCTTTAACTCTGCATGTCTTCATGCTTTACTGAGCCGGAGCCAGCCAGACAACATGAAGGAGCTGCTGTAACCTTTACATGCACCACCCTCCGTAATGTGTCAGCAGAAAACCACATGTCCACTCCCTCTGCTTGTATCTTTACAGTCGTGTAAGTGGAAATGGGTTTGCACTTTGGTCAAGTGTGGTGGTGGTGGTGGTGATAAAGGAGCTGTGTCGTACTGCAGGTGGTCACTCTCCACTGGAAACAGTGAGCTGATCAGAGGAGATGTTCAGTAAGAAAATGGAAAAAATGTGTTATGTGAAGCTGAAAACAACTGTCACAAATGTGTCAACAGAGAAACACAGATTGGATAAACATCCAACTTCTTTGTGGTTTTTTTTAGTTGTGACTTTATCAGCCTCTTTGAGTTTCCACAGATGAGCTATGATTATAGTTTTGTGGAGATATTTTTGTTGGTTACACGGTGGTTAGAGTGCAAACTCACACAGGAAAGAGGAATTCAGTTTTATATAACAGACCTGTGTAACCTCTCATCATCACAGAGGTTGTAATGTTCAGTTGGTGTTGAGATTGTATTGGAAAACTTCTTTTAGAGGCATTTAGAGTTTGTGTGTCTGTTGATTTTCATTGGCACGATACTGACAGATGTTCAGAAACGCCTCTCAATATTATAACCCTCATGACGGCTTGTCTAATTATACACTTATTTTTGAGATTGCAGACTGATTTGTAATCTAATTTTAGAGGTAAAGTGGTGATATATTATGTCTGCCATTTGTTTTTACTTTAAACAAGATCTAAATGAGCTGTAATGCACTTCTTCATTAAACTTCACTGGTACCAGGAGAATATATTTAACACTTTTACACGAGGCTTACATAAGTGTCCCTTGTGATGAATCCAAACCCTCTTTACGCAAACTTGTTCTCACTTCGATTGCGCAGCTTGAAATAATTTAATAATCATCAGCTGTTGAGGAGCAGCCTGTTTGTCTGTTTGCGCTGCAGCACTTCCTCTGTGGTTTTATCTACTCATGGGATAAATAAGTACCTCTCTCCAAGACACAAAGTGCCCCACCTTTTAATCTTCTGCAACATTTCCTCCACTCAGACACAGACACAACCCATTTTATTTTTTATTGGCCTCTGACTGTGTACAATGTGGCCCAACCTGATAATGACACGTTGAGATGACAAACCTAAAGTATAAGGCCTGGTATGTCCTCAACTGTGTGTGATACTTTGATCCAGGCCGCTCCCAAAGACTTTGACTGTTTGTCTTTAGGGTTTCTATTTGCTTTCTGAAAGCTGAAGTTTGTTGATTAATTAGTCATTAAACAGAAATTTAATTAACAGCCTTTTAATTGTATATGTAAAACATCTTTTTCTGCTTCCTCTCCACTGCGAGGATTAGCTGCTTCTCTCTTAGTAACACTGTGATTTAAACATCTTTATGTTGTGGACATTTGGCTGCATACAAAACTAGATAACTGGTGCCTCCGGGGGAAACTGCACTGTGCATTCTTTACTATTTTCTGCCATTTTATATGTGAAACAATTAGTCAATTAACCAAGAAAATAATTGACAGATTAATTGATGATTAAAATAGTAATTAGTCGCTGCCCTAGTTTATTTTTCCCCCAACTCCATCCAAGTTTCTGATGGTTTCACGTCCATTGAGTTATTAGAGGGACGTGAGTATTGTTTTAAGATGGATTTGAGAAAAGTGTGGATTCATCCTTTAAGCTGCAGAGCCGAGGAACTTACAGCTCCCGTGGGTTCAGCAGGGAAGAGTCCAGTAGCCGAGACAGAGACGGAGCTTCCTGAAATGTTTCTCCAGAGCAGACCAGGACAGAGGAGGCAGAGGTGAGGCAGAGAGCACTGGAGGTGGAGGAGGTGGGGTGGGGTGGGGGAGGGGTTTGGGGGGCGATGTTGGTCCCTTTAATGACTCTACCAGTGAAAGTATGCAGAGCAACTTCTGCTTCTGTCGTTAGGGGCCCGGCATCACACAGAGGAGGCAGAGAGCGCTCGCTCCACTTCCTTTAAGTCTGCTCAGGGAAGAAGAAGAAAAAAAGCGATTCAGATTCAAGGAAATTACCAAAACATTAAGAAGTCAACACGTTTGACTTTAGGGGAAGGACATCATCTTTCAGCAAATTACATGTCTGATGAAAACAGACAACTTCTATTACCAGGAGAGGTTTTGTCATTGAGAATGAAATTGGTTTGGGCCACAGAGAGACTCATGAACGGAGACAAAAAAAAAAAGACAGCAGCTCAGGAGCTTCACCCCCAAACACTGGAAGATTGTTATTAAGATTAGAGAGATAAGTGCAGACGGCTTCACACATCACACATATCACATGTTGTCACTGCCAGGTCGATCCAGCTCTGTATGAAGCACAAATACTGGTAATGTTCAGTCAAATCCCTCTGGATTTAGTGAAAATGAAAGTGGCGCAGTGTAGAAATACTGCATGAAGGGTAAAAGTCAAGATTACAGAAGTAAAAGCACTAAAGAAATGATAGAAAAATACACGTATAAAGTACCAAAATGAAAGTACTCTTTCCCCCGAAGGATTAACAAGACGTAACCTATAATAACATAAATTATTTACTGATCATGTGTTTTATTATTACTCTAAATCTACAGTAACTAAATGCTATTATTAAATAAATGTAAATGTAGTGGAGCCACCCACTCCCCACAAGGGTCCAAGGACAATAAATTGGCTTTTAGCTCCACTTTTACATCTTGAACAGTTTTTAATTAACCCTGAAAGCTTCGTACATCGGTCATTAACTTCTGTGTCCCAGCAGATGTGATCATATCTGCTGTTTGTAATTCAGTATTGTTTGTTCTGTTCCTGCCTTTTACAGACTCTGAGCCTGGTGCAGTAATTGATGGTGCATGTGTCAGGTCAGGATGTTGCTTTTATTTATGTTTTGGTGCAGAGTTAAAAACCTGCAGTCATAGCAGTAGGTTCGTTACCTTTAATTGTTGGTGCAAGCTATTTTTAGAACGGCGGAGCTACGCTACGGAGGCTAATGTGATGTCTTGGTTTCCCTCATCAAATACACAATCCAACAACTCCAAAACGCTCTCATGGACAAGTTGTGACCTGCACATTCACCACGCTATGAGATAATAACGGCACGTTACGAGACAGAGTTGTTTCAGAGGCAAATTCAGAGACTCCTTGCCGAAAAACTGCCCCCGACGGGAACGAGCATCAGCGGTTTTGTATGAATTTACCTCGAAAACAACTCGTAACGTTACATTATTATCTCATAGCGTGGTGAATGTGCAGGTCACAACTTGTCCACGGGAGCGTTTTGAGGTTGTTGGATTGTGTATTTGATGAGTTTGATGAGAGAAACCAAGAAATCCCATTAGCCTCCATAGCTCTGAGCAGCTCACGGCTCTGCTCCGCCGTTCTAAAAACAGCTTGCACCTACAAATAAAGGTAACAAACCTACTGCTATGACTATAGGGATTATGGCAATGGGCCAATTTGCCAAAATGTTGGCAAAACTATCCCTTTAACATGAATGAATGCAGCACAGCACCTCAGGAAACTATCACCATGTGAATAAGTATTCCGCTACAACATGGTATACATGGAAATATAAAAGTGTGTTGGTGTAAAAAACAAAACAATTTTAAACATTAGAAGGTAAAGAGATAGAAAGTCATGGAAAATCTGAAAACTAAAACTAAAAACTGCTCAAACAAATACAACAAATGTCAGAATAAACAAATGGATGAACTCTGTCAACTCTGTCATCCAAATGTTTGCTGTTTTTTGTTTAGTATTTATTGTTGATGACAGATGTTGCCAGATGTTGAGTGAATACCAACCCGGTGACACCTTCTGCATGACATAGTGGAGCTTGTTTAAATCATTATTAAAAAAAAAAAGGGAAACTAATGAAAAATCATCACTTTTTATAAACAGTCCTATTTATTTGATGTAATTGCACAGACAGCGTGCCCAACATGATCTACCTGTCTGGAATCCAGTTATAGACGCTCGGTTTGGCAGAACGTGCGACTGTGTCTGTTGCCACGCGACCAAACTTTGTGTATTTGTGTTTGTGTGTCCGTTCTGGCTGTCTTCACATCATTACCCACCGCCCCTGTCCTCCTCCGTGTGTTTACGAACACATTAGGTCCTTTGATGACCTAAAAAGTGCCATAAACTTGAGTGATGAAGTCGGGACTGTCTTGTTTCCTCCATCTCCCCGTCACAGGTAATGTCGACACTACACATTAACAAGAACAATTTGCTCCACGATTCAAGAGAGTGACCCCAGTTCAAGTCACTCACTGGTCCCATCATCAGCTGTACTGGGAGCTAAACGAGACGCCTGGAAAGACTGATGTGATGTGATGAGCAGCAGCAGCAGCAGCAGAAGCAGCAGGTTAAATTCTTCCCATCCTGTCCTGGGTGTTCCTTGCCTTGTAATTGACAAGATGAGGTCAGCTAATGAATGTTGTGTGGAAAAACAACAGATCCTGGTGATTACAGGATCTGTAACAGACGTCGTGACAGACACAGGTTTTTCTCCAACTCTCTCTCTAGAGTCTAGACGATATTAAATGCAACATATCTAATCAACCCATAGTTTTGTTTCACACTCCCTGCTCTCTAAAAAGTTCCCTACACTTCCCATCTCGAGCTCCAAACAAGCAGACACGGTGAGCGACCGGTCTGTGAACATAGTGAAACATTTAGCAGCTGAAAATCTGCACGTTTTCCCTCAGGGGTTAAACAGGAAGAGAGTGAAGATTGGACCTAGACAGACCGGGCCAGAAACACAGCTTTAATGGGATGATCATGTCCCTCTGTTATCTGCTGCATGTATTAAATAACTGTTGGGAAGGTTTTGATTTATGTTATTTTTGTTGATTGATTTACTGTATACCAATGTGCGTTCAATTTTTGAATAAAAAATACATATAATCTTGGCTCAGCAATCACTCTATAACAGCGAGTGACTGCAGATAGGATGTGAAATTGGTGAATGGCCTCTAATCACACTGCCAGACGTGTAACTGGAGCCACTCTGTAAGCATTACATAACAAAAATGTAAATGTAAATGTATAGCTGCACAAGATGTAAAAACCAGGAGCATAATGTTATTTATGTAAAACTGGGAACCTGCGCTAGAAATCCACTTCATATTTTTGGACTTTATTAAATTACAACATGAATTTTAAAAAAAAATAGTAAAGAATAACTGTCTCATGTATGTGCTTTAATTAAAATGCATGAAAAATCCTGTCTGCACAGTGGACCTTCCTGTGTCATCAGCATGCACTGTGCGTTCTGCAGGCAGAGTGGGTGCGTAACAGAAGCATGAAGGCCGAGGGCAGAGGAAAAGACAAATGCCCAGTTTGCCTCAATCAGCATTGATCTTGAACAAGGGGGGTGGCGTTGGGGAGGGGGGGGGGGGTGTCAATTTATTAACACTCGCATTTGTTACCCAGACCCCGTGACACGTCCCTCTTTTCATATGTAGCACTATTTAATAACCACTGCGTGTCACGGTTGTACAATGAAGGTGATGAATTATGGGGATAATAGTGTAATCAAAAGACGCTGTGGCACTCTGCCGAGAGAGGAGGGAGGGGAGGGAGGGAGGGAGGTATAAAAGAGACGGTGGTGGAGGACAGAGCTGAGAGCCGAGAGGAGGACAGAGGTGGAGGAGAGAAATGTGAGACAGAAATACAGAGAAAGAAAAAAGAGGGAAAGGACGTTGCTACAGAAAAACAGGACAGTGCAATCAACAAGAAGGTAAGAAAAAAAACTGATTTTTAAAGTTAAAGTAAAGTTGATGCATCAGTTTCAGTCTGTTTTAATACTTTAAATAACAAAGACAGATGGAGGAAGGATCTCAATGTGAATGCAACTGGGTTTTTACTGCATGAATGATTAATGACAACATCAGTAAAACAGTGAACTGCTTTAGTACTTTAAGTTTTCATTACAGTGAGTGACTGGGAAAATGTTCTCAGACTTTTGGATCCAACTGTGTGTTGAAGTGAACAGTTCAATTTCTGAGCCTATGTCATTGTGTCATTTGATTTCAGATTACTGTTACACGTCTGCTATTAGTCATTATTTTAATTACATTGTGCATGTAACTCCGCCTGTCCAAACTTAATTAATGTTTTCATCATTTAATCAGCATTACTTCACCTTAAAAGCAACTGACTAATTACTCTGTTGTGTTCACTTTTGCCAGTGTGCAAATGCAAACCGTGTGTGTGAGTATGTGTATGTGTGTGTGTGTGTGGGTGTTTGGATTGCGTTGCCAGCGTTTCGTCAGTGGATGCAAAAATGTTTGACTGCTCCCCTGACAAATGGTGATGGCTAACACAGATGTGTAATCTGAGTGGGGGGCTCTGCTCTATCCAGCCATGTTTTTCAACCTAAAAACCTCAAAGACAAAAAAACGACTGAAACTAAATCTTTACAGGCACATTTTTGGTTTGTGATATTGCTGATATTAACAGTTTAAGACTAAAACTGTATTTAAATGAACTGGAGTGTGGATCATAATCAAAATCTTCCCACCAGGAGTTTCTGCTGCTGGACTTCATTGTCTGTGGAGTTCCTGGTGTGAACACAAACTACCAGAGGTGAAAGTTCAAAGGCCAACAGGGTGTGAAAATGTCACTGAGGCCTCTTCTCTTCATCCTGGGACTCGCCGCAGCCTCTGTGGTTTCAGCTCGAGGTGAGTCTCTCACCAAGATGCTGAGACTCTTGTTTTTGGTCTTGTTAGTGGCGCAATGTCCTGAGAGACACCACACCCTCCCTCCAAACATGCACAGCCAGATGGACTCACTGTGCATCATAATAAACAGAGAAAGATGATAAAAAATATTGTGAAATTAAAGGTGAATGTGTAATTTTACCAGTTTTTTCTGCAGTTATACTCAAACTAAACTAGATTGACATGTTTTACATATCGCTGTTACCCTTTGCTCTATTTTTCCTGTGACCCTGATGAGTTTTCTGAGTAGCTGCCCATTTGATTTCATGTATATGTGAAAAGCAATTTGCATACATTAAGTGATGCTTTCAAGAAAGCAAAATTTAGAGAAGGATATACGAACAGTGCCAGCAGGGATGTAGCAAATCATGTGAGAAGGTTTGATTTGTATGTTGCAGTATCGTGGAGGAAGGACAACAAAGAGACTGGTCCTGGTGTCTTCCACTCTGATGGTAACTTGTAAAGTCTTTATGGTTTATTCATATTCATAATTTATGGCAGCATAAACGGCGCCTCAGATCATGATTATTTCTGTGTGTAGAAGACTTCGAGTGGACCACATGGTTCAACGTCGATCACCCCGGAGGTCGAGGAGACTATGAGCAGTTGGAAGCCATTCGTTTCTATTACCGCGCCCGAGTGTGTGAGACTCCGCGGGCAATTGAGGCCAGAACCACCGAATGGGTCCCAGCTCGTGAAACTGGGGAGAAGGTCCATGCAGACCCCACTGTGGGCTTCTGGTGCCTCAATGAGGAGCAAGGTCCCGACCGCAACTGCTCCAACTACGCTGTCCGCTTCCTCTGTCCTAAAGGTTTGGTCTCAAATCACCTTTGATACTGGCATAAAAGTACGACTTTGAGTGCTTCTGTACCTTTGAAAAGCTGCACTCATGCTTTCAAATACTTATACACATATTTCTTTTCAGGATAGTGGTTTGAGTATTATTTACGTTCTCTTCTCCAACAGATAACAGTGAAAGCGTTCAGAGTACCTGGGGACCATGGTCAGACTGGAGCCCTTGTCCTGCCCTCTGTGGTCAAGTGGGTGTCCAGGTTCGCTCAAGAAGCTGCCAGTCTCGCCTCGTGTCATGCAGTGGTTCTAAAGTAGAAGGGAAAGCGTGCAATGGACCAGAGTGTCCAAAACCAGGTGAGTTTAGTTTGATAAGACTCTGAATTCTGTCGTTCAGTCTGGTCCTGAGTTATAACCTGTGAATCACTCAACTATGTATTTGTTTTACTCACTTCTTTAGATTGTTTCCTGCAGTGTGAGATGGGGAGGGTGAACGCTGAGTGTGACACATGCATGTGTGAGGAGCACACCGTGTTGGGTTCTGTGCGTGGTGCTGGAGGTCTCACTGCTGAAGGAGCTGCCATCCTTCGCAATGGCAAGGTCCTCACCCTTACTGACCACAACGGACATTTCCGCGTCCCTGGTATCTGCCCTGATGGCAACACCACGCTGACAGTCAGCCTGAAGGGTCACGCCACCATTAACGTTGGTGTGCCCAACAGCGCTGAACGAACCTCAGTCCTCAGCGTCCAGCTAAAAAGAGAAGGTACATCAGAGATGGTGGATTTATCTGATTAAAATATGGAGATTGAACTGTTTGCCAACAGAAAGTTAAAGGAAAAAAAAGGGTAATTTGTTCTTTTATCTCTCTGTCACGTGTCAGAAAAGTTTCATGTGTTGAGCAACCCTGAGAGCAAGGCCAGGAGACAAGGACAAACTGCTGCTTTCTGCTGCAAAGTAGCAGGAACACCAGAGCCGGACAAGTACCAATGGTGGGACTTGATATTTTGACATTACACTTGACAGTCATTCACTGTTTTCATTTCAAAACTATGATAAATTTCACCCCTTTGCTTTTGCTGTCTTTCTCTCTGTGTGAACTAACAGGTTTCATAACAACAGCCTTATTGAGACACAGTCTGAGAACATCTTGGTCCTCAAAGATCTGCGTCCTGAGCAGGCTGGGGAGTACTACTGCAGAGCAAGTGGTGCATCTGGGGCCATTAAGACCAGACCTGCTACACTTAAAATTTTAGGTGTGTTCTCAATAAATATATTGAAGTTTTTCAGTTTTTTTTAAAATGATGAATGATGAATATGAAGCTAATGCACAATTTTGATTTCTGCATCTCAAACACAGGTAGAAATGAGCATTCATGTAACCCCAAGCCTGAATCCCACCTTATCCGTCTCCCACATGACTGCTACCAAAACAGCACAAACTCCTTCTATTATGATGTGGGCAAGTGCCCCTCCGCTACATGTGCTGGAAAGCTGGACAATGGCATCAGGTGCAGAGACAAAGTGGCTTACTGCTGTGGCGTGGAAAAGATGGAGCAGAGGCAGCTAACATGCCAGGGTTACCAGCTGCCCACCATGGTGGTGACTGAGTGTGGCTGCCAGAAGTGTGTGGACACCAAGGCTATTGTGCATGGTAGGGCCATTGCTGCAGACAATGGTGAGCCAATGAGGTTTGGCCATGTCTTCATGAATGGAGTGAGAATTAGTCGTACCGGCTACAAAGGTACCTTCTCCATCCAGGTCCCTCCAGACACAGAGAGACTTGTCCTGACTTTCGTGGACAACATGCAGAAATTTGTCAACACCACAAAGGTGCTTCCATTCAACACCAAAGGAGGGACTGTTTACCATGAGATCAAACTCCTAAGAAAGAAAGCTCCAGTCACTATTAGCTCCACAGAAACAAGCACTCTGGAGCTTGGGGAGGTGGAGGGCCAGGAGGCGATGGTTCAACTCCAGATTCCTCCAAATTCCTTCTATAAGGAGAACGGAGAAGTCTTCGTCGGTAACGTCAATGCTAGTGTAACTTTTCTTGACCCAAGAGATGTTTCCACAGCAGCTGCAGCTCAAAGTGACCTCAATTTTGTAGGAGATGATGGAGACACGCTGCCACTGAGAACCTATGGTATGTTCTCAGTTGATTTCAGAGGGGAGGAAAACAATGAGCCCTTGAACGCAGGAGAAGTAAAGGTATTTCTGGATTCTGCCCAGGTGACAATGCCTGAGCACCTTAACACCATGAAGCTGTGGTCGCTGAACCCCGAGACTGGCCTGTGGGAGGAGGAGGGAAGTCTACAGGTGGAGAAGAAAAGACGAGGCAAAAGGGAGGAGAGAACCTTTCTGATTGGTAACATGGAGATCAGAGAGAGGCGGCTGTTTAACCTGGACGTCCCAGAGAACCGCAGGTGTTACGTGAAAGTGAGGGCCTTCCGCAGTGAGCGCTTCATGCCCAGTGAGCAGGTGGAGGGAGTCGTGGTGAGTCTCATAAACATGGAGCCCACAGCTGGGTACTCCTCTAATCCACGAGCCTGGGGACGATTCGATAGTGTCATCACCGGCTCCAACGGCGCCTGTCTTCCTGCCTTCTGCGACGAACAAAAAGCCGACGCCTACTCTGCCTACGTCATGGCCAACCTTGGAGGAGAGGAACTGGAGGCCGTCCCTTCTGCTCCCAAACTCAACCCCAACCTCGTTGGAGTGCCTCAACCTTACCTGGGTAAACTGAACTACAGGCGCACTGACCATGAAGACCCAAGGGTGAAGAAAACGGCCTTCAGCATTAATGTGGCAAAGCCGGGTTCCAACGCAGCCGAGGAAGGCAACGGACCAGTGTACGCGTTCGAGAAGCTTAAGGAGTGCGAGGAGGCCCCGTTCAGTGCAGCACACTTCCGCTTCTCAAGAGTGGAAGGAGACCGCTACGATTACAACACGGTGCCGTTCAATGAAGATGACCCAATGAGCTGGACCGAGGACTACCTGAGCTGGTGGCCCAAACCCATGGAGTACCGGGCCTGCTACATTAAGGTCAGAGTCACCAGCCCGCATGAGATCAATGTGCGGTCCCGCAACATGGGTGGCACTCATCCCAAAACAGTGGGCCAGCTCTATGGTCTTCGAGACACTCGCAGCATCCGTGACATGGATCAGGCGACTGTGTCGGCCGTGTGTCTGGAGTTCAAATGCAGTGGGATGCTGTACGATCAGGAACGCGTCGATCGTACCCTGGTGAAGGTGATTCCACAAGGAAGCTGCAAGAGAGACCAGGTCAACACAATGCTTCAGGAATATCTGGTCAACCACCTGCCTCTAGCCGTCAACAATGACACCAATGAGTTCACCATGCTCGCGCCTCTTGACCCTCTGGGCCATAACTACGGAATTTATACGGTCACAGACCAAGATCCCCGCACAGCTAAGGAGATTGCTCTTGGACGCTGCTTCGATGGCACCTCTGATGGCACATCTCGTGTCATGAAGAGCAACGAGGGCGTGGCGCTGTCGTTCACCTGCGGAGATCGAGAGGTGTCACGCCAGAGCGTTTTCCAGGCGCAGCAGAGCTCTCAAGGTCAGTCGGTAGCAAGTGGGGGCAGAGGAGACAGCAGGCCGAACCGACGCCGGCAGAGGGCCAACACACTCCGCAGCAGTCGGAGACGCAGCACCAGAAATCCTACAGGAAGACGCACAAGTGCCACAAGCTAAACAACACTGAAGGTCAACATGCCAGACCAAATGAAAACCTAAGAGTGGAAATGAGTGGGTAGTTTCAACCATATGTTTTGATACAAATACTTTATATAGACTTTTTTCAAATTAAGTGAATATGTAACTGAACAAATCTCGGCCAACTTCTTCCCAAAGAATAGCTGCATTATTTCTCTTACTCTACAATTTCAACTGTACTGTCGTAAATATTTACTTGAAACTGTAAATAGAGTATTTATTACACGTGCCCTCAAAATCAGTAATTGGTGAGTTGGATGCTGTTTCATTAAAGATTCCTACATTGATGTTATTAAAAAGAACAAACACATCTTATCTTTTTGACCAGTGATTTATTAAATTAGATGCTTATAAAACACTGCAGATGCTGTATTTTCCACAATATAATGTATCCAATTGTCCATGTAACATTGAAACTGGTCAATTGCTAGAAAAGAAAAGGAGAAATATGCCCCTTTCAACTAACTGTAGCCCATATGAAGACATGGTGGGGTGAAGCCCATAAGCCCCCGCTCCTCATCACACTTGATACAAGCCTGCAGAAGCAATGATTAGGAGACCAGTTGTAGCAAGTTAACCTTCTTGCCTGATCCATACTTTTTCTGCATTAGTACAAATCAAATTAGTAAATTACATGTTTGTCATGCACAAAAAATACCTATAAGCACTCTTTGCTCCAAATTTTCAAGGATATTCCAGAGATGTATCAAGAGAATGGCTGTGAGGTTTTAAAGTCACATTTATTATACTTGTCTATCCCTTTTATCTTACAATGAATGTCATGTGCTCTCTCTCTCTCTCACAACTACTACTTACATGTTGCATCAGTCTCTCAAATCACCTACAATGCAACCTTTCCAGAGATAAAGATGAATAATGTACTGAATAATTGTTCCGCATTTGGCAACCAAAGTTATAGATACTATATACTTTCCTGTAAGAACCATCCACAGGTAAGTGAGACCTATAATATATACATGACATTCTGGTTAAAGAATTTGCATAGAACCTTGTGTTTCTATGTCACTACGGTTATAACTGCAATACTATATCTGCCATTTTGACAGGAGCAACGTTTAATAAAAAACGAGCCCCTCAAAACTCAGACAACAGCAGTTACAACGTATTCTCCATTGAAGCTGGGTCACCCAACGGTTACTACATGATTATGTGTGTGTGTGTGTGTGTGTGAGTTGAGGCTGAATGAGACAGAGAAAAAGGCAATTCCATATGTATGAACATAAAGAGTTGGTGAGACTGTATGCTCCCTGGTATAGTCCCTCTGGTCATTGAAGCAATATGAAGGGGGCAACACATAGTTCAGATTTTCCAGGATGGCACTGGACAGCATGAGAAGTTACAGCTGCATTTCTGAGGGGTGGGAGGAGGAAAGGGCAGTAGTGATGGAGCCAGTGTCACATGAAGTCCTCATAGTCTTGGGCGTAGCCACCATCAAACTCTGCATAGTCGAGGTCATCTCTCAACTGTGCTTTCAAACCGCCACCAGGTACGACGCCTTTCTTCTTCTTCTTTCCTTTGTTTTGCTGTAAGAAGGCAAAAATGACTCACTTAAAATGATATACATTATATATGAATACACATTTACAGCAGAGTGGTTTTCTCATTTGATCTGAAAATCATCTGGTTGAACAAGACAACACACTAAATTATTCAAATGTATTTGGTCTACATGTGGCATATTACAAATAGGATAAACAAATATGTCACTGCTGATTTAGATTCAGTGTGGACACCACATAAATGTTAAAGGAGCAAACCAGTTGATTTGAACTATGAGCACACATCACGTAACTAGATAAGGTAAACAGCACCCCCTACTGGATATAAACTGTAGATAAGAGAAAATACCTAAAGACAGGTTTCACTTACTTTTTCTTGTTTCTGTTTTTCACTAAGTAGAACTGTCAGGGAATTACTGACTTTCTTCAAGTCCTCTACTTCCACTGTAAGAGAGAAGAGAAAAACAGTTAGTAGTTAAGTCTTGTGTTTACTCACATGCTGAATATGGTATCTATAAGTATGTTTCAGTATGATTAATGAAAAAGATCCTTACATGAAATACAGAGTTCCCGAAACAATGAATCCAAGAAACTTGAATAATGCACAGACTTTTCAAACTGGGATATCTTTTCTTTCAGCAACTTTTCAAACTCTGTGAAGTCTTCTTTGGATGATGGACACATTGCATCGATCCCAGTGACACTGTTAGAAGTGCTGCTAACACCTAGAAAGAAAATGTAAAAAAGAAAACTGTTTTAATGTCTCCGCTAAGTACATTCACAGTGACAGAAACAATTACATACTGTTGCAAGTGTTTATACACAAACAATCTGGCTCAAGAGTGTAAATATGAGCTGGATTTTTGCGAAGTGCTTATATTTTTGTTGGTTGTACAAAAAGTATGTAATATCAGAAAGGTTTGTGTTTTTGCTAGTCATCAACACACATTTAAATTCTACAAACACAATATAGCTAAACATGACTATAGAAACATGAGTTGCAGAAGGTGTCAGAATGAACAAGAGGGTTATTTGTTTGTGAGAAATGCAGGAAACCATTGCAACAATCAACGAAAGACTTAAATACCAAATTAAACAAGTTATACTAGTTACATACTCTCCAAAGTATACATTTGTTCTAGTTACATCTGTACAAACTTAAGTATTGTATATTGTGACAGACTACTTTTAATTTGAAAGGTGATTCTGTCTTACCAAAAGCATCTTTTGCTAGCTCCAAGTCTGCGGCTTCCTGTAATTTCTGCACTCTTAACTTCTCTTCGATTTGTTCCTCAGGAGTGAGCTCTGTCTTCTGCAGTCGAGTCAAAAGTTAAAAATTAGAGATGACAGAGGGGGAAATAGTTTTATCCTTTATAAAGAAAACTGTAAAAACCATATGATGGTAAAAACAAACAAAAACTCACTTCCAGCAGCTCTTTCTCCTTCAGCTCCTGTTGTTTCTTCTTTAACCGGTTTTCTTTCTCTTTGATCTTCTCACTCAATTTTTTCTTTTCGGAAACCTTCGCCTCTGAAAATTGAAGTCATTAAATATAAGATCAACATCAAGTTGAAGACAAAGCAGAGAATTAAGCACCTGATTAACATACAACAATGAAACAAATCATGTATTAATGAAAAAGGTGCAATTATATACGTACCGGCACCTGTCTTTTTCATCTCTGCTTTTTTCTCGTCATCTTCATCCTCATCATCCCAGTTATCCTTTCAATAAAGAAGGTGGGACAGTAAGCATTTGTTATTCAGGCTACATAGACAAACAGTGTTATGTACATTAATTGAGACAACTGTATATTTTGTTATAAAATAATTATTCTTTTGCAAGATTTATATAGGGTAAGTGTACCTATTAAGCCCACCAAATCTGCTTTTCAGCCATTTTTAATATATACCACCCCAATTTAAGTGAAAACATTTTAGTTCAAATGATAGTCTATTGTCTAATTTGAAGTGTCAATCGTTCATTTATAGCAATTTTTATTGTTTTTATTGTTTAATTTGTCAAAATATACCAAAAATCTGGCATGGGCTTAATGGGTACTTAATGTACCCTTTAAGCCCATGGGTGTTCCAAATAAGCCCACTTCATGATTTGTTGATAAATACATATATATATTTAAAAATCTTAAAAATCCAAACTTATTCTATTAAAATATGTAATCTCTTAGCTCTCAATAGCTATTTTCATTTTGTCTCCACTCCTCTCCTCGGCCCTGTAAACGGCATTTGAAATAGGCATGATCGGCCTATTTGCTGTGTTGTCAACACAGAAAAAGCTAAACTTACAACATGTCTTCTTTGGAATGTAGCCAAAAAACTATTCATGAACAAAATAAAAATTAGAATGGAAATTACTCTTCGGTACTTAAGCTTTCAATATCTGTTGTCATTTTGTCTGTATCTCCATCCTACATTATACAATTGGCATTTACATTTGGCCAAATTTTCTGGTCCAGCCAGCTGGTTGAAAGTGTTTTTATCTAGATTTCTGAAGACCCAATGACTGAGAGAAAGACAGTTTCCTGGTTCAATACTATTTTAAGGATAATAAATTAATCAATTTCAGTATTTACAATTAAACAAATAACTTTTTAAACATAAAAACACAGCTTAAATAGAAACAATGAATAAAATGAATGAATTGGCCGATGCAATATCACTAATATTTAAATTTGGGTATTTAATTATCTGAATTATGAAGCTGATTGATTAGGTGAGGTCAAACTTAGGCAGGAAAATGGTTCAAAAGTCAAAAGGAAGAAACTCTCCATTGAAACACAGCCAGTGGGCTTAATGGGAGCAGGTGGGCTTAAAGGGAACATCAGTGAATTACTGGTTAAAAATCTGAATATTTTTATTCTACACACATGGCATTCAAAAACAACTACATGACATGAATCTATATAAGCTGCACTAACATAACATGAAAAGTATTAATTGATCATGTATTTAAGTAATTAGCTATACTCATTTACATCTGCCCTAAATGGTGTGATTTTTTTGCTACTGTCCCCTTTAAGCCCACTTGGTAAAAATGTTAATTAAAAAATAAATAAAGATAAATATTCATATGTATTATCAATTTAACAATAAAATAGGATATTCTGCATACAAAAATGTAAACTATCCATGTTTATCATGCTTTATGTCATGGCAATGAACAATGCTATGCAGTGGCTGTGTGCAGTGGCATGTGGGCTGTTTGCTAGCATGCTAAAATGCATATTTTGAATTCAAAAGAAAAACTATTTCTAATTCTAGAAAAATTCTAACACATGTTTTATTTAAAGCACTAATCTCTTAAATTTTGGTAACAAATGAGTTCTTAGCTAAAGTCGGAGTAGAAATATGGAATAAATATTGTTTTTTCAGGGCATCAAAATCACTGAAGTTTTTTTGCAACTTCTTCGGGAGCAGCAGGCACATGTCACA
This sequence comes from Trachurus japonicus, assembly GCF_045865225.1. NCBI lineage: Eukaryota > Metazoa > Chordata > Actinopteri > Carangiformes > Carangidae > Trachurus > Trachurus japonicus. The sequence continues at coordinate 8,722,030 of NC_140909.1, forward strand.
CATATGCTTCGATAACTCAAGATTGACAAATCTGATTTGCTTAGAATAAAAAGTATAATTTATGTAACAAGCTGCTTCATTGGAAGAACCATGAACCAGCAAAAATGGTGATGTAGTTTTTTTTAAATTTGACTCAGAAGTCACAAGTGGGCTTATATGGTACGTGGGCTTAATAGGTACACTTACCCTAATACACGTGCAAACAGTATACAGATTACATTATATTGTTGCCTACATTACCCCAACTCTATTGTAATGTTGGATAAATCCAAGTCCATCGAGACCAGTAAATATCTTTATACTAAGGATGATATTCCAGGAATCTCTTTTTAGTGAAATCAGATGATTTTGTTTGTTGTTCTACAAATGTGTATTATGATGAATGAACCTCTACAATCTGTGATTAAAAAAACAAAATCAGTTGCTTAAGTTTTCATTTGACACATTCAATGACTTATAATCCAAACAGGAGCACATATCTCATTGTTCATATAGAGATGGTAATAATTAAAAATTCACATGCCCTACATCATTCTGCATTAAGTAAAAACACTGCAAGTGCTGGGGACTGAAACTCAAGTACAAACATGCAGTTCAAGATGTGCACTCCGATAATATCCACTTAGTCCCTGTTTAACATTTAGAATAGATCCTATCCTTTAATTTCGTTGTGTAATTAATGGCCTTTCCCCAACAAATGCTTCATCTGAAAAATGAAGTACTTCACAAACTGCTTGATGAAAGATTGATACAGTTGAGTTGAGTAATTACCTCTACTTAAAACACAAGATTGTAAACCCATTACTCTTTGACCTATTTACAGTCTAATGATTTGACAAGCAGACCGTAAACTGTAAACACAAGAATAACTCAACACAATCCACTTGAAATAAATAATTAGTTTAATTCATTAAATTAACAGTAAGATTGTTATGAGCATTTTACCATGGTTGTTGATAAAAAAAATAAAAAAAACAAGGCACGAAGGACATGAAATCATCAGTTTCTTTTACTTAGGGCACCATATGGGACAGAAAAATGAACAATTGAAAGAGGCCTCCACCAGCACTTTCCCTGGGTCAATTACCTGAGGTTTCTGGACAGCAACAATGTCAACATTCAGGTAATAACCACCTGTTATGAATGCACCATCAACCGAAAACCCACTATCCTACAAAACGCCTGTTGTAAAGTCGGAAACTTCTAGGCCCTGGGTCTTGGCTCGGTTGAGTCATCAACCCAGATGATGATTTCATGTGATTGTGGCTAAAGTTGGTTAGCAAGCTAACGCTGCCTCATGTTTAAATGAAACTCAACCTGTGGGTATTTAGGGACAAGGCAACTTTACGAAGCTCACACAATTATTTAAAGCGACCACACTTTGGCCATTGACGAGATAACCGTGTACATCACAATAACGACGCTATCGTCGAGGTTAGCCAACGGTGAAGCTCATTTCAGACGCAGGCTGCCAGGGAGGCTAGCATGTTTGCTTAGCTAGATGGCCCGGGAAACGGTTAGCATCAAGCTACGTGGTCCTAATTTTAACCCGGCTACCGAACAACCACTCCCCTAACTGTACACATCAAACTAAAAAACAGACAATATCGGCGTTCAGAGAGTAAAATTGATCCAAAAAGCGTTAAATTGAGTGTTAACGGTCGCTGTGGTTACGGTGCGTGACGACCGTTAAAACCCGTTTTAGTAGCGCACGGTTAGCCATAGCTTGAGTTACTACTACGGCATGACCGATAGAGCCACATGAGTTAGCCACCGTGAGCTAACGATGCTAACGCAGAGTCGGGGATTAGGACTGTCAGGCAACCAAGGACCGCGGTGAAGCATGGCACTACAGCCGGAGGGGACCACGGTGCCTCTGCTAAGTTACACACCGTTAGCTTCACACCGACCCACCGGACCGGCTAACCCCGGCTCGAACAACGGTCATCCTTTAGCCGCCTTTTATTTATTTATTTTAATAGCGACCGTTAGTCAACGTTTGTTACCTTAACATCTTCCTCTTCGTCTTCGCCTTCCCATTTGTCCAGCGTTGGCGCCGCCGCCGCCGCCGCCACCGCCGCTGTTTTAATCGGCTCCTCCGGCTCGAAGTTGTCAGCGTCTGTAAAAACGACATCATGAAATTCGTTAGTCCGTGAATCCACATCTAAAAACAAGCGAGTTTGTAAATAATGAATGTGTAATAAAAAAAGGCTCCTAAAAAAACGGAGCCCGTGTCGTGTCGTATCGTATCGGGATGGTGAGGAACCAGATAGCTGTCCTCCTCCCCAACTTTAGTTTCTCACCCCAGTCCGCCATGTTGGCTGTGTTGGTTGTGTTTGACAGGCTCGCGGTGAAGTCAGTGCTGCAGCCCGCTGGCCACGCTCAGAAGCAGCTCCCACCTCCTGACGTCACCGCCTCACTGACGGCGGCTTATCTAACGTCCTCGCTCACCCTGGACTGGACGAGGCTACTTCTAGGCAGGCAACATGACACTCACCAGTATTTTATTTTTTATTTAAATTATTTAGATATAACACAAGGAATGTGCTCGATGTGCATTATATAACCGCCTTTTTATGTATTTAATTATTTTTTTTTAATTGTCAGTTAAATTGGCCTACTTTACGATGAGTTCACACACACAAAACACACCTAGCCTACATAAAAGTGATATCTTTTATAGAAATAATCTTAACATCCCTCTGTGTCGGTTTATCTAACGTCCTCACTCACCCTGGACTGGACTAGGCTACTCCAGGCAGGCAACATGATGCTCATCAGGTATATTTTTTTATTTAATAAATAACACAAGGAATGTGCTCGATGTAATGATAAATAGTTAAATAATAGTGGTGTGTGTAGTAGTACCACAACGCCAGCTGATGGAAAATAATCTAAACATCTCTCTGTGTCCAACGTCCTCACTCACCCTGGACTGGACTACTCTAGGCTTGACATGACACTCATCAGGTATTTTTTTTATTATATTTATAGGCGTAGCCTATAACACAAGGAATGTACTCGATGTAGGTTACATTATATTAGCATTAATCGCCTTTTCTTTTCTTTTTTTTTAATTATCAGTTATTATCAGGTCATTGAGTTCAATATTAAATAGGCCTACTTTACCAGAGTTGATATTTGGTATGGTTCACTCTCTCTCTCTCACACACACACACACACACACACACACACACACACACACACACACACACACACACACACACACACACACACACACACACACACTTTAAATGTACAAAACAAACACAATTATAAAAGTGACACATACAGTATGCAGGGTTTCCCGCAGCGCTTTCCTGTTAAGGCGGCCGCCTTAACAACAAAGAGCTGCCGCCTAAACTAACGTCATAAAAAAAAAATAATGTAGCGATATTCACCCCCCCCGGACGATGGCCGCATCCCCTCACACACATACACACCACAGAGAAGCGCGCATGCATTACAGCAGCGCGTGTTGAAAGCGAAACTTAATACGGCACGGCGCGGTGCGTCCCCCCCCCGACGATCGATCCGCCCCCCCCCCCCCCCGTCAACAGATCCGCGCCACCCCCCCCCCCCCGTCGACAGGTCAGACACCACCTTAACTAACAAATTTTCTGGGGGAAACACTGGTATGCCCACACCAAAAAATGACAGTAAGTAGGAGTTAAATGATATGGTGTTAGTACCACAAAACCAGCTATGTGCACAATTTTGTGATGGAAAATAATCTAAACATCTTAAACTTTTCAAATTTTTGCACAGAAATGTGCAGCGTATACTATCACAGTGTCTTACAGTATAAAAAAAGACCATCAGTGAGTTAGGATCTAAGGGCACAAAGACCTCTGGGTAGTGCTGTTGCAGCACTTTGATGCCCTAGTTTGGATACTTGACTCATTTTTATACACTCTAAGTCCATAATTATACTATTAACCTTAATCTTTCACAACGTTGATTTAAAGTGTTTTTAAAAGCACACAGTTTGTCAATCAATTCTTACAGCTGATGTGAGATATCTACTGTAGGAAAATCATTTTGCACAATTCCACTTTATATATGCATGAGTGCTAAAAACAGACAATCAGAGGCAGAGTGCTTTGTTTTAATAATTTAGGTCTACATTATCACACCATAAAGTGTGCACAACAATACAAAACTCACAGCAAAATAGACAGAAGCTGCTGACCAGTAGTGTTAGCTCCTATTGAGTATTGTCAATTTAAGATAACTCATCATCAATATATAAATGTAGCAAAGATTTAAGTTCTTACTCTGACAAAAAAATATTATATACTTTCACAAAAAATATACAGAACTTTGCAGGTTTGCAAGACAACTTTGTTTTGTTCATAATAAGTGTTTGGGTCACTTTTCTGGATATGGCGTCACATCCCTGAGAAGGACACATTGGGACAGTTGGATTCATACAGGTTTATCAAAATATACATAAATAAATAAATAAAATATATCTATGGGTGTTGGTTAGACTTGGTCGATGTATGGTTTACACTATGAAAATGTTTTTTCTTCTTTTAAATAAAACTTTTAATGTGATTTGTTTTGTGCTCAATGCTAAAGTGATAACTGCAGGTAAGAGTTACTGAGGACAGTTTATAGAAATCCTGAAGTGCTGCCTATTTCGAAGACGTGTGTGAATTATTGCACGGATCAATGAGATCATCTTGGTCCTGTGGCCCGAGGAGGCGTCTCTCCTGATCCGACAGGGGTGAGTGGGGTCATGTTCCAGGGCAGATCAGGTCAGGGCAGGGCAGGACGATCAGCAGCATCAGCAGTCCCAGCATGAGACACACAGGACTGTGGCTCAGCGCCAGCCCCAGTGACTTCCCTATAGGAACACAGTGAAACCAAATACAAATGTAGAGTCATGCAAACTATGATCCCTGCTGCACATCATCTGTCCGTTGTATATTTATCACAGTGAAAATACTTTTACTAACTAATTTGACCTCACATTTTGAGTTGAGCTCTGTTAACAATAAACAGTCATAACATCTAAAATTTCATTACACGTCACATTCCAGTGTAATAATAAGTAGAAGAACACTCAACTCAAGTGAACCGCTTCTGCTTTTTTTTCTTTTCATCCTAAAAAAGCACACAAACTTTTACGATTACCCTCAATGTGAATGTCATGTGTTTCTCGAGGGCTGCTATAAAATAAATTCAGTGGCTGCACAAACTCAGCCTCTCGCACAGTTTTGCACAGTGTCCTAATTCCACACTACATACCACTACTACAACCATGATTATATAAAAAGTTAAACGCCTTCTCTTTGGACATGCTGCTGATACACAGCTGAAATAGAGGAGCTACTTACAGCTGATAAGCAAAAATTAAAACAAATTGCAGATGATGTTGAGACAGCTCAAGTATCATCTCATAATAAATCACAAATTTAAAAAAAAAGTGCTTAAATTTCATGTGGTAACAGCTTCTCACAGTAGTGCACAGTCTTTTGGAACTTGTACACTTAAAAGACATTAAACTAGGAATATTATTGATATACAGTAGTATATACTATAGTATGTAGTATTAGTATTGATTTGGGACATAACTTTTAAGGACGTTGTTCACCAGATAAAATGAATTCTGCAATTCTGATGTGGTTTTAACAGTCTCTAACAGGGTTTCAAATATTTGTGTGATTTACCTCTGAAGTCTACAGGCCGGTTCTCCCAGGGTGTCAGCACCATAGCCAGGGCCGTCCTCTGAACATCTGACAGAGCAGACAGCTGCTCATTAGTTACCGCAGTCGCCTGCTCGTAGGAGAACATGCTGATCTGTCTGTGGTTCAGTGCCACCTTGAGGAAACAACAAAACACAGAGAGGATGATGAGCAGAGATCAGACGAGAAGACGTAAGATGTCAGGATAAATCAGGATTTATGAGGTCTGAAAAAAACATTATGATTTAATTTAGTCAAAAAAGGCTACAAGAAAGAAAATGATATTTGTTTATCATGCTGTCATTTGTTTTTCAATAAGTACATACTGGTATCATATGTTTGTCTTGAATATTTTTCAGTGGCATTTAGAAAAATGAGTTTAAACTTTCTATGTAAGAGACAGGATAGACGGTTCTTCCAGCTAATTCCCTCATTTTGAGAGATTTAAGGCAGCATGACTTTTTAAAATACTCTGTCTCTGATAAATTATTCTAGGTCATATTGCCCCAATCGGTTTCCTATTGTACTTTCATCCTTTGGACGGTTTGACTAGAAATTAAATTTCACTTTAATAATGTCTTGTTTCCATTTTCTGAAGCTTTGCAGGAACCCTGATTAAAGTACAAAGGTGAACATGGTTGGAGATACTTTGAACACCAGAGGACGAAATTAAAATCCTATTAAATCGCAAGAAACTGTGACTAACGCTTTGTTGTGTTCATTAAAATTCAACTTACATAAAACCGTTCAGGTGGTATTATTGAAATAGCCATGGGAGTGATTCCTTCGATTTGCTCTTTCACCAGAGCCGACATGGGGAAGTCTGGGAGACCAGCTGCAGAAGTGAAAATGTTTCAGAGAGAGTTTCAAAGTAGTACAAAGGTCTGAATCCAGTCACAAGACACAAGAGATTAAGAGTGTGCCAAAAATAAAAATAAAGATAAAAATAAATATGATGACTTTAACTTAAACTTGTGAACACATTGGACGACGCAGCTGATGGCGAAGACGGCGAGTGACCTTTTACCTGCCAGGACTCCGATCTCAATGAAGACGTCGGTTCCCCAGGAGCTAATTGGTCCGAAAGCAAGACTGTGGGTCAGCAGCCCGACCAGAGCCCCCAGCTGCTCCTCTGAGCAGGAGAGCTTCAGCTGGCCCAGCCACAGCACCGCCTTACTGCAGCCACCGGGGGGCGACACCACACGAGGAGAGAGAAAACACAAACATCCAAACGTCAAGGATCAGGAAAATGTGCTGAGGAGCATAAAATTAAAACGTCTGTTGTTATTAACTCACCTGAACTCTACGGCATTAAAAGAGTTAATCTCAGTGGTTTTGGCTCCACACACGATGTATCCCATAGACACCAGCGTGCTGGACTCGAGCTGGCTCGGGATCTGTTTGGTGGAGTTCAACACGGTGGTAAAGAGTGCAGCCAGCTGGAAGGAAAACAAAGGTTAGGATCTGGACATTATTCACACATCCACATTTTGATTTTAATTTTAATGCACTTTAGTCTCCTCTTTTTAAAACATTTTGTACAGTTTCTCCTTTAACTTGCTGAATGTCTAAACTTCCATCAGGATCAATTAAGTATCTATATATGTATCTGTATTGTAGCCTAATTAGGCAGTGGGAATAAATAAGTTCATACTTCTTCCCAATCCTTTCAAATTGCTTTCTTTTCATGGTCCTTTTATGTTTGCTTGTGGTTAAATGACTACATTTTACATTTTTAAATATTCGAATAAAGCTGAACAAATATGTATCTATCTCAGTATGTTAGCTACACTAGAACAACAGCACTGCAAAAAGAAGTGCATTTAACTTCATGGTAAGTTTTTAAAGATGTAGTTTGTTGTGCTGTGTTTTATCTATTGGATTATACTGAGAGATGTTTGTAATATTTAGTCTACTCTCTTTAATCTGAATTGTACGAATAAAATATTATAAAAATTAGATTTTCTATTAGGCAAAACAACGACATTGGCTGCTATGAATTCAACCTTTATCAACTCTGTCCATTATTTAATGCAAATGGCATACATTTTTTTGTGTAATGCAGTGTTGTTGGGTTGGTGGCTGACGCAGCTACCTGTCTGTTGTTCCAGGTGCTGATGGCGCCCAGAGCAGCGATGCTCCGGCGCTCCGTCAGTCTCAGGCTGCTCAGCTCCTCCACCGTCAGCTCAGCGGCTACTCCACCCAGCTGAGCGATCACAGACTGGTTGAAGGAGGAAACGGGTCCGTACATCTTCACGAAGAGATGTCGAATCCAGAGGAGAGGGACCCGGCAGAGACAGAGCAGAAACACAAACCGTTTAAAGGGATAGTTCAACACTTTGGCAAATTGGCCCATTGCCATTATCTCTATAGTTTTAGCAGTAGGTTCGTTACCTTTAATTGTCGGTGCAAGCTATTTTTAGAACGGCGGAGCAGAGCCGCGAGCTGCTCAGAGCTACGCTACGGAGGCTAATGGGATTTATTGGTTTCCCTCATCAAACTCAACAAATACACAATCCACCAACTCCAAAACGCTGTCGTGGACAAGTTGTGACCTGCACATTCACCACGCTATGAGATAATAACAGAACGTTACGAGACAGAGTTGTTTTAGAGATAAATTCATGCAAAACCACTGATGCGCGTTCCGGTCGGGGGCAGTTTTTCGGCAAGCAGTCTCTGTATTTACCTTGAAAACAACTCTAACGTTCTGTTATTATCTCATAGCGTGGTGAATGTGCAGGTCACAACTTGTCCACCAGAGCGTTTTGGAGTTGTTGGATTGTGTATTTGATGAGTTTGATGAGGGAAACCAAGAAATCCCATGAGCCTCCGTAGCGTAGCTCTGAGCAGCCTGCAGCTCTGTTCCGCCGTTCTAAAAACAGCTTGCACCGACAATTAAAGGTAACAAACCTATTCCTAAAACTACAGGGATTATGGCAATGGGCCAATTTTCCAAAATGTTGAACTATCCATTTAAGACCTGAGACCAAGGACAGGAAACTAAATGAACACATTGGCCGACTACAGACGACAAATGAATCTCACCTGTTTGACCCTCTGGAGCACCTGGCCGCGTTGGTAGGATGCAAGATACGGGTCATTGCCTATGAGCTCCAGACAGTTGGAGAAGTCGGATGGAGACATGTTGATCAGACTGTTGGAGGTCCAGGCCGCCGGAGGTATCGTGTGTAGGAGCTCACAGGAAGGAACCATAGGAGCCGCTAATAAATATATAATCAGAAGATCAATCATGTGTTATTTCATTGTTTTATATTTCTAACATTGTTTAAAATGTTGTATGCTTGACATGGAGAACAATGCTCACGTGACAGAGGGTTAATTTTGAGGAAGCCCAGGAAGAACTGAAGGACAAACTCCTTCTTTTTAAAAAACTCGCTCCTCTCGTCGTCGTCCAGGCAGCGACTCCCCACGTCGCCTCGTTCCCACTGGCGCTGGCTCATGAACAGCTTCTCTATCTGCCCCACCGTCATCAACGCCTGCAGCAACACACAGACAACACACACACACACAAACACACGGATCAGCACACTAATTGTTTATGGGGAAAACAGGAACTCCACCACCTGATCCTGACACCTACAGGTGATGTGACACCTGGGGGATTTATTTACAGGCCTGGAAAAGGGATCAGGTAACAATCCCGACACTGCACTGTGGGTTTCTGGAAATGAGTCTGTTAAAGCTGCGAGTTTCAAAATTTCCTCACTGTGTGGATCAATTTAAAATGTAAAAATAAATAAATAAACGAGCAGTGGACTCACCATGGGGACCTCCTGCAGGATGGCATCAGGCAGGAAGAAGAGGAACCGGTCCACCTGGCTCAGTGTGGTCTGGTTCCAGTTCTTTACTGGGCTGAGAGGAAAAACGACAAGAAATCATCTTCCTCCAGTTTCCTGCTATGTGAATATGTTTATCACATGAAACCTCACACATAGAAGTTCAATATTATATTTGAATGCAAACTTAAAGTCCCATGTGCATCCTTTAAAAGCCTTGTTATTAGGGGGATAATTTCTTAATTTTACTTAACTGTATTCATTTGCTGCATAACTAATTTCTCACAAAGGTTTATAATAAAATATAGATAACACAAATTCACTCAAAATCACAAATGTTAATATTATTTTACTTGAGCTTCAGAGTCAACGAGCCTGAATGTTTTAAACATTTCATTAGACAATGTTTTACTGTTTTCCTTTTTAATTTTTATTTATGTACCTCATTTAATTTTCTTATGATCTATTTTATAATTGAATTATTATGGGTTTTGGGTTGTAATTAATTATATATACACCCAGCATATGTAATGGCATGGTTATACTGCTTAATTAATTGTTCAACAAAACTAAAGTGCATATTTTACAATCCTGACAGTTCAAACCTTCAGTTCAAAGTGATAATTTAATAACATTTATTACCCGAAGGTGGCCGGATCTTGCAGGACTCGGCCCACGATGTCCATCTTGCTCCTGGTGTAGCAGAGCCCCAGGAGGAAGTGCAGGCTGTCGATGAAGAAGCTGCGCTCCACCTGGACGAAAACCTCGTCCACCACGAACGGAGCCATGACGCCCAGCGAGCGAAACTCCTCCTCGGTGAAGACGCCCGTGTACATGCCCTGTGGAGAGATCGATCAGTCTACATGTCACTCTGCACCTCGTCTCTCCCTATTCCTGTTTCTTTGCCTTTTAATTTTAAATTTTAAATAGTATATTGGCTCTGAACTGACCATCCCCTGCACTATTTTGTCCACCAGCAGCTCCTGTTTCGTTCTGGCCAGCAGGAGAAAGTGACGAGGTTCCTGAATGATCACCCTCCTCAGAGTGTCCATCATGTCTGAAGGAAACTTCTTTATTGTGCTCACACTGCAAGGAAACATGCAAGAGCAATATTATTATTGATATTTTTCAATATATTGTCAATAAATCTACAAATCACTGTTAATAAACTGCATATAAAAGCAATTAAATGTAACATTTGGCCTAGTCTTGTACCAAATACTTGCAGAGTTGTTTTCTATCAGCTCAATCATAAGTAGACTCTCACAGGGAAGAGTCTAGATATTCAATTCAAAGAGAAGTTGTCACCATATTAACAGTAAAGTTATAAATAGCAGTTTGTGACTCACGGCATGGACAGTGCGATCTCAGCACCAAGATCTTTGAGCAGCTCAGAGAAGAACTCGAGCTGATACAGCTCCTCGATCACACACTTTTTCTGTCCAGAAGAACAAAGACATATGACGTTGAAGATTTAAATCCAGATATATAATCACACACATTATAATATCTAATATCTTGAGAGACATTACAATCCTTAGTTTACCAGTGAGGTGTGCAGAGGACCGGGCTGCTGCCTGAGGACGCCCAGGATCCTTCGGACCGCAGAAGGAGACGAATCAGCTCGAAAACGTTCCTTTAAGACGGAGCAGCTCACACCTTGACCCAGCGTCCCCAGACTCCTGAGCACATAATTAATATAATAAGATATTAAAACATAAAGCTGCAGGGTTAAAAGAGGCTGAGCACATGTATCACAGACAGAACCTGCACTTACAGAAAATGATGTTCGATTATATTTGGTTTGGTTTCAAGCACCTCTCTGAAAATCGCTTTAGCCTGAGGAAGAAAACACAAGAAACAAAGAAACAAAGTTATGTTTATTGTTGCCGTAACGTGTCGTTTTGTGCTCGTCTCTGTACGATCAGACACGAGAGGGCAATTTGATATTCAGACGGTTTTTGTCTGCGCTGTTTGTACTCTCAGGCGACTCCATTCACAGTGTCACAGTGTTGATGACGTCTCCACTCAATAATTCAGCAGCTAATCAAGATACTGTCATATGCACCCACACATGACAAATTGAGGAAGCACGATATCATCACAAGATCATAACACAGAGTAAAAGTCACGAGGCCGGGGTCGGATCGGATCGGATGCTTTTACATATTCAAATTGTGTCTGAGGGCCAGTGGGGTCGATTACTAATTTATCTCTGCTAATCTGTTGATTTAACATTTTCTTTTTTTGCGTGAACAAGCAAAACTAAATTTCCCGGAGGACAAGAGATAAATTTGGTGCAAAATAAAACAGTTGACCTCCTCTGCATGTGCTCCCTCCCTGTGGATGGAGGCTCATGTGTGTGTGTGTGGATGCCCGATGGGCTGTTCAGTACCTGCTGTGTGTTCCAGGTTTTTGTGGACAGGTTGGTGCTGTTGTTCACGAGCAGACGGGTTCTGGCCAAGACGCTGAGCAGCGGCGTGCAGTAGAGCAACGGCTCCACAGCGTCCAGCCAATGCACCACCTCTGGGAAGCCCTGGTCAGAGCGGAGCCACAGTTTGTCAGATACACAAGAAAAAAACTCTAATAATGACTATAATATAAAAAAAATGAACAGCTTAAATCTTTCATATGTGTTATAAACAACATGGACAATAAACTATGTGAAAATGTTGTTATATTCTCTCTGATACAATATCCACCCAAAACTTTTTCCTTTTCACCAGTGACAATTATGTTTACAATGTGTATGCTTTTTTTTTAAGGTCTTGGTCCCTGTTTACAGATTTTCATAATTCAGTGGTAGTACTCAAAATGTATTATTTATTTGATCACAAAAAGAGGTTGCACTTCAACAAAAGGCTCATTCAAATCAGAGTGCTGAACCAAAGACTTAATATGAATCAAAAAGTTTTCAAATAACTTGCAATGGTAGCGCATCTTAATTAGTAAATTTGAGGACAAAATACTCACTTTTCACAGTATTTATTGAATTTTGACTTCTACTTTGTTATATACTTTTCTTTTCATAGATAGTGTTTTGGGCCCTTTTTTTTTATTATACACAATATGCTTTTCTGTGTCTTTTAACTTACTACTAAACTCCAAGAGAGTCCTGCACAATAACTCCTATGTGCCTGGACTGTTTGGTTTGGCAAATAAAATCTCTTGACTCTTGATAAACGATGCCCAATGTTTGAAGTGAGTGAAAATTCATTATTACAAGCCGTACCCATAGTTTGGTGGAGATGGCGTTGGCCTGTTGTGGGCTGAGGCCCGGTGTGTGCAGGGCCATGGCGGGCAGCGACGACAGCAGCTGGTCAGAGGTCAGGGTCAGCAACGTCTCCGTCTTTATGCCCGTGATGAGGGAGCCGAGCTCCTGCAGTCGACCTGGAGCCGTCAGCTGAGGAGGAGGAGGAGGAGGAGGAAGGTGTGAGTGTCAGGGTGTAAATATACAGAGAGTATACATTCATATTGCGATGTGTTTGCAAAATAACTCACTGTGGTTTCTGAAGAGAGTTTGTCTACGATCACAGCAGCCTGAAACACACAGAGTATGACGACAAATGAGTCAAAATAAGTAGCTGAAATACTCATCATTACTTCACCACTTAGTTGGATATAAGATAAAGTTCTGTGTGTCATTTATCTATTTGTTAAGTCTGAGGAGGTTCATCTTCTCCCAAGACGCCTTGTGAATTATAAAAAGCAAGACGACAGCTGTGAGGCTGAGGTGAAGGCAGGAGGCTCCGGTTCAGATGATCACTGAGGGGGAAGTGAAGCTCACGTCTGAACGAAGCCTCATGCAAACCGTCCGACAGCCTGTCAGCTGTTCCTCAGCAGCTACGAGCTCCACCAGCTGCTAGGAAACCCAACCAGGTACAACAATTAAAGGCTTATACAGATGAAAAGGAGTAAAGAGCGAAAGGAAATCCCCACTTAGTGCCAGCTGATTTTGACCAAAGAGTTAGTTCATGATTTAAAAAAAAGTATATGTTAGATGTCACTAGAAACTGAACTATAGAAGTCGGAAGTCAGAATCTTTATTGTCATTGCTTAACGCAGTGAAATTGAGGTAGCGGCTCTCGATTCAGCGCAATATGAAGTGCAATTAAAGTGACTATCACACTACATTTCCAATGAGCCGCCGTGCGCACGGTGAAATTCTTGGACTGGTGCAAGACGGACGAAAGCGAAAACATTTGCCTAGAATGTTTTCATTAATCAAGAATGAAAGTCGGAGGTTGGAAGACGATCAAATACCGTCGTAGTTCCGACCATAAACGACGATTCTGTGGCGTTATTCCCATGACCGGGCAGCGTCTGGGAAACCAAAACTAGGAAATGCTGGGCAAGTTGACCACTAAATAATAATGATAAAATAACTATAAAGAAAAAATGATATATTTATCAAAAATAGACCCATTAACAAGTGTGGGTAACATAGATTCATCCACATTAATATGAGACTCTTTTATAACCAAAAGCAAACTCCTCGGGGTCTCTTTAAATAATATAAGTTAAAAACAAAGCAACCAAGAACAACAAGTAAACAAAAAAAAACCACAAGGACAGTTATGTAAAAAGCAAATATAAAACATTTTCTGAGTAAAACAAAACAAAACACACATGGACATTGCACAGTTGAGTATTAGGTGAGAGTTCAATGTTTTCAGGATTGTGCAGACTTCAGCGCGATGACAGCTCTAGGATAAAAGCTGCTTTTCTTATATAGATGATAATGTGTGTGTGTGTGTGTGTGTTTTCCACGGTGTGTTACAGGTGCAGCGTGCTCCTCTCTCTACCTGCGCCGGGCTGAAGGAAACAGAGTGGAGGGCGGGGAGGACGGTCTGCAGCTGCGACGGTGTGAGATCCTGCAGGAAGGTGACTCCCAGCAGCGGCAGGAGGTGGGCGAGCTCGCCGAGTCGAGCCGGACTGAGCGAGGAGGGAACCTTTAACTCTGAGCTGTCCAGTAACACACTGGAGATCTACACAGACACAGACACAGAGACAGAACAGCTACTACAGTTATCATAAACACATTTGAAGTGTGATTATTAGGTGAGAACTGAACAACTCTTACCAGGTGGTTGGACAGAGTGACTCCCTGACGTGTGCAGTTCATCACGATGTCCCTCAGGACGCCGGCGGCTTCACTGTCTTTGTAGAGCAGCAGGTCCTCTGGGTCCGCCAGGCAGGAGAGTTTACCCAGCCTGAAAAATGAAAATACACACACTGGTTCAACACACATACACACACACCTACCAGATAACAGTGTATAAGTCTTAAAGGGATAGTTCAACATTTTGGCAAATTGGCCTATTACCATAATCCCTATAGTCCTAGGAGTAGGTTCGTTAGCTTTAATTGTCAGTGCAAGTTATTTTTAGAACGGCGGAGTAGAGCAGCGAGCTGCTCAGAGCTACACTACGGAGGCTCATGGGATTTCTTGGTTTCCCTCATCAAACTCATCAAATACACAATCCAACAACTCCAAAACGCTCTGGTGGACAAGTTGTGACCTGCACATTCACCACGCTATGAGATAATAGCAGAACGTTACAAGACAGAGTTGTTTTAGAGGTAAATTAATGCAAAACCGCCGATGCGCGTTCCTGTCGAGGGCAGTTTTTCGGCAAGCAGTCTCTGTATTTACCTTGAAAACAACTCCGTCTCATAACGTTCTGTTATTATCTCATAGCGTGGTGAATGTGCCGGTCACAACTTGTCCACCAGAGCGTTTTGGAGTTGTTGCACCGACAAATAAAGGTAACGAACCTATTCCTAAGACTATAGGGATTATGGCAATGGGCCAATTTGCCAAAAATGTTGAACTATCCCTTTAATTCATCAGTTTGCATAGTTATATGTTGTTTTAATAAAAAAAATTGGTTTGTTATTTCACCATTTACAGGCAACAGCAAACTAAATATGACTTAATAATTCATTTACTCTATTTGATTTCTTATTAACTTGTCTTATCATCTGAAAATCATTGGCTTCTCATAATTTACCCTGTGCCTGTAAAATGACAAAACCATGTTTGTTTGTTTGTTTGTTTGTTTTTGGAGACGAGGACTTTATTCCCCCACCTGGTAAAATCCTGAGCTGTGAGGTTTTTGAAGGTGCCGATGATGCTTTGAGCGATGAATTCCTGCTTCAGCGAAGTGAGATTGTTTCTCTGCAGCACGTCGAGTCCGTCCAACAGCTGTGGATAAACACAGTGACAGAAATAGAGAAGTGCCTGTTAACTGAATAAAACAACCACAAGGTCACACGATGTTCACAGGTGACAACAAAGAGAAGGACGGGACAAGAGGTTTGTTCAAAGGTAACACAGTCTGTTTCCAGCAGCAGCTCCTGTATTAGCACTAAAATATAATGAAATTGTGTTTTTCTAAACTATATCTCAGCAAAATGCCTCGATGTAAAAAGATTGATGGGACATCTGTGCACATTTTTTGGGAATGTGATTTTTTTTAAAGTTTCTGGAACTAAATTCGATCCTTCACACAGTCAGTCTTAAAAAATTAGATTTAAGCCCCAGTTTGTATTTGTTAAACGATATGTTGAATCTTCAGTTAGATAAGAAAAAAATGTAAAAAAAAAAATGTAAAAAAAAGGTTGGAGGCAACCTTTAAGGTTTTTATGGATCAAATATCAGTATTTTTTACCATTAGAAAGATTTACCTTGAAAAATATAACTGTGGTCATATGTAATGTTTCTATTATTTTCAAGTTTGAAGAAATTTTCCAAAGGGGACTAGTGATTAGCTTAGTTTAACCCTGAATCTGTTCCTTACGTAGCTGCGTAAACATGTGCGTAATGTCAGTCCTGTTATCTAACTCTTTGTAGTCAATCAGCATCGTTCTCAAAATGTGAAATTATTCCTTTAAAACCTTCGGTTACATCCACCTTTTGGTGCCGGGCGCTCGGCAGCTCTCTACTTTCCGGCCATTGTTAATTCATGTGTTCCTATCTTTACTTATTGAACATTAGTGACAAGCGTATGACACACATTGGTGGTGACAGAGAAAGAAGACGCTGTCTGAGCTTTTCTTTTGACCCACGATGTGACGAGGAGCCCGGCCGCCGTTGCCCCCGGGGCTAATCGAACTCAAGAGTCCTGCTTTCTCGGGTTTCGCAGCCAGGTGTCGGAGCTCAGAGGGGCTGTTACCTGAGCAGGTGAGAGGTGTTGGAAGTTGCGGAAGGGCAGGTAGGCGATCAGGTTGCCGGTGTCCCTGATGAGTGATTGATGACCTCTGCTGATGTTGGACGGAGACAAAACTTCGCTGAACCACGAGCCAAACGCCTCCCGCTGCTCCAGACTCATCTGCTCCAGGTTTCGGTTTATGGTCTCAGTCCTGGAGGAATAATAAACTTGGAAATTGGAAATGTTCCTTTGCAAAATTATGACATGTGGCCTTTAAAATGTCACGTTCGAGTAATTAACACATGGTGGGAGGTCAAAACCTGATATTTACTACAGTAAAGGCTGCATATAAATTACATTTTTAAAGAAATGACTTGACATTTGAGGAGTTTATTTATTATTTGCTTTCTTTTTTTTAGCACTAGGTGAGAACATTGATGCCAATTTTATATTTCTTTGAACATAAAGAGGATTAGAAACAGCTAATGGTTAATTAATTGATTTATGAGCTTGTCACTTTTGTTTAATCAACATATAAAAAAGTAAAAATCAATGTGTAAAAACAGAAACCTGTGGTTTTACATTGAGTCAAGCTGCCGGAATATGAAGCTATTTCTTTAAGTTGGGTGTATTTGTATTGCATAATACTGAATATGCGATTTCGCAGCACTGTTTTACTTTCACAATCTTTTATTCCTCCAAATGTTAAGCGTTACTTTTTGAGCACAGACTCCAGTGATGTTCATGTATCTGGTCCCTGGTTCAAATCCAGATTGAAATCCAGACTTTCTTGTTGTTCCACTGATCTGATGACCCACAGATCAACATCAAACACTTACACACACACACACATTAAAAGCTCTTTCTAGATTGAAATCCAGTCAGTGAACTAGTTTCCTTTACTGGTCATGTATAATGCATGTTCCTGGCACCTCGGGGTGCGATGACACATCACTTCTCACCGAAGCCCGACACCAGGCCAGTGACCAGATGGGAGCAATAACGTATGTAGGAAAAGTGAGACTGCATGATTGTGCAACATTGAAATAAATCAGGGTGTTGACCAGGTTCTCTCTGCTTATGCAACAGAGACAAACTCAGGAGTAACTGAACTAAATTCATCATTTAGCTGCGCAACATTGTCCATTAATCGACTGCAGAGGCTTGTTTCTGTCAACATGGAGGACGTTTGGTGAGGTTTTAGGCTCAGATTTATGGGAGGAGGTTTGTACTTGTTACTGCCATGTCTTGTGTTTAACAGCATCTGTAAACATGTATTCTTAATCACACAGCTCTACACCCACAGAGATAGTTCTGCTGTTAGAGTAATCACTACGGTGGCCCGGAGAGCTCTATTCCCTGCTACTAAAGGGAACACAAAAACACAAACGCTACAATTTGATAACAAATGGGCTGAAAAAATCCCCAGAGAAGTGGGGAATCCAAAAAGGGCTGCACCTGGCTAAAGACTGATGCTAAGCTAACGGTACATATTTGAAATAATATCTGAATTATTTGATATTAACGTCATGAAAGCCAAACAAACTCACTTTATTTTGCTTATTTTAAAACTCCACAAACAGGAAGCTCTGTTGTAACTCTTCTGTTGTGTTGTGAGTTTTTTCAGTGCATGTGTCACGTGAATGATGTTGTTTTCTGACTCTGTAGCCTGTCTGTATCTTTGCATGTGTTGTCTTTAAAAAAAAAAAAAACTTTATTGCAAAGCTTCGTGCCTTCACATGCTTAATCACTAGTTTAATTCTCTTTGTGTTTTTGTACTTTGCATTTGTTTTCCAGGTATATATTCATAAAGTAAATAACAAACCCTAAAGAAAACAGACAAACGTATAATCAGGTCTCATGGAGAGAAAAAAAAAATCACGTACACAATGGGGTCGTTCTGCAGCGGGGGCAGAGCCAGGATGTCGGCTGGACTGGCTGCAGCCAGCAGAGGAGCCAGCTCCCGGAAGAGACTCCCGTCTTTGACCACGTGGGTCTGCAGCAGCACGGACACCATGGTGGACAGGTAGTTATCAGGCAGCTGGGAGACAGAAGCAGACGTATGAGCCAGAGTGGGACCTGTTTGGTTTGGTTTATTAAGATCCCCATTAGCTTTTGCAAGGCAGCAGCTATTCTTCCTGGGGTCTTTTCATTTTCATAAGTGACAATACAAACCAACTGCAAACGACACATACTTCATACAGAGAAAACAAAGAACACATACAGAAGACACATACTTAATACATACACATACAAACAAAACATCCAAGACGAACACCAAACATACAACTTAACAGCTCCTACATTGAATCATTACAAAACATAAATTTTACTATGTATCCTGTCACACAAGGATGCCATGACCCAATTTACAGA
Source organism: Trachurus japonicus (assembly GCF_045865225.1). Classification (NCBI taxonomy): domain Eukaryota; kingdom Metazoa; phylum Chordata; class Actinopteri; order Carangiformes; family Carangidae; genus Trachurus; species Trachurus japonicus. Next base: position 8,741,053 of record NC_140909.1, read on the forward strand.
TTTACACTAATGGTCAAAATTATGATCCAAATAATAATCTCTTAGTTTCATTTTTTAAAACTAACCCTGTTTCTTTGTTGTATAACATAATCAGGAAGGGCGTTCCACTCCTTCATAGCTCATAATATTATGTCATAATATTATGTTGCAATAGACTACTATTAAATTAGGCAATCATGTTAAGTTGAATTCAAGCATGTTAATACACCTGCGTTGAACATTTATGCTCATGCTCATTATCTCATGTATACTCTTCTATAATCACGTAACTATTTTATAATCATGTAAAAAGCTATTATTCCTCTTGATCATGTCATGTCTATAATCATGTAACTATTTTATAATCATGTAAAAAGCTATATTATTCCTCTTGATCATGTTAACTCATTTACATTGTACTACTTATATGCATTTCTATAATCTTGTTAATATATTCAGGATAAATGATTTTATGTAATTCTTTGTATAAACACTGTATTGTTGGAATAAGTGTTTGATTTAATGTGGACCCCAGGAAGAATAGTCTTCATCTTTATGTAGACTAATGGGGATCCAAAGAATACAATAAACAACATAGCTCTATATAATACTGTAGGTTGAGAAAGTGTCCTCCTGGGTAAAGTAAAATAACCTCCAGCAGCTTGTCGAGTTGAGTAATTACAGTGTGTGTGTCTGTTCCTGTGTCATGAACTGAGACTGATCAGATTCTGTGTGAAGCAGCAGGAAGAGAGAAGCTGAGCTGAGCTTCACTCACCTGCAGGATGTCCTTGTTCCTGCTGTAGTACTGAAGGATCAGTCTGACGGTGGAGATGTGAGCTGAGCCGAGCACCGACTTCAGGCGGCTCAGTGGGATGTTGAAGTATTCCTGAAAACACACACACACACACACACACACACACACACACACACACACATGAGTCTGTTAGTCCAAATACACATGAAAAAGACTCAGTAAAGACATTTGTGTTTAGGTGACGACCGTTTATCTCACGTTAATGACAAAGACTCCATCGTTGGTCACGTCTCTGGCCGTCTGCATCAGGCTGGTTAGTACAGTCTGCACAAAGGAAACACACACACACGCACACACACACACACACACACACACACACACACACGCACACAGTTGAGACACCGTCTGATGAGGCGTTAATGGCGCCGTATAATCTGGGAGTGTTGACACTTTACTTTAATTGTCAAACTCAAGTGTAGTGACTCGACGCAAAGAGATTCATCAGGCTGATATCGATGACAGCAACAGTACACCAGCTGTAGGCCGCGCCCACACACACACACACACACACACACACACACACACACACACACACACACACACACACACACACACACTGCTATACAGTGACACTAACGGAAACTGATATGTGTGAATAATTAGACAAACTATAAAGTCAGTGAATTGTTCTGCGCAGAAACTGATTGAGCCCCGATGAATAAAAGATGAGAGAGAATCTATTCAGACTATTAACTCTGATTAACCTGCTGAGTTTTATCCACTGGTTTTTTACTGAACAAAAGATTCTTCACTCTCAAAATATAAAAAATCCTCAATCTTAATGAACCAACACAAAAAAAGCTATTGAGACATTATTATAATTGATAAGTGATGATAGTCCAGTAATTTAACAGTTTTTCCTTCTCTGTCTGGCTGTTTGTCACTCGTTACTTCAGACTATAACACATGTGATCAACTAATAAATAATGATGCACCATTATTGATTTACCCAACCAGAAGTATATAATGTGAATATCATTAGCCCCATTTTTATTAATAATAAACTGTATATGATTTTCTGCAGTTCTCTCATATTTCTACATTTACTTGAGTACATTTATTTAGACTAATTAGTACTTTTTCTTTTGATTTCGAATGGTTTTTGCACATGTTGCTGGTTTTACTTTTACTGAAGTGTCATCTTTAATGCAAGACTAGTAATAGTCTCATGACTAGTAATGCAACAATGGTTTAAAAACAACTAACCGGACTTGGGACTACTTGAATAACTACTTATCTATCGTGTTGTTTTAATGTCACTGCTTTGTTTTATCCCATCTGAGTACTGTGATCTATATTTTATTTACTGTATTATCTTATCCTGACTGTGTAGTGTACTGTTATCTGTATTTCATTTATTGTATTGTTTTTATTCTATGTAGTGTACTGTTATCTGTATTTTATTTATTGTATTGTTTTTATTCTATGTAGTGTACTGTTATCTGTATTTTATTTATTGTATTGTTTTTATTCTATGTAGTGTACTGTTATCTGTATTTTATTTATTGTATTGTTTTTATTCTATGTCAGTGTTTTTCAACCTTGGGGTCGGGACTCCACGTGGGGTCGCCTGGAATTCAAATGGGGTTGCCTGAAATGTCTAGTAAATGATAAAAAAATATATATCTTTTTTTTCAGCTAATTATTATCTTATATATCTTTTTAAAATTATGATTAAAACACCACACACAATCTTAAACAATTGTATTATTATACTTTCACTTTCTCGAATATAAATAAATAAAATGCAGCTGCAATTACGTGATCGCGGAGTCGCCAGAAATTTGTGATGTCAAAATAGGGTCACGAGCCAAAAAAGGTTGGGAACCACTGGTCTATGTAGTGTACTGTTATCTGTATTTCATTTATTCATTAGGGACTGCAGATGCAAATTAGTGGCTCTGTTATAATCTGGCATATTTACAACAGTATTCTTTTTACTATTGTTCATCAATATGCACTGTCCCTATCCAAATAAAGTATTATTATTAGTAGTACTTCTACATTGCAGTAATGCTACTTGGGGATAAGCTGGTGCATATTCTCATTTGCCCAGGTCATAGTATTTCAAAGGAGGTTAAATCGAAAGCAACTGGACTTAGGCAGTTTGTCTAGACAGCCTTTCACCTCTCATCCAAGAGGCTTCATCAGTTCATGTAGCATCTGACCAGGCTGGGACTGGTCCAACTATCTGGTGTGGAGACTCACTATTTAACCTCTTGTGTGGGCGTACATCATCACCCTTGTGAAGACAAATAACTAAGTCCAGTTGCTTTCGATTTAACCTCCTTTGAAATACTTGGGGATGTGGATATTACGTACCCCGAAGCACTGCAGCAACACCCTTTTTTTGTCGAAGTTGTTTTCCCTCTCCAGGTAGCGAACCACAGACGCCAGCACGCCGAGTCTGATGTTTTCGGTGACGTGCAGCGAGGTGTTCTGGACCTCCTCCAGCGCCAACAGGACCACCACCGTGGCGCCGACCGCCTGCTCCAACACCGCGGACACGGGCGGACTCAGCAGAGCCTCCACCCGGGACCTGAGGCTCTCCACCCAGCAGCGCAGCATCATGGACAGCGCCGCGGCGGGACTGGCGCCGGGCCGGCAGGCGGAGGTGAAGTCGGCCGAGCAGCTCCAGTTGAAGCGCTTCACCAGGCTGCGGGCCAGGCAGGAGTCGGGGTCCGAGGTGGTGGTGGTGGTGGTGGCGTTGTTGTTCTTGTTGTTGTTGGTGTAGTTGGTGTAGGCGGTGCAGATGGTGCCGACCCACACGCTGGACGGCTCCCGCGACAGGAGGAACAGGAGGATGGTGTTGGGGCAGATGGAGGAGATGAAGTTGGCCTGGTCGTGCTCCCAGCAGAGCGTCAGGACGGCGGCGTCCGGGAGCGACACGGTCCAGCTGCGGTACTGACACTGCTCCGCCGGGTCGAACCCAGTCAGCCCGCCTCCCGGTCCCTCATCACCACCATCATCACCATCATTACCACCGTTACCATCACCATTATCTCCTCCACCACCGCCACCATCTCCACCATCTCCACCACCACCGCCAGGAGAAACCCCGGTGCCGCTGTCTGATTGGTTGGCACAGTGCTGGATGAGCCAGGTGTTGTCCTGGTTGGTCAGCAGGTTCTGCAGGACGGTGTGGTTGTTGCAGACGATGGCGGTGAAGTTGAGCGGGTCGCTCTCGGCGCAGAGGGCGAGCTCGGTCATGTCCACGATGACGGGACGGGTCCACTCAGAGTACCTGCACACCTGGAGCAGAGACGATCAGATTACAAAGTCACACAGAGTTCAAAACAAAAGATTGTGCAATTTTTATAGAGAAACATATAAAACCCTCTTAGCACAGTAAGTTACACAATAAACATTCAAACAATTGCACCATGGAACGTTACGAGACAGAGTTGATTTAGAGATAAATGCAGAGACTGCTTTCCGGAAAAACTGCCCCCGACGGGAACGCGCATCAGCGGTTTTGCTTGAATTTCCCTCTAAAACAACTCTGTCTGGTAACGTTCTGTTATTATCTCATAGCGTGGTGAATGTGCAGGTCACAGCTTGTCCACCAGAGCGTTTTGGAGTTGTTGGATTGTGTATTTGATGAGTTTGATGAGGGAAACCAAGAAATCCCATGAGCCTCCGTAGCGTAGCTCTGAGCAGCTCGTGGCTCTGCTCCGCCGTTCTAAAAACAGCTTGCACCGACAATTAAAGGTAACGAACCTACTGCTATAGGGATTATGGCAATGGGCCAATTTGCCAAAATGTTGAACTATCCCTTTAAGTAGTGTTTTGTGTGTTGGTTATATGAGAAGTCAAAGCATTCAAAGACATTATGAAACAGTAAATAACTGTGTGTTTGATGATGATTGCTCTTTGGCCAATAACCTATTTATACCTGCAGAACTACATGGTGCGTATGTCGTGCTGATGATGTTCCTGTGACTGAAATGTGGAATAACTTGAATCTTTTTTTTTTTACAACTAAAGACCCTCTCCAACTTTTTAAAATATAGCATTTGTCACATTTGTCATGCATACATACACAAAACTCACCTTTGGCAACACCTTGATGTCGTCCATGTCCGTGCAGACCGACACCAGCCATTTGTTCTGGGGGTTTTCCAACAGCTTCTCCAACACGGCCGCCTTGCAGCAGACGTTCTTCTGAAAGGCCAGCTCGTCGTTGTGCCAACAGAAGCCGACCACCGACACGTCCACCTGCCGCTGCCCCCACGTGTGGTAGTCGCACCAGTCCGAGATGCTGAGGGGCTGCGTCGGCTTCGGGGTCGGGATGGTCTGAGACGTCTGGCAGTGATTCTCCAGCCAGTCGTTGGCCGGGTTACCGAGGAGGCCGCTCAGAAAGGTTTTGTTGGAGCAAACCGCTGTGGCGAAGCCGCTCTGGTCGAGGCGGACGCACTGCAGCAGAACATCTGGAGGGATCTGGGACAAGTCGTGCCACTCCGAGTACTGACAGGACTCTAACGTGGAGGGATCGGTGTCGGGGAACGGCAGCGGAGGAGGCAGGCGAGTGCAGTTGGGCATGAACTGGAAGTTTTCAGGGTTGGAGAACAAGAGCATGAAGAAACCCGTGTGCTCGCAGATGAGGCCGGTGAGTCTGGGCCCGTCCAGGCTCATGCAGAACTCCAGGAGGAACGGGCCGACCGGCACCGCGGGCGCGTCCAGCCACTGCTCGTAGGTGCAGAGGTGAGTCACCATGTAGCCGAGGTCTGCGGACGAGTTGGAGCAGTAGGTGTAGAGCCAGCTGTTCATCTGGTCCGACAGCAGCTTCCTCATCAGCTGGGCGTTGTTGCACACCTGTGTGGTATATATTGATGTGTTGATGAAAAGAAGGGATCACCGGCGCTGACACGTCTTCGCTTGTATTCAAAAAGCAAGTTTATTAAAGCAGAAGTAAGCGGAATGTTTGTGTTAATATAATACCCCATGCTGTGCACTTTTCTCTGGGTTTATCTACTGCTGATATCCCTAACAAGATGTACCATTGGTTTTGAGTACCTGTAATCTGCTTAATATTGTTTATACTGCCCCTTCCTGTTGCCTCTTTCTGGAGCTCTAGCAGCAGGCACAGGTCATTTGGCCAATCAGAAGAGAGAATGAGAACCTCTCCTCTGATTGGCTCACTGTTTTTGAGTGGCATGTGGTCGGGCCAATCACAGGCAAGTAACTGAAACCTAAGCTGCATTCATAAAAATTGAAAAAAAAACAACTGGTCACGGTGGGCGGAGTTACCTTGTGTGTGACATCACAGAAAGGAGGAAGTGCTATCCACTCGTCTGTTCCTACAAATGGGCGGTGTGCGTTTTTCCGTTTATGACCAGTTTGATGCATGGGGCAGTATATACGTGGCCCAGAGACCTCCCCAAGCACGAAAAAATAACCAAAATCACATTTTTCATGCCATGGGGCCTTTAAATAGTTATATCTTCCAACAGCAATCACTTATATTGAGTGTTTGGTCTGAAACACGGGTCTGTCAGTCACTCTGCTCTGCTGTAAGCCGAGGAGAAAACTTTCCTTGTATCCTACAACCTTTATCCAATGAGGAGAGAGAACGACATAAAGGGGCGGTCCTCTCTGTGTGTGCAGCCAAGGGATGTGCGTGAATGTGGTGACGTAGGGACGAGGGCGGGGACTGCTAACTCCGTTAGCCAAAACCACCGGATCGCTTACTTCTGCTTTAACAAGAAGAAGAACAGTGTACAAAGAATGTCGAATCCTGGAACATCTCGAATGCCAATATGAGAAGTCCTCGCGACTGGCCCAAAGCTCTGACTTATATACCTTCTCTGACACCCCCATCTCCAAACAGAGAGGGGCCCTAAACCAGATGTTGAATGATAAACTGTAAACTGTCTTGTCTGTAACAACATCTATTGCACGTCTGTCCGTCCTGGGTGAGGCATCCCTTCTCTGTTGCTCACCCTGAGGTTTCTCCGATTTTTCCCTGTTAAAAGGGTTTTCCATGGAGTTTTTCCTCAGTCGATGTGAGGGTCTAAGGACGGAGGATGTTGTTATGATGCCATGTAAAGCCCTTTGAGACAAACTGTTTATAAAAAACGGGCTATACCAATAAAATTGCCTTGCCTTGCCCTTGACCTACCCCCTAACTTTTAGGCAAGAATGAACCCACTGCCTTGTATCTCAAGGGCCCTCAACCATTAGGGAGACAGCAGAATCAACAATTACCTTAAACCAGGCACATTGCATTCAATCAGATTACTTTTTGGGCAAAACATGTCCATCAAGCCGAGCACCAATTTGCACACTCTTTCAGTTCCAAGACAAGAAAGAATACATGATGATGATAACAAGATATTAAAGTTAAGAACACTAAGGAGTTTGTAGGGCTGTTCGATTTTGCCCAAAAATAAAATCTTGATTTTCTTCTCTGAAAAATCGATTTCCGATTACGATTTTTTTGTTAAATGACAAACTATTTTGTGTGCTGTTTGTGTCTTTTTAAATGGACCTAGAGTCTAATTTAAAAAAATTAATCTATCTATCTATCTATCTATCTATCTATCTATCTATCTATCTATCTATCTATCTATCTATCTATCTATCTATCTATCTATCTATCTATCTATCTATCTATCTATCTATAAATGTGAGAGCTGTAACTGTGTAGTGGAAAAGGGCCATTGGTCTTTTTGGCAACGAAATCCTCACTGGTCATAGCAAAATGCCGACATGCTTGTTTCCAGTGTGTGGGGACAGCAGTGGGAGAGCGTGATGGGAGGAAGGAGGCAGCCGTCATTACGGTAATTCAGCGCAGCCCAGATTCATGAACGGGGGCTTACCGTAATTACCCTAGTTAGAGTAAAAAATCGATTTTTACGATTTCAAAAAATCGATTTTTACGACTTCAAAAAATCGATTTTTACGATTCCAAATAATCGCGATTACGATTTTAAATCGATTAATCGAACAGCCCTACTAAGGAGTATAATATACTACACCTGCTGCACAAACTCCTCGCGCCCGTTGTCGCTGCACAGCGTCACCAGGACGGCCTCCACCGTGTTGTTGTTGTCCAACCAGCTGTTGTAGTTGCAGGCCAGCAGCTTGAGGTTGGGGGCTTCTCTGGCTACTCGGAGGAGGGGGGGAGTCTCGGTGGGGGGAGGAGGAGGAGGAGGAGGAGGAGGAGGCTGCAGCTTCCCGGCGCCGCAGTCCGACGACCTGCTGAGGAGCGGAGACGCCAGCGCCTGAAGGATGTAACAGGCGTTGCTCCACACCTGCTCTATCTGCCCCGGGCCGAGGAGGCTCAGCGCCCGGCAGAAGGTGAGGACGGACGTGGACGAGTTGTTGGCTCTCGACCCGGCCAGGACGTCGGCGCAGAGCGTGTCGTTGAGCCTGGCCAGGTTGCGGCGGTCGCACCTGAGGAGGACGGTGTCGTCGTCGTGGTCGTCGTCGTGGTGGTTGTTTCCAGCGGAGGAGGAGCTGCGCTGGAGCGGGACCCGGACCCGGAGCGGACTGCGACACTCTGGGCCTGGATACGTGCACGCGGACTGATCTGGAGCCAGGAAGATGTCCAGCAGGATGTCGACGATGGAGTTAGTGAAGGACCAGTTCACGTTGTGGTTCATCCCCCTGAACAAAGCACATGTCAGGATTCATTCTTTGCAATCTTTTATTTATCAATCTTTTATTTTCGTGTTTACTGCCTTTGTTGGAGGGGTTTTGTTGTCCTTTTATTGTCCTGTGTCAATTTTTATTCCAATAGTTTCACTTAAAGGGATAGTTCAACATTTTGGCAAATTGGCCCATTGCCATAATCCCTATAGTCATAGCAGTAGGTTTGTTCCCTTTAATTGTAGGTGCAAGCTATTTTCAGAACGGCGGAGCAGAGCCGCGAGCTGCTCAGAGCTATGCTACGGAGGCTAATGGGATTTCTTGGTTTCCCTCATCAAACTCATCAAATGCACAATCCAACAACTCCAAAACGCTCTGGTGGACAAGTTGTGACCTGCACATTCACCACGCTATGAGATGATAACAGAACGTTACCAGTTTTAGAGGTAAATGCAGAGACTGCTTGCTGAAAAACTGCCCCCGATAGGAACGTGCATCAGTGATTTTGCATGAATTTACCTCAAAAACAACTCCAACTCTCAGACTATGACGATAGGGATTATGCCAATCAGATGCATGAATTTCAGAAGAAAACATGGTGACTTTGTTACACAATTGACTCTGCATAAGATGCAGAATTCATTTAATCTGAATATGATGAAATAAATGTAAGGTCTCGCATACTGCTGCAGGACTTTTGCCTTGTGATTGGACGTTTCTTCGCAAAATGCACCTGGTTTACTTCTCCTATTAAGTTTTTCCAGCACTTTGCCAAGTGCCACTGACTTTTCCTAATATGTTTGTGTGTTGTTTGTAAAGTTTCTTGCCTAAAGAGTCATTGAATTACTTCAACACAACCTCCTGTGCATGCACAACACAACAAAACAGACAACCAGTCTTGAAATCATTGACTTACCACATAATGAGCTGCTTGAGATCTCCTGCAGAACAAGTGGGGAAACAGTTAGAAAGAGCATCTAAGAAAAAATGGTTATAAACGCTGATGAAAATGATGTTTGACCTTGTTTGCAGGACTCTTGTGCATCTAGAGACGGCACACTGACTCCAAACTGTAGAGCTATTCTGATGAAGTCCAGTGGTACTTGGAGTAAAGTTGACATGAAGGTGGAGACGTTCATCACGGCTGCATCAGCCAAGAAGCTCATGGCGCTCATCAGACTCCCACACAGAGGGAAACCTGACAGGATGTTTATCAAGGTTTGCTGCAGAGTGTTTAGAGCCGTCAGCGCCGACCCCCCCATCCTGAGGTAGAGTCCGGAGAAGCTGAAGTCGTCGTCGTCGTCGTCTCTGCCGCCCAGAGGGGAACAGGTCTGGGATCTCAGGGACGACACAAACAGCAGCAGCGGTTTCCCCATCTCCAGAGTCACGGCCTTCGTTAACTCGGCCTCCAGGCCACAGTCCTGCCTCCCGGACAAAATACAGACTAACATTTTAGGAAGGTCGTCCATGAATCTCTCTCTGAGCAGCGGCTGGACGACGGAGCGCAGGTTACTCAGCGCGCTGTAATAAGCATCGAGGGAAAAACTCTCCTCTGGGGGAGAAGAGACGAAGCTCCGAGCGTTTTCCTCGTCTCCAGACAGAGAGCGGAGCTGGTCGATGAGTCTGTGGATGTCGTCCTCTAACGTGGTGGTTTTCTCTGGAGCCTCGTCTCTCTGTTTCTGTACGACTCTGGGTTTTGAAGACGTGTGTTTGGCATCACACAGGATCCCTGTAAATGGAGGAAAACAGAACAGAGACAGTCAGTCAGTTCAGTATCTCCACTCTGCTGTTAGAAAGTCACAATTATTGACTTTAAATGTTGAATTAGTGCTATTTTAGAAATTGTATTGTTGATTTTGACCTTGTATTTCTTATCTTATCTTCTGTTTTCACTGTTGTTTGTCTGTGTGTATTGAAATCTTGTTGAAAACTTCTTTTTATGTGACTTTAGAGGCCAACAAAGAGATTTTCAACCTCCACAATAAGTTTTTCTTCTCCTGATAGTTTTATAAAAGCAGGTTGGTATCTACTTTGATGCTTTTAAATCAATCTCATTTTGTGTCTTTGTTTATTTATCAATAATTTTACTCTTATTACCATTATCCTGTGTTTTTATCTTTTTATTTTAACTAATTTTGAAAATTCAATTTTTTGTTTTGTTTGTTCGTTTGTTTTATGTTTTTAATTAATGTGACTATGTGTTGAAACTATGTGCTGTCATTCTTGGCCAGGTCTCTCTTGCAAAAGAGATCCTGGATCTCAATGGGACAAACCTGGTTAAATAAAGGTTATAATAATAAATAATAACTTGTTAAAATAAATGCTGTATTTATTTGCTTTTCTTTCTAGTGCTCTTGAATATGAAGAAATTCAAGGGTGCTACACAAATGAGGTTTACCTATTTTAAAAAAAAAGATATGTAGGCTACAACAGATCAGGGACTGTATAAGACTTCAAGTTTAATTTTTATCTGACCATTGAGGTTTAAAAAATAAACTAGTGCTTCCTTTTGTTTTACTTTACTAGATGATAAAAGAAAACTAAAACACTGCTGGTTCCAATGAGAGAAAATAAATCTATTAATGAAGTTAGCTGTATTGACATTGTAAACCATTGATACATAACTAAACAATGATATTATTTACAAATCCCAGTTAATCCCTGGTTTTTAATTAGGACTAGAATAAAAGTCTCTTACCAAACAGGATGCAGACCGTGTAGGCAGCAGCAGCAGCTGGTGTCGCCCGCATCGTGAAGAGTCCTCCCTCCCTCAGACAAACACAAACAAACAAACAAACAAACAAACAACAACCAGCTGGGACAGAAGCAGCAGGTTAATAAACACAAAGCTGTGTTTTATCCTGTTGCAGCAGCAGCAGCAGAGACGTCGATGTGAAGCTGAAGATCCGGGCTGAGAACAGACATCCTGCTGCAGTCAGGAGTCAACGAGGAAGGAAGAAAAAACAAAAACCTGCACCGTGACAGGTTTGTGTCTCATCCATCAAAGATCAACATTCTCCTCCTCCTCCTCCTCCTCCCGGGCAGATGCAGCCTCTTAACGGGCCACTCCGCTGAGAGGCCGCGGCCTCTTCACCTGCAACTCTACACCTCTACACCTGTCCTCCTGTCCTCCGGTCCTCCGGTCCTCCTGGCCCGAGAGGAGCTGCTGCTGCTGCGTAATTAAGGACGCGCGTAAAAAGGTGCGAAGCTCGGGCTGTGAAACGCGGAGGGGATTTCTGCGACAAGCTCGGCCATCGCTGCTGAATTATTAACCGGCTGTGTTGATTAACTCTGAAACCGACTGAAACCCGAGACCCCGAGCAGCAGCAGCAGCAGCAGCCAGGACACACACACACACACACACACACACACACACACACACACACACACACACACACACACACACACACACACACACACACACACAGACGACAATGTCTAATCCACGTGTACAACCTGATGTCGTCTGAGGCGATGGCGGCGTGGACATGTGAACACAAGACTGAAAAGACATCAAGTTATGTCTCAAGAAAGTTAGATTCAGCGATAAACTACAGTTTTTTCTATATTATAACACATTAAAAACTTATTTTTTGCAGCTTTGTAGAGAGAAACCAGATGAAAATTAGGCCTAAAATAGGCTAAGTAAAAACATTTTATACGTCTGGTAAGACTTACTGTTTCCGGGGTCAACCTCATTAAAATAGAGTCCATTAATTTCTTTTTCTTATTTACATAAAGCCAATTCACAACCGGAGTTACATCAAGGCACTTTTTAAATAGAGCAGGTCTAGACCTTCTCTCCGTCATCTCTACCAAACCCATCAGTCCCACCAGGAGAAGCACAGTGACAGAACCAGAGGGGTCATCTGTCTCAACCGGTTGTGTTGTAGAGGAAAAGACAGAGTGATACTGTGAGTAGCTACTGACAAAATCTGATAAAGATAATTAGAATTACAGAAGGATTTTGCAGCTGGGATTAGACAGAGTCATGCAGCAGACGGCGGCTCAGTTGCAGATCCAGGCTCAATAATTGTATATTTGAAATCTAATTTAAATTCTATCAGTTAATTAAATCAGTATTATTTTGTGTCTGTGTCGTTTTTTTTTTTAATAGACAAACTCTAAAGACTAAAATAAAACCACACAGTGAAACCCTGCTGAGATGAATACTCACCTATCTGAGATGAATAAATATATCTTAGACTAGTGATTTGGAGATTATGGAGAAATACATTAAGTGCTACAATCACCCATGAAGATAAATGTGAGTGTAGTGTACCTGTACCATTACACTGCACCACAACTCCTCCTCCTTTGTCCCACATGTGGAGAGAAATAAAAACAAAAGGCATGCAAGAGGTTTTTTTTTAACTTTAAAACTTTGTTTCAGAAATTCAATGTAACTGTATATACACTTTACAATAGCATAGCCTGACGGCTAACAAAGATGTCTTAAAACATTTTTTAAATACATCTTCAGCACAAATAGCAGTTTCTCGCAAGTAAAATGGCTTAACGGATAAAGAAAAAAAAAATCATTAACACGATTGCTTTTTTTTTTTCTGCAGAAAAAGTGCCATGAATAAAAAATTTAATTCAGGACTCTCCCACAAAGCAAGCTGTTTTCTCTACATGCTAAATTTAACAGTTCAGTGACATAGCGCTAAACTAAACATACAGATATTTTTTTAAGAAAAAAACAAAACAAAACAAAAAAACTCCATTTGATGTAAAGTTAAATCTTCATTAATACATTTAAAAAGTAGATATGACATGCCTTTTGAAATCAAAAATACAAAATTTTTTCCTTACTTTAAGGATTTTTTTTTAAACATGAAGCTGCATGTATTGTACAACACTCAAGTGTACAATAAAACTGGTAATGCACATAAAAACGAGCTGGATTAAAAGTTATCAAATGCCTCCCACCCATCCTTCGCAAAAAAAAAAACGAAAGAAAAGAAAACAAAAAAACAAGCCGCGGGTGACGATCACTCCGCCCACTGAGGAGACGAGCACACCTGGGCTACATCACGCTCTCCAGGTGAGGCTTGCATACTGAAAAGGTGGCAGTCAGGATGGTGAGAGGTCATGGGGGGCGTTGGGAGGGGGACAGGGGTCAGGGAGGCGGGAGGGGGGAGGAAGGGGGGAGGGGCACTACCATGTTGGGACATTTCCTTTTCCACGGCCTCGTCTTCAACACCTGGCTGGCAGATGTGAGCCGCTGCCTCCTCCCTCATGGTGGCGAGGAGGAGAGGACGCAACAAGGAACTCGGAGAGAGACACTTTAAAAAAAACTTCACCCCCCCTCTTACCCTCTCCCCCTCCCCCCTCCCTCATGTACAATTTTTACATTCATAGTCTGGACATGTGCACTCGTAAGAGTAAAACACAATTGTGCCCTGTAACAATTGAACACAAACTTTAAAAAAAAAAAGAAGTCTAATTTGTGGAGAGCTACCAACGTCTGGTTAGAAAAAAGAAGGCAAAAAACAAGCGAGGGGGAGGGGAGGGGGGAGTCAGGAGGGAGGGAGGGGTCACAGTGCACAACACATACTGTAACTGCACATAGGGGGGAATAAAAGAAATGAGGGGAGAGGTGAGCGTCTCCAGGTTTCAGTATCGGCAGAGAGTTGAGGTCTGATTGTCTCTTTCCATCTAAGTGTTTTTTTAAGGGGGTGGGAGGTCGGAGCTGGGGGGTCGGGGGGGTCTAGGGTTTTTTTTTGTGAGGAGCAGAGTCGTATGGCACTGTACAAGCAACCCAGACAAATCCAAACACCCACCTGCTTTAAAATAAAATGCACTTTTGATTTTTAAAAACTGAACAAGAACTGTAAAAAGTTCGACGATAACATGCCAAATGTTTTTTTTTTTTTTTTTTTAAAGGTTTGGCCTTTTTTTTCTCCTCTTTCTCCTCTTCTCTTACTGACCAACAGGCGTCTGTCTGCACCTCACAGGTTTATTAGGCTTTGTATAATGTGGATGTCGATACAACGACGACAACGACATCTACAAGGTCTGCCTTGAACTGTTTGTCTCACTACTTAAATAAGTTAAAAGTTGAAACAACAGCGAGAGAGTAAAAATGTCAGTTTGGCTTGAATGTCCAGGCTGAGACACATTCATATAGTTACCATTCATAAAAACACAATGCTTTAAAAACTGTGCTATACAGGAAAAACAAAAAGGAGATAAAATAAAAACAAAAAAAGCTGAAAAGTACAAAGTATGAAACGACAGACAGGTAAGAGGGGCAGTCGATGGAGCCGACAGTTAAAACAGTATGTTGCTGGTACAGGGGTCTGAACCGTCGTTTATCTACCGCGGCTCGACGTCGTGACACACTGGCAGAGGATGTGCTACATTAGTCATAATGCTACTGACACAGCCATCAAAGTACACACACCACAACTTAAAAAGTAACTGAATTTTAGCCAGAATACTTGATTGATTAGGAGTAAAAAGACAATACTGATGATTATTATTATTAGACAAAAATGACAAAATCAAATACTATTATTAAAGAAAAAGGCTAACGCGTTGTTGACACATGACACGTTGAAAAGTTAATGAATGAATGCCCTCAGACCTTTTACAATGTGTCAGATTTACAGGTAACAAGATTGAATTCTTAAATCCTAACATTTAATTAGGGAGCCATGTCGTGTCCACAGTGAAGCCAACACACTGATTTTAACCTCTAGTTGTTAAGAATGAGAACAAACTATAAAAGTCCTGGATTAATTCAGTTTTATCTCACTTATGTAGTGGACTCATTATTATTATTATGCAACCATGTTCTCCTAAGTAGGAAAAAGGCTCACATTTAAACTTACATGACCCCCTTTTAAAATATCATATCTTACAAACAGAAGCAAAACATTTTGAACATGTTATATTAAAAAACAAAAAAAAACAATGAAACACCAGTTTTACCAGAAAAAAAAAAACTGCAACCAACAATAGAAACTTGACTCAGCTACGGAGGAATGCATATGATTTTAAAGGCTACAGAATCGTAGGTTTGCCAAACACCAAATCAGTGAGTGTGTGTCCGTCTGTCTGTGTGTTTGTTTGTGTGTGTGTGTGTGTGTGGCTAGGAGTAAACATACACACATGCACAGATTGATTTACAGGCCAGTCATTCCCGCTGAAAACCGTCTGTAGCCACAGAGTGTCGTTATTCGTCAGTGTCAACAGCGTGAGCACCAGGGGTGGGGGGGAGAAGGGGGGTCGGTCGGTCGGTTTGGGTCGGAGTTCCTCTTTTTACCAGGTGGCATTTCCACTTCCACTAAAACCAGCACCAAGACTTCAGAGTTTAGTGTGGAGGAAATATCCGGCTCCACGGCTGGAGAGTCAGTCAAAAAGGAGGAGTCCTACCTGGGCTTGTTCATAGTGTGTGTAGTTTCGTCATCTATACATTTTTAGAGAATTAGAAAATGTCACCCAGATCTTTAAAAATGTTTTTCTTTTGAAGTTTTTCGTTTTTTAAAAAGCAATGGTGGATTTAAAAACAAAAACGAAAAAAAAGGGGGGAAAAAGGCTAAATTTTTTTAACAGTAATGGCAATGTTGTAGTTTGTAATCCAAAGAAGGGCTTTTTACACGCATGTTGTTGTTTTCTCAGTTTTTTTCATCGTCGTCCCAGTTCTGAGAGACTGTCTGTGGTCCAGTTCAGTCGGGGGGCAACAGGTCGTGAAGCCGGAACCGCTCCCGAACGTGTGGGCGCACATCCTCGTTCTGACGGGTGGAGAAGAGGCAGGACAACCACGACAGGAGGAGATCAAAGAAAACAATTAGATTCATGACTTCTGAAATGGTAAAAACTAAAGGTGCAACGATACGATACATGTATTTGTATTGAGCTGCTTCGGAACAGGACGTTCGGTTTGAAACGGAAGTTGCATGTGTTTATTGTCCGACTGCAGCTACACGTGCAGCCCGTTTACGTCGTGGCTACTGCTAATGCTACCGCTAGCCTGAGCCTATAAAAGACAGACGCTGCTACAGCTGTGCAGCCACATCCACTGAGCTCTGTCTCTCATTCTATACAAAGTGCAGCAAAACACCAGGCTGAAGAGAGAAATATGACTGAAGGCATGAAGGCGTGAATGCGTGGAAGTCTACGCGCGTCGACAAGCCCCCATGAGTTGACCGATAGTATTAATCAGTCAAAGTTCTTGTTATCGGTTAACGGTTAATGTGTTGCATCCCTATTCGAGAATATTTTATTTATTGTAAAGCTTATCTTATATGTATTTTGTTTATTTAAGAATAATTTATTTAACTTATTACTAGGCGGCACTTTACAAAAATATGTTGTATGTTACAATAATTACATTTGACTAAAACGTGTAAGTTGTTGGTTCACAAAAGTTCCAAATAAACAACAAGCAAATTTATGTCATCCATTTTGTTCCCATACTGAACCGTGATTTTTGTGTATCGTTACACCTCTAGTAAAAACAGTTAACACGTATCAAATATGTCCTAGTCCATTAAAAACCTGAGGAAGAGGAGGATCTCTTACCATCTCAACCAACTTCTCCAGGAAGGGAACCAGCTTCAGAAGCTCATTGTCATTCTTGTCCATGAACCAGCTTTCTATGGGAATCCCATTGGACAACTGTCAGGACAGAAAACAGAAAAACACAGAGTTAAGTCTTCCTGTTTTTAAACCGACCTCTATGGTGCAATAAGAGCACTGAAACCAGTTTTTTTTTTTAATGAAATACAATATGAAGCTCCAGGGGAAAAACGAGCTGAGGAGTTATATCAGACAGAAAACGCCACATATTTGAAGAGGGTGTTGTTCAGAGAGTCGTTAGTGAATAATTCAAAGTGACCTGCAGCTGATTCAGCTCAGCAGGCCGCAATGACTAACCAACGTCATAAGTTTGTTTTTGTGGTAATTAATCAGAGCAGCACATGACAATCAGGAAAAAACCTTGGGGGTTTTTACAATGTGATTAAAAGGTGGAGATGAATGACTGAGCACTTCCCTGTCAGACACCAGGAAGAAGGTGGTTTGAGAATCTGTATTGTTGTTAAGCAAATAAAAGACCTTTGTTATTGTTTTGTTTTGTTTGTGTGTTCACCTGATATGCAAAGGCTTGTGGTGAATTGTCGATGATGATGGTCTTTGACAGATCTCTGCCCAAGATGTTGAGGTCCTTGATGTAGTTTCCCTGGACGCAAACACAATGCTCACGAAACAACCTGTGTCTACAGTTACAGGAGGAGGATGAAAGACAAGACACGGGAGAAGAAAAAGAGAGAGAGAGAAAAGAAAAAAAATCAATCAGTGACAAGGTCGGGGGCGATCAATAATTCAGAAAAACCTACAACACTGACACCTGCACGGCGACACTCTTTTCATTCAGGCTTGAATCAGCTCTGGGAGTTCGTTGTGTAACTATAAAAGATTCAGATGCAACACACTGTACCTCACTAGCTGCTTTTTAGGATCCAAGATGTTGAGCAGTTTGTCTGCGTACACTTTTTTAGAGGCTGTGAAAAGGATGATCTGGAAAAAGGGAGAAAGACAAAAGGTCAGTTTTTTTCTAATCTAATGCAAGTAGGATTTATTTAAAAGAATTATGGGTTGTATTTACCTCATAGATCTGAGACATGCGTTCCAGAAACTCTCTAAAGAAAGGCCTCAGGCGCACATACACCTGCACATGATGACACAAACAAACATTTCATAAACAAATGAATAATCAAAATACAACATATTTGACTTGAAGTTTAAAGGTTATAACCTCTTAATTTTACAATTTTTCTGCATGAACCTTCCTCAGTAGGAGGTTTTTTTCCCCCACCCATGACTTTAGCCCCCTCTAGTGGAATACACAAAGGGGATCCATTCCTATGAGGCAACACTTACCTGGTAAATGACATCCTGAAAGAGAACAGGGAAGGTAAGTGCTGCGTCTTCCAGCTCATTTAAACTGCAGTGAACCAATGTTTCGTCCTAAAGAAGAAGAAAAAAAAAAGAGAAAATATGATGAAACTTTATGAATATATGCAGTATTTCAAAAAATGATAATAAAACCAAAAAAAAGAAACAAAGAATTAGTTGGGACACTTTAACTAACCAGGTCTAGGACCAGAGAGAATTCAGGTGTGCTGCGTGTCTTCAGTGGCAGGGCTGGCTTACGGGTGAGCTGCTCTTCTGTCAGTGGAGGGACGTGCTTGATGAAGAAATACCTACAAATAAAAAACATCACACAAAATAACATCAATTTAAAATATGTTAAAGTAAGGAGATGGGAAAACTAATGAGTGTCATAGAAATGGATGCTTGTTTTGGCAAACTTAAAGCACACAATGTTTAACTGCATTTAGTATATGATAAAAACATAATAACTAGCCAATTAATATATCCTGATGAGAATAAATACATTAGTTAACGCAGGTACAAGAGGACAGTGAATCAGAACAAGCAGGGGGAAAAAAAGCAAAAGGCAAAGATCAGCAGAAATTTAATGTATCTGCTCGGATACATTAAATTTCGGCAGCACGGCTGCACAACTAGGCCAATCAATGTTAAAATCGTAAAATAATCAATGCTGTCACCAAAGTTATTCACATGGGAAAGATATGTTTTGATTTACCCACAGTCAAACCTGCTGTTACAACAAATGTCCTGTTTATGTCTAACTGAAAGCTTTCACAGATTAGTCAAATGTGTGTGTATTATAGTTGGCTCTGATGTCCGGTCAGTGGTCCAGATATTTTAGGTCATAATTTTATCATTGGTGCCATCAGTCCTGTGCTCCTTCAAACCATCCCACTACTCTTTGCTTTCCAAATGTCCTCATTTGGACTTTCTTGTCTGGCTATATTAGTAAGCTCTATCTCTTTATCATGGTGATGCAGAGTTAAACTCACGGGTCAAAGACTTCCCAGTCCTCCTCATAGGACGCCTCTGGTGGCACCGCAGTGGGAGGAGCGTCCACATACGCCATTTCTGGACTGGATCCTGGAGCTTCGACCACAGTAAGAAGAAGATGTCAAATTAATTTTGACACAACAAGAAGGAGAAAGTCTAATGACTCAGAACCAGGGTTTTTTCTTATCTACCTGTGAGAGGTGGAAGGTCGGCGTCTGGATCGAGCTCTCCCTCCTCTGCTGTGGGCGACACCTCGGGGATGTGGGGAGGTCGCAGAGGCGGCAGCTGTGATACACTAGAGTAAAAGTTAGTGGGGGCACACAGTTCCTGCGTGGACGTGGCTGTGCTGGTGGGCGTCTCCACAGTTTGCTCCATGTCCAGCTGCTTGACTATCTCCTCTGCTTCCAGCGCCTGGTCTGGGGAGTCCGAGCCAGAGGAGGCTGCAACACAAACACGACAAAGAGATGAATGAATGAACATGATCAAGAACTGATAAAAACGCATTTCATGACAACATACAGTAAATAATATTGTGGTTACAGTGTCAACTGCATCCAAAAATTTAGAGAGAAGCATGGATCATCATTAGTTGTGTTTCCATTACCCCTAGAAATGCGCAAAACCTAAATATCACTGTAAAAAAAGAACAGGTAATGGAAAGCCCTACATTTTCAAATAAACCTCTCATGAGGTGGTTTTTTCATACGTGTCGATTACAAAGTGTATTGCAAAAGTGTAATGGAAACACTTTTTTTGCATTTACATGTCACTGCGGATCTGATAAGATCTGATCCCATTAGTAATTGTTTCCGTTTCCCTTTACTCTCCCTCTCTGCCGTCTGTTTTGAGTCGTCCCGCCACATCACCACAGTTGTTAAGGGGCCACCGTTGCTAAGTCACTAAACGCAAAATGTGTTAAATGTCCAATTTCTTTAAAATTATGAGAAATATGGAGTGTCGCTGTTAAAAAAGTCTGTTCTTCATTTACAAGAAGGGTATCACACTTTGTACCGTTTCCACCCATCCACCCAAATTAGTTATTTTATTAAAAATACATAGGTACAGTCTGATAACTCAGGCGGTGTCACACAATAACGTGTCAGTGTAAACACCTTTCAATGGAAACCCCTGTAAATATCAATTGTACATATCATATATATAAATATCGCTTTTATTTTATGAAAACCTGTAATGGAAACCCAGCTATTGTTGCTGTAGGAACATCTAATGGTGTGGTTAATGAAGAGGAAACGTGGCTGCTCACCATTTTTAGCTGGTGAGAAAAAGTTGAAAACAGGGGAGAAGATGGTCCCAAGAAGGGTGGTCCTGGGAGGGCTGGTGGGCAACTCAACGGCCGTCGTCTCCTCCAGGCTGCCGTTGGGCTTCTCCTTACTCCTGTCATGATTGGTTGCCTCTGTTGAAGAGGAAGCGACAGGTTAAAGAAAGTTAATAAAAGACGAGGTGCAGGTATCATGGGTGTCACCGTGTGGTGGTGCAGTGATGGTTTACATGCGTGACTCTCAGCCCACACAGGCCTGGACCCCCGACAACATTGATATTTTTAAAAGAAAAATGAAGACCTGCTGCCTTTTTAGTCTGGCGTTTGATTGAATTTTATTATTATAAGATTTAGTTGCACTGTTAGTTAGCACTGTTGTTCTTATTGTTTTATTAAATCTAAACTTTGATTTTATGCAGTTATTCCCTTGAATTATTTATATATCACACATATATTTATATTTCATTTTATCCGTTTATTTTTATTTTACTTTATTCCATTTACCTATTTTATCTTTTTTAGCCACTCTCTGGTGTTTACCAAGAATGTACACATTGTCAAGTGTAAGATAGCATTTCCTCAGTATTTCTTAACTCCTCTGTGTTTTAATTTCTGGTAGGTGAATGCAAATGTCTTTGTACGTAAATGTCCTCCCTCTGTTTATTACTTTTTATCACATTAAGCACTTTGAGCTGCTTCCTGTATGAAGTGTGAAAACATTTGATTGATTGATAGATTGATTAACAGATAATAAAGATGAGTGATTAGTTTTTTCCCTTCTCTGTGTAACTCACGTCCATTGATGGAGCCTCTCCGTCCAACCCTGCTGATCGTCCTGCGGGGGGTGTTGGTGTTTGGGGTTGTAGAGGTGATCAGGTTGTTGTCCACATCACAATGGAGGCGTGTCTTTTTGGCCGGGCTTTCCTGCTCCACCTATCGGAGACAAGAAGACAAAAGACAAAATACTGTTAACGGTGATGTGGGCGTGTGTGGTGCTTTCCTGTTTACATCATAGCACAACAATCCACCAGAAATTAGCTGCATACTCCAACCGGCTACTTTGATGCTGCGCAGTTTGTGACTTTATAACATCCAACATTATCAGTGCACCATGGCCTTAAGATATCTTTGATTTGATTTATTCAATTCTCGCTAGCAATGGCAGCATTTTACATTTAAAATTAAAAAAAATAGAAAAGAAAGAAAGTTGACAATAAATATTTAAATGCAGAAACAGTAATTTAAAAACGTAACCCTTTAAAAAGCATTTCAAGTTCAAGATTTCACAACAGCAGAAGTTTAAAAGCAGGTGATGCAGCAACAATGAAAGGACAGGTTATGTTTATATATATATATATAAATATCTCAAATGTCAGAAAAGAAGACTAATTAAAATATAAAAGATGTATTTCTCAACTGTAAGTGCGTCCTAAATTAAGCCATGGCAGACCATGAAATAACGATGTAAAACATTAAAACTTTCTCGTTGTCTTTCGAGAGGAAAAGTTCCTTTTAGCCGAGTTGACTTTTCCACTTGTTACTACCTCCTGTCCCTGCACACCAACTCTGTGAGCCAAAATCTAAAATTAGACCCGAGTCCGAGTTCTCAGACAAGCTGCTGCATTCCTCCAGACATTTCTTGGGAAACATGACACTCTGCACCAAGAAACACTGTATTTAACTCACGGACCTGGAAAGCACAAGACTAAATACAGTTTTTTAAAACACAGAGGTGGCGAAAAAGCTGAGGTAACACTTAAGGGAAAAAACACACTGACGAAGAGTTGGACGACTTCCACTCCAGCTACAGTTTTTCAGCGCCTCCAGAAGGGGCACCACCACCGCCGCCACACTCATTTGCATTGAACTCAATTATAAAGCAAGGTCAGCTGATGTGATCACAAAGGTCGTTCGTTACCTTAACCGCATTTCCTCTGATGAACTTTTTGATGGTTGAGAACAAGCCCCTCCCACCACTAGTAGGAGTGTCCTCTTCGACTTCTGAATGCCTCCGCTTGGTCCGGGACGGGCGGCTCGCCACACTGGGGTTCGGCTGCTGAGACGCCTTACGCATTCTCAGCCTCATTGTTTTAGCAGTCACATGTAAGGCTGTGTAAGAAAAAGAAAAAAAAAATCAGACTCAAGGCAGAGACAGAGAAAGAGCGAGAGAGAGAGAGACAGAAAATCATTGTAACAGTGTGCAGTCAAGGAAGCAAATTTAAGCAAATATTCTATTGTTGCGGTGGACGAACAGGTTGTTCTTACGGTCTTAACTGCTGGATAACTGTGGGATGCATCTATGTGTACTGAAGTAATACTGGTGCATTTTCTGCCAACATCTGGATGCATTCAAGATCCCATTTCACTTACATCACAGTGGATCACGGCAGCCACAGCTGGCTTTACTTCCATCACTCTACAAACGCTCCCTTACTATTAAACTACATGTATGCGAGATTAATGTTTAAGTAAAAGAAAACAGAGAACTAAAATAAATAACTTAATGCACTTACAAAAGATTTAAAATGTGGCTTATTTCACCTAAAAACTTATGTGAAGGAAGTACATTCCTTATACTCCAGAGCTGAGGGGATTTAATTGGTCAGCGCTGTCCTCAAGTTTCTTACAGGAAAAACTAAAAACTATTCACAGTCAACACAAATCGTCAGTCAAGCATGCCAGCCCTTTGCTCTTACGTAACAGCAGCTGGCTGAAAATGTGTCTGGACATATCCACAACCTGTCAGGAAACCTTAAACACACAATAGCACCTTCTCAATACAGTACAGCACAGCACAGCACACCTCACATACTGTAAGCGCCCTTCCCTACATCTGCTTTACATTTATGCAGGGGTGTACACATAGACGCACAAGAGGTGTAGACCTACGTACTGTTGCTCAATCACACAAACACAAAAAGGCGCTTTAAAAGCATCAGGGAGGGTACATGTAACATTTAAGTAAGAGCCGCAGGCAAAACAAAAAAAGAACTGAGCAAGCCGGATAACTGATAACTGTATGTAACAGTGAAGAGTATTAAAATAAAATTTGCGGATTAAGACAGTGAATTCATGTGATATAATTTTCAATATTTACTTATTTCCTCTAAGATAAAATATAAAAACAGGGCATGTTTACGTTTGAGAAATAAAAACCCGATGAAACCGAGGAGAACTGAGAAATGCCTCAGTAGTAAACTGTATATGTAGATCAGATTTACAGTCAGTACCTCTTCCATCTTATTAAGAGAATAAATAAAGGATTTTCCCCCCCAGATTGGATTGGATAAAACAAATTTTAAAAAACGAATTAACATCTTATCTATCCATCAAACACCTCATTAACAGCGAGGACTCTTTTAATGTCTTTGTCTTTCATCCCCAAATATAAAAACAAGAAATGTATCTGATGTGGGTGCAGCAGTGACACCGTCCTTCACACATTAATTGTGTTTGAAAGACGCAACTCTAGTGAACTCAAATTACTTCTGCACTAATCGCAACACTACTGTACAAGCGAGACATGTGTTCAGCGCAACAATGACGCTCATGCAGCAACACTTTTAATAAACATGTTGATGACGCTGCTCTGATTCAAAGACAGGGATATTTTAAGCTGCAGTACTAAGTGACAAATGAAGTAACAAATCTCCATATCTCACTGGTTGGTCCAAATTAACAACTGATCTGCCTGGTCTGTCTCTGCAAATACAGTACAGTACAACTGTAAATATCTCTATAACTATTTGCATCACACTACAGTTCACAATAGCTCAAGCTACAACTGTTAGGCTCCTTTGTGCTACTGAAATGTCAAACCTAACATGCAAAACCTGGCAGAAGCTGCAAACTGGTATTATCACTGACAGAGTATTCAATCATACAGATGCTATTCCTTTAGTTACAACTAAATGATGCCATTGCTTTGAACTACATGCTTTGTCTTCTGTCTTTTCATTCTTTACTTCCATGTGCCACAATACACAAAGACACACTTTTTTTTTTATCAACAATGAAGTACAGTACTGCTTATCAAATGTAGTTACTATAAGGTCAAACCTCGCATGATAGCAACACAATAGCTGCTGAACATCCACCTTACTGGGGAAATCTCCCACTGCCCACAGATTACGCACAGTGTCATCATGCAAAAGTCACAATTTCTGTTAATGTGAACAGTTAAGCAAGTGGAAGAGGAAATTATCTTCTCCAAAAGACATAAAGTTACAGATGACACATTCCCTTTACATTTTAAACACTATAATTTTTTTTTTTCATTCTCATCTTTTACATTTTCAAAATGACAGAAAAGGGCCCACAGCAAAGGTTTGGCCACCCTGCATAGTTAGTACCTGGTTGCCCCTTTGGAAACGGTAAATTAAATAGCTTGTCTGATACCTTGGTCAAAGTTATCTGAGAGCTAAACTCTCCTGTGTTTCCCATTCTTTTGCAGGCTGCTGCAAAAATAACACACGGATATTGCTTAAAATATCGTTAAAAAAAATAGTGTTTTATGTTTAACTGTATGCCTTTTGGAGATCGTTTCATCTTCCTCTTGCTTAACTAGTGTTTACATTCACAGAAATTTTGACCAGGGGTGGCCAAACTTTTGCATGCCACTGTAGCTTGGTACGAGCAACTGAGCGGGAAATAAGAACATGCATGCGACCGAGACTGTATGAGCCAGGCAGCTAGCAGCAGACAGACGCAGTGGAGAAACAAGCGAGGCCCTTTCCTTTTTACAGCCCCCCACGTCCACTCCGCAAAAAACTACTCCGATAAGGTTAGCTAATAGGCTAAAGAAGTGGCTAACACACGTATCAATCATAATGGATAAAAAATAAAGTTAAAGCACATGACACACGGTTTTGGTTTGGCTTGGCCCAGCTGCCTTCACCAAATCGACCTTAGTGAAAGTTGCACTACATGTAATCACGACTGTGGCTAATCGAGCAGCTAGAGGGAAAACTACAAGAGGTCGTGTGGGAAAGCGTCAGGGGTAGTAGTAACTTACTACTAGATAATGTAGTTTGTTAAGTGGCACTAAAACATAATGTCACACTGTTACAACAACAACACTAGGTGAAAACGTTCACGGTTCAACAAGGCGAGGCTAACTCACCGTTAGCATAGCAAAGCCAGTGCGGCGGCAGCGGCGGCATCACAAGTTAAAGGTGAAATGCGATTAAAACAATAAAAATACAATTAGTTAGACGACTACATTGAAGCTTTGTGGACGATTTATGCATATGATTTTACACCTTTTTCGTAACAGCAAAGCAAAGCTCGTCAGGCACCACTGCCGTTATTATTATTATTAATCAAAACAGCTAACTGACAAGAGAGGCGTTATTTATTTATTTACCGATCGATCGATGGGTCAGTTAATCAAATCAAATCAGCGCTATCTTAACCGAACAAAGCATTGATTAGATTATCTTGTAATCGTGACACTATATGGGCTCCCGTTGAGTTGATTTGATTTTAAATGGAGAGGACGTTAGCATTAGCTGAAAGCTAATGTGAAGCTAGCGAGGTTAGCACCGATGCTAGCTAGAAGACGTTAGCTCGCGTTAATATGTTCATTGTTAAATCAGGCGGGGGCTGTTCCGCGTGGTTTGTTTTCCAGTGGTTGTTTTTTAATTAAATTAACCAAATTGTTTAAATTAAATTGCTTATTGGTCGAGTCGACCAGGCAGGAATTAGCCAGGTCCGAGTTAGGCCGTGTTTTAGCTATGTATGTATCCTATCCTAGCTTAGCTTAGCATAGATAGCTTAGCGTTAACCTAACCTAACCTAGCCTAGCTGTGTACCAAAAAAAAAAAAAAAAAAACTGCTTCGGGCAAACAGATGTGCACAGGCAAGGGAAAGGAAAAAAATATTTATCCTGTCGTTAGCCAACATTACATAAACCGCAACATCTGGAGAAGACAAATGCACGACAACGGGTTGGTGGTTAATGTTTTTAACGACTTACTTTACAGTGATCCGCAGTCTTATCTCGGAGATAACTCGACTCTAGACCGATTGAACCATCACAACTGATGAGGCGGAGGTGGACGTCGTTGTTGTTGATGTTGTTGCTTTTCGTGAGCTTGTTCCCGACCTTTTTTTCCTGTGGTATCTCTCGTACTCAAGGGCCGTCTCTCCGTCCGAAATGACACACCGTTGTGTTACCAGCAGCACCAGGCGCCATTTCCCGCCTCTGCTCGGTCTCTCCGAAGCAGATACCCGTATGGGACACAGACACACCCCCTTACCTCTCAACAACACCAGCCACGGTCTGCAGCAGCAGCAGCAGCAGCAGCAGCAGCAGCAGCAGCAGCAGCAGCAGCAGCAGCAGCAGCAGCAGCAGCAGCAGCAGCAGCAGCCAGGAGCACCACCACCACTAGTCTTGTCTTCAGCCTCCTAGAGAAAGGTGGTGTTGGTTTGTTTGTTATTCCTCTTTTACAGACATGACTGATGATTTTTAGAGGCCAGCCAGCTAAGCTAAGCAGCAGGGAACCTATTGTTTTCGCCAGTATTTTTCTTATTCTTCCTAGGAAATCCTATACTTCCCATAGATGAGAAATCACCAAACCTTGCACAAAGGTCCAGTCCCATGCCAGATTTGCTCAAATGCAAAGGCATGCCAATATTTATCATAGGGGAAGTGAAAATTCCTAATAAACCAACTGTATGTACACTGCATCTTCGGGCTGTCCTGACTCCTGAACAAAAATTGGAAAAAATTGAGCCTACATTTCATGAAAACGTTTGACTGTAAACAGTACTGTATACTGTACTGTAAACTTATACCAGCCAACTTTTGCTAAATACATTTTCAATCATCTTGAAAGCAATTGACAATATTTCTGAGGCGTGGTTGATGAAGTTTGCCAATTATCAGAATTTTATCTCAAACACTGAATTTTTGAAAACATTTTGAATTCTGCTCTCATGGGAACAATTGGAGTCAATGTAAATAAAAGTGGCTCTTGTGAAGCAAAAACACTTATTGTTAAAAACAAATCATCAATATTTCCATGCTGTCAAGATGCACTATATGTATTATCAGATTTTGGTCTTGATAACATAATTTTTTGACATTTTGGAAATCTGCTCATTAGTAGGCTGACAGCAGCTGAGGTAGAATGAACATTGTAATGCTGATGTTCTTGTGTTCTTCCTATTTTGTCTCTTGTTAAATTGCCTAAATTTGTCCGAAATTGCCTGGCCCAGACCACTGCGGCGAAGCAGCTTTAATTTTTTTTAAATTTTCATTACTTTCTAAATTGTAGATTCAAACTTAAGACTATGAAAACTATGAACGAACACACATGCAATTATGCAGTAAACAAAAAAAGTGTTAAATAAAGCAGAATATGTTTTATATTTTAGATTCTGTGAAGTATTTGCACATTCTTGACCTTCTGTCATCAGCTCCATGAGGTCGTCACCTGGAGTGGTTTTAGTTCCCAGAGGTGCTGAGCATTTGTTGGCTGTTTTGCCTTCGTGCATCTCAGTTGGGTTTAGGTCAGGTGACAGATAACAGTGGTTTTTAATTAACGCTTTTGTGTTTACATCATAATTCTACTCTATGTGTTCACTTATAGTTTTCATGTCTCCAGTAAGAATCTACAATGTAGAAAGTGATAAAAAATAAAGAAAAAACATTGAATGAGAAGGTGTGTCCAAACTTTTGACTGGTAGTGTAATATCACTACCCTGCTGCACAGACAGACTCAAAAACTCGTTGTATTCCTGGCCATAATAAGACTGCACAACACTGCCCAGCTCCAACTTAGGGAAAAAACAATAACATCAACCCTTTGCACAGCTGTTTTTGCACAGTTCATACATTATGCAACTTAATTTGGCACAGTTTGTTCTATTTATTCTAATTTTAGTATTTTATCATAACATATTAATGCACATAATTTATATGTATGTGTATAGTGTGTGTATATTCGTTCTTACTATTCTTATCACTGTATTATTTTTGCTCTACCAATCTCTTATATTATATGTATGTGCACTGTGGATACTTGAATTCCCTTTGGGATCAATAAAGTATCTCTAAGTCTATTGCGACAATTCTTGCTCGATACCCTTAACACATGTATTAACATGACTGAAAAATACATGGCAGTGTTTATTTATGAACTAAAGACACTCACGCATTCACGCAATGCGCTGTGCACACCTGGACAGTGTTTGCATTTAGAAATCAAGTGACTGGTTTTTCACATCTACATTGACTCTAAAGCATCATCACAACTGACAAGTGACATGAAGCATCACCTTTAATAAAATTAAATTACATTCAATCTGCCTTTCCATGAGAAATAAAAAATAAAATAAAATAAAAAATAAAAATCTGGCTGCACAAACAACTGATGTCTTGTTAATGTTAACGGATTTCCCTAGAGTTGAGGAATTAAGGATTCCCCAGTACAAATGGTAACATTTCAACTACATTATGTACATAAGAGACCTCATTAATGGAAGCATGTGTACAGTATGTCAGTTCCATGTGCTGAGTTCATCTATGCACACTGTGGAGGATACTAACATTGCTCTAAGTATTGCTTAAGCATCAGTATTTTGCTCAACTTGATTATTAATAACAAAAGATAAATGCATGCAATGCCATCATTTAGGAAAATAAACAAAACAAAAAAACAACGAGGAGCACTTTTGAGTGTCTGTCATAAAGAAAAGAAATTGATTTAATAGGCCATAAGAACAGTCCTTGGCATTTGCGATGTATTCCCATTCCTGTAAACAAAAAAAAAAGGTCTTCCATGTAAGAGTCCCAAAATAATGTTGGAAAGACAGAATGCCAAAATAGTCTCTTTGATAAACGCCTCAAGAAGAGTTTGTTTATATGAAGCAACAGCGACCTGAAAAGAAAAAGTAGCAAAAAACACAGTTCGACCTTGAAGTCCAGATGTCAGCAGAGCTCGTTGGACCACTCCGTTATGAACTGAGGCAGTTATCAAATAACAAATCTCAACAGTCAATGTACAGTACGTCACCTCTACCGTCTTGGGACCGTTAGCAAATCAAGAGCAGCTCAGGACAATGCCATGATTTTTTTTTCTTTTTCTTTGTATTTTGTTATGTTATTCAGAATTAATTCATTAGTTGCAATGTCTGTTCAGTCCATGACATTGAGAATGCACCCTAAAAATCTTTAAACATACTGATGTTCAAACTAGTTTGTCAAGAAAGACCTCGGTTGTGGAGGAAGGTCTGAATATTTTTAGTGAGATACAGCTGTACAAGTCCCAATTCAAAGAATGTCAATGGCTTGATGTCTTTTTCCATAATCCACAGCCCGGTCTCCCTGCATGTCCCGATCGTCATCATCTGGAACAAAAGAACGCAACACAAACATTAGACGTTAAGTAATAGACAATACACAGTACTCCACTATCACACAACCTACATTATTGCATATGGTTATTGCATATGCATTGTCTTAACTGCCATGAGTCCAATCACATCAATAGCTATTCAGAAATAAAATGGTCTCACACTGTGCAGTAGGAAAAGTATCAGGATTTATGTTTTCCCATTGTTTTGGATGTTGCTGAAAAACAACCATTTGGTTCTCCTGATTTAGCACAATGTATGATATAAATACAATTTTGTAAGAAAATGTTTCCTTCATCAATATTCGAAGTTATGATATTCCTTGATTGTCACTGCCATAACAAGAACATCCGACTGTTTTCCCCAAATGTGTTGTTTTGTTGGCACTCCAATCAATAATTCAAACTCAAATCTAATAGGCAATCACAAATTCATGTCAGGGAACAATCACAACAAATACATAAAATAAATAAATAATAAAAAGTTGAGCATGCATTTCAATATTTCAAGGAGAACACAGACACATTCACGAACACAGTGAGCTATATTTATCTACTGGTCTAGATGTGGGTCAGATTTGTGGTGGGCACAGACAGGTGGTATAGCTAAAAAAGAAGCACAGGCAGGAGAGAAGAAAGTACTAGATGGCGACTGATTTACTCTCTCACAGAACCGTAAGTTCCTGGGTCAAGTTTTCACTGTACACCGAGATTGTTGTTGTTGTTATGCTGCTAATCTGCCTATGCAAAACGAAATGCATAGAAAAAGTCAGTTAACTGCATATACAGCAGTGCAGCTTTGACTCTAAAAAGGTGAATATCTATAATATTATGGTGCATTCAAGGACCAAACTCATGGTACTGTGAGCTACTCTTAAACTGTTGGGGACAAATGCAAAGGAGGGGGGCAGCAGCAGGACAGGGGGGGTGGAAGGAAGGAGCAAGGGAGGAATGGTGGATACACATCTGAACGGGCAGTCCAGTTCCCCCGGCCTGGCTCACCTTGGACGTCTTCCTCCCCACCATCACCATCCTCTTCCTCATTGTAGGCCAGCTCAGCCTGCTTGTCGGCCTCATACTCACCCACGTTCCCATCGTCCCCATTGTAGTCCGCCAGCTTAGAGCCGTGTTGCGGATCTACTGGGGACTCGTTCTCATCAAAGAACCGGCCTGCAGGAGGCAGAGAAGGGCCTCATCAGGAAGGGAGGGAAGCGGAGGCAGTTGAAGGGGGGAGGGACAGGGAGGAATGGGTGAAATACTGCGTAATGAATGCATGAAGGAGGAGGAGGAGGAGGTCATCGCATGAAGAGTGTGATCATGAAGATAAAAAGATGATTGATTAGGAGGAGGAGGAGGAAACACGGTGGCAGATTTTAAGTGGAAGAGATGTTTCTGAAGAGTAAAAGAAAGTCAAACATGGACTTGAAAGAAGAAGAGTGGAAACAAAAGGAGGCTTTTTTTAAAATTGAGTGTTTGTTAAAAGTGTGTAAAGCACCGAGCACCAATCCAATCCATCCAGACAAAAACACTGCAGAAAATCCTATCACACGTTTAGGTTTTGTTGGTTCTGTGAGTGAAGTGTTGATTTAACTCACACAGATACAGTCAGGCTACACTAACAATCTCTCTTCCTACACTTTCACCTCTCGTCTCTGGTGTTTTTGAACACGTGGTGCACACTCCACCTCGTTTTTGAACGCCTAAAACAGAGACTTTTGCAAACCCACGGTTGCTTCCTGATTGGCTTTTATTTGCCTCCTCTACAAGTGGTGAAAACAACATGGGTGACGAATTACAAGTGCTCTTTTTGCGAGCAGCTGCTGAGGAGTTAAATTCTGCATTTTAACACTGCAGCTGTCATTGCTGCTCCTCTCTCATAGTATTTTTTTTTTTTTTGCGACTAATCAACTGCAGCAGGGTAGACTATCCACTTCCTGTTTCCACTGGGCCGAGCATGTCCAGTGTACGTGACTTCTCAGGTATGTGCGTGTGGATTTTTCAGGTGTGTCCTTCTGGACAGAGATCGTTTTTGTTTGAAAACGGTTTTTTTTAAATAGTGTGGATGTAATGTAGGCGTGTTGTTTTATTGGGTTAGGAATATATGTGATTAAGAAAAAACGCCTCAGTTGAACGCACCTTCGGATACAGCAGCCTCTTTTTATTAATGGTTGATCAACTTTACATAAATCACCTCTCTCTTGGCTATAAACCAATAATCAGTGGCTGTTGGAGGCTTTTTACTGGATAAGTGCCAGTGGAGCTGTGATGTATTTTTTCCAATCCTGTAATCTCCAATATTTTTTTATTGTTTTAACTGCTTTAATATTGAGCTGTGACCATTTTATTATTACAGCTGCTCATTTTGGAGACAACTGATTTGAACAAGCACCAATAAGGCCGTTCAAAATGGTGTTAAGGAAAAAACGGATCACAACAGCATATAAATAATAAACAAAATCACAAATAAGTGTTTTTACTGCCTGCTCTACAATAGCTGCCTGGTATCGTCTGAGGCAGCTTATGTTTATGTGTAGCACTGCGCAGATTTGGGATGGCACCGCTGATCGTGACAGGACTGGGTGGGATTCGAGCCGCACACCGAGACAGACGGTATCTTCAGTCTGCTCGTGCCTAGTAAAGTACCAGACACTGCCAAAGAAAAAAGAGACATCTGGTGGGTGTCGGGTGTTAATTTGCCATAAAAGGGATGCGAGTATGAGGAGAACAGAGGCAGAAGATTAGAAGAGAAATAAAAAAATGGAGAAGACGTGTTCTGAATACGGTGAGTTTTTTCTCGGCAGCGAGAGACTGCAGAGGCTGAGATGGATGTGTGAGGGAGATGAAAGAACAGAACATTTTGAAAACGGGGAGAAAATGCAGCAGAGCAGAGCAGAAGCCAGGCAGCAGGAAAGGATCATCTGGGAGCCAGGTGTGTGTCATTTGTCTCCTCTCCTCTGCAACTGAGTCTTCTCTCTCTCTAGCCCCTCCACACTGTTTCCTCCCCATATTTCAGACAAGAACAGAGACTCAGAAACGCTTTAACTTTCATGAAAATGTGTTAAGTAGAAGTAGAGGTGTCACCAGTTAGCGATGGGAAAAAATTCACACAGATGGCACAACACCAAATTGCGTTTTTTTTTTGTTTTTTTTTCTCCCTCTCTCTCTCTGCATTGACACATTACAGAGAGCTGGGAGGGAGCAGCTAAGCACAAAGGCAAAGCTAACAAGAACAGCTGTGATTATGCTTCTTAAGATGTTATTCTTCCCCCATCCCTTCAAAACCAGTCAAAGGGTTAATATATATTTTTAAAAAAAGATGCACCCCCTCCAGCAACTCCCTTGCCGACTACAGTAATCCCTTTGTCAAAGCGTGGGGGGAACTCACTTTGGCGGTGGTGTACTGGCTCTGCGGCGACCTGGTCTTTGGCGTGGTGAGGCTGGATGGGGTTCGGCACCTGGGCGGGGTTGGGGGGCAGAGGAATCCCCTTCAAGTGTTCACCGTTACCCTTGACGTTATCCGGAGCTGATGGTGTGACACATGATGTTTCACGTTGACTGAGAAAACTCATTAAAAAACTACACACAACTGATTAGTTTCCTGAAACTCAACTGAAAGCATTAAATCAGTTTAAGCTATATTATATTATAATGAAGACTGAGAAGTAATTATCCTGTACCTAAAAGCTCAAAAGATAGACTATTATTATAATTATTATAACTCTTATAATTAAATGGATGTGGTGCATACTGTACCTCGGAGTTGTCTTTGCTGCTCCCCCAGCTCATCTGCCTTGATACCTGCCTTGTTATCTTCTTCAAACACTATGGGCTTGTCTGCCAGTTTGATGACGCCCGGAGCAGCAGCCGCGGCCGCTCGCCCCTCCAGTCGGTCCTGCTGTAGTCGGGGCTGGTCCAGGGACAGGCCCTGACCCCCCGGGCCGTCCGCCGCTCCGACTCCGGGTCCGGGTCCGGCGCCGGCTCCCACGACCGCATCGGGGGCGTCGTCGTGCTTCTGAGTGATGGCTGGTTTCTTCAAGCCTGTGCAGCAAATAAACAAGAGTGACAGAGTGAGGAGGTGAAATCATTTTCCAAGACATTTTCAGCTGCTACAGTTTGACAGACATCAGTTATCACACCGTTCACTAATACATCCCTCGTCACATTCATGCTTTGGAGAAGAGAAGTGCTCTTTTCGACAGTTGTACCTTATTTTGTACATTTAACCAGTTTATTTCTATGTTTATTCCTCTCTCACCTCCACAAATCTGATTTAAATCCATCCTGTTGTCCTTCTGGGTCAAATCTGTTCCCTTCCTCCATCCTTCCTTCTTTCCACAATCCTTTTTCCCTTTCTTCTTTCATCCCTTCTTCTTCCTTCCTTGAACAAATCTGTTCCCTCCCTCCCTCCCTCCATCTTTCCTTCCCTTTTCCTCTTCCTTCTTTCATCACTTCTTCTTCCTCCCTTGAACAAATCTGTTACCTCCCTC
Organism: Trachurus japonicus; assembly: GCF_045865225.1. Classification (NCBI taxonomy): domain Eukaryota; kingdom Metazoa; phylum Chordata; class Actinopteri; order Carangiformes; family Carangidae; genus Trachurus; species Trachurus japonicus. Next base: position 8,775,463 of record NC_140909.1, read on the forward strand.
CTTTCTTCCTTTTTCCCTCCCTCCTTTCTTCCCTTCATCCCTACTTCTTCCTTCCTTTTTGACCCAATCCTCCCTCCATATTTCTTTCTTTCCTTCCTTCTTTCCTCCCATCTTTCCCTTTGTCCTTCCTTCCTTCCCATCATCCTTTCGTCCTTCCTTCCTTGACCCAGGAGGAAAACAGGAGGGTTAAAGATGTGCAGTCTATGGTTCTTCTAACTTATCTATGAAATGCGCTTAGAAATTATGACACATTTATAATAAACCAACGCAAACATGTTGTTTTTGTTTTTAAACGACGCCCACTCCAGCTCTCTGTCACTCAGCAGAGGAGACAATAGGTCCAAGACTGGAAACACTCACAAACTCAAAGTCTTTCCCAGGTTTTCCAGGACGTGTGGGAAGCCTGTTTAAGTATGTCTTGATGATGAGTTGCCACAATGGCAGAATTAAGAAAAGCTGGTGTCATTTATCCTGATATATCTGAGTGCTAGTACAGTAAGTGATTGAGAGTCACGTCTATGGTCCATTAGTCAGTTTTTAGTTCAATCCTCCCACATAGTCCCTTCAACAAGTTTCCAGAGTCTATAGCTAAAACCTAATTGGCCAATACATTGAGACTGTGGTGGTTATTAAACTTATCCTTGCTCTGACTTTGGGTTTGTCACTATAAAAATGCTCTTTAAAGTTTAGAGTCAGCTTCTTACCAAACTGCACGTCATCGATTTTTCCCACTTCACTGTCTTCAATCCCAGGCATACCAGCATCACTGCCAGGTTTACCCATCTCCTCTGTGACAGAGCAGAGGAAACGTGAATTAAGTTGTGAATGGGTTGATGTAAGCAGAAACATAAACAGAAAACCAACAGTATTTCCCATTTTACATTATTTTCTGCAGGATTTACATATGTAGTCTGTGTATATATTATTTATATTAGCAAGCAAACACTGTATTTACTGTGTAAGCACATATCAAGAGAGGAAGAGCCTTGGTCGACTACATCACATCCACTCTACCTTTTAAATCTGGAGCGTTGTGCCGGTGAGTGGCCACTGTGTGGCGCTCTCCCACCATCTCTAGACCTGGTGCTCTATCTGCATGTCGACCTGCCATGACGCCCTTCTGGCCGTCCAGCACGCTCTGAGGGATTATCAAGAGGAAGTAGTGAATGGAAAATAGAGAAAGGACAAACAGTGAAGTGACCTGAAGAGCTCCGGACAAAACCAGAGGAGGAATTCAAAGAATTTAGCTGCTGTCTTTACATTTGTGTCATTTTAACCTTTCAACATGTACTTAAAGGGATAGTTCAACATTTTGGCAAGTTCGCCTATTGCCATAATCCCTATAGTCATTGAGGTTGGTTCATTATCTTTAATTATATTAGTGCATGTTGTTTTGAGATCCGCAGGGCAGAGACGTGAGCTGCTCAGTGAACACAATGGAGGTGAACGGTACAGGTCCCCTGTCCCTCATCAAACTAATCGAATACACAATACAACAACTCCGAAATGCTCTCATGGACAAGTTGTGACCTGCACATTCACCAAACTATGAAATATCAGGTATAATTATGTAACATTACAACACTACGCTACGCATTTGACACGAAAACAACTCTTTTGGAGTTGTTGGATTGTGTATTTGATGAGTTTGATGAGGGACAGAGGACCTGTACCGTTCACCTCCATTGTGTTCACTGAGCAGCTCACGTCTCTGCCCCGCAGATTTTAAAACAACATGCACCGATAATTAAAGGTAATGAACCTACTGCTATGACTATAGGGATTATGGCAATAGGCGAACTTGCCAAAATGTTGAACTATCCCTTTAAGAGCCAAAAGACATGTCCACTACCAGGTTTGTTAACACTCACCTGTCTTAACTTTGATGCTTCTTCTTCCAGGGTCTTTTTTGATTCTTCATACTCGTCTTTCAGTTGTGCAATCTGTCGTCCACACTGTAAACTAGTAAACACATGATCCTCCTCAGTTTCCACTCACATTATCTGGATTTTTTTTTTTTTTTTAACTAGACTGTAAAATTTGGGATTTTGTGTCACCTGAAAATTAATTCTTGAAAATCTGCATGAGTGAGATGGTGATAAATCTGTCCTAAAAACCTTAAACCTCCTTGTAAAAATGAAACATGTGAAACTATATCAGACAAAGAAACGAGAAATAAAGATAACCAACGACGTAAAACCACCTGATTATAGGGAATACTCAACTGAAAAAACCAATAACTGTCAAAATAACGGATCATTTAAGAACCAATAATTCACATATTAAGAAGTGACTTCATATCCATTAACCTACCTCTCGTACTCCAGTTTTCTTTCCAACGTGGTGCTGTTTTTCTTCACCTCTCTTAGCTGCTCTTCCTGTTTCATGAACTCCTGCTTCAGCTCCTTCAGCTGCTCTGTTTCCCCACAACACATAAACATAAACAATATAAGACAAGTTCCACCATTACAGATGTTTCATTTTATTTTATTCTGTTTTTATGCTGCTTTTATTTTAGTAATAATATTTTTATTTGTCTATGTATATCTCACTTTGTGTTGATTTCTCTTACAATTCAGTAGTTTGTAACAAAGCAAAATTTCCCTCTGGGGATAAATAAAGTCATTATGAATCTAAATGTTTTATTGAGACTTTTTTTTTTGCCATGTGTGCCCGAGAGCGTCCCCTGCTGGACACACACCTAGGCTGAAGTCCTACCTTTCAGCCTCTGGATCTCTGTCATCTGGGCAGTGACATCACCCTGCAGCTTCATCTGTGCACAAAAGAGAGAGAGAGAGAAAAAAAAAAACAAGGTTCAGGAATCATGAGGAGGAGCTGCAGAAGTTTTGACTTTTCTATCTGAACCAACAGAGTCTCTAACTTGTAGACAAATATCACCAGGAGGACCAACAACAGGTTTGTCTTGTTCTTCTAGATCAGAGAGCGATGCCACCGAACAAACACATAGCACCCAGTTTGACATTTCATTGGAGGCGTGTGTTTCTGCCTCATCAAACCCAGTTATGTGTATTTAGATATTAAGACGACTCCACTTTGCTGATATCATGCGGAGAAGTAGCTTTGCAGGGGAGTATCTCGCTAAGCTTAACTACTGAAGTGCTCTTTGGTAGATTGTGGAAAATACCAGTGCAGCTGCTGGTAACTCGTAAATTGCTGGATTATGATGTGTTTTTTTCCCCCAGCATGTTTTTCTTTTCCTGACCTGAGAAACCAGAGAAAGTGTGTGATGCAGAACATTTTGATGTGAAACCTAAAACTCTTACCTGTGTCCCACTTTAGTGCTCACTCATATTACCAGTTTAATCTGTTGCCTGCTCTTTAATAAAAATAAAGTGTTGTGTACACTGACTCTTGAACATGAGGAGATTGGAGGGAAGCCAAAATCTAAATTCCTGTAGGTTTGAAGATTAAAGATGTAGTTTAGAAATCTATTACAATGGGGATAAGTATTATAGCTGGAAGAGGGGTGTTTAAAATCCCACAAAAGCCTGCCCTGTCTTAATCAAAAACATAGATTTTTAACAACTTTTTGTTCACAACAGTGACTGTTTTTAACAAACTGCACAGCCCTGAAGTGAATTATGCTGCGTAAGGAGTTTGAGAGATTTCTATCGTTGCACTTTTGAATCCACTGTGTCTGGCTTCTGGACTGACTATAATATAATTGACTGCAACAGAAGACAAGTGAGGAAAGAAAGAGCGGACAGGAAACAGAGCATCACTGTCTGCTGTGGTCAAGACTAAAGCTTCAACATGTCAAACCCACACAGGCAGTTAAAGGCTTTCCACTGCAGCCTGCTGAAAGTGGCTGTATAGACGACGATAATAGCACAGGAGCTATAGACTTGTAGGCTTCATGCTTGAACCTAATGATTACTAGAGTACATATACTGTACTGTAGGGAGGCCATTTAAGACTTGGCCCCGTCTCCACTTCCACTGTACAGGCCTCTCACTGTCACCAGCGTACGTCTGTTGAAACAGGGTTGGGCTGTTGACTAAAGAAAGGTGTGTGTGTGGGGGGGGGACATGGTGATTAGGATACAAAGAGCAGGATACCGGAGTTAGTGCCAGAGCCACTAGGAAGCTGAGAGTCACCTTTACTCAGCACTTCGACACCTCATCACACAGACAAAAAAATCTATCATCTCTAGATTCACCTGCTCAAAGAGGGACTCTAGTGTAGATGAACAGGAAATGAGGAAGAAAAACTAAAACTGGTCGGTAAAATACGTCCATTTGTAGATCATTAAACAGCTACACAGGAGGAAAAACTGTTTATTTGGCCATCGAATATGGGTTTATTTTGGTTCACAAACACGGTGTGTGATGATCAGCAGGAGAATTGTTTCTGAACTGGAAATAGGTTAAAAAATGTCTGATATTCGTCTGATAGGATGACTTACACAATAAGAATTATGAATGGCCAATAACAAGCAGGTGTAATCTTGCTTGTTCAATAAGTAACTAGTTCAATCCTGAAGGTGAAGTGTTATGTGGTCAATATGGCTGCTTATCATCAAATATTGCACCAACAATTCTGTTCTTTATGACGTTCAGTCAACTCGATATTCCTACAGTTTAATGTGCAAACATGCTTGACAGATCCCTATCTAACGTCTTCACACACTGTGTCCAAGCTCAGTTATACTGGCTGGACAATGGAGACCAGCTGGTTTGTCTGTCTATGTCACTAAAGCCACAGATAGATCGGATTAAAAGAAGTAAAACAAACATGACATGTCAGTCGGAGTTATAAGGAAGTCAGGGCTGGATGCAAATGACGGGAAAACACACTCCTAAACACACTCCTGTTGTCTAAAAAAAGAAAAAGAGACTGCCAGGGCAACTGGACACACCAGTCAGTCAATATTCAACAAAAAAGGTGGCAAATTGTTGGCAGTGTGCAGGAAAAAGGTAGGAACAGTCACCGTATTGTGGATAAAGAGTCGGGCAACTCGTGAATATGTAAAGTCAACCAAATGTGTAAAAAAGTGCTGATTAAAGGAAAACAAATATCAATACGGTGTAAGAATACGAGTTATTTTTTTCTTTTCTTCACAAATGCAGTCATATCTTGTTGTGCTTAAGCTTATACGTGTGTGGATTTATAAACAATTAAGCTCAGACTAACAGGGGAAAGGAAACAAAGTAAACAAGTGATGTGGACGACCTCAGCTCAGCTCATTACATAGTGAAGACTATGAAACCTAATAGATTAAAAGTAAAAAAATCCACTACTATAACGTCACCTACACATAAAAAAATATATGCACTATTTACACTATTACAATGGATATAAAAAAAAACTAGAGAGGAGGTGATCTGTGGAAAATTAAAAATCATCATTGGAGCAGACCTCAGGTGAGAGGTGGGTAAAATCTTGTGGATGAATGAGTCCAGAATTTCATTTGTCACCAAAGACAAGACGGCTCAAGACAAAACCACTGTCTCATTCACAAGAACTGAATCATCTTCCTTCTTTAAAATAGATAACTGAGTTAAAACCCTCCATCCATCAGGAGATATCCAGGTTTCCCTAAGTACATGTTCTTCCTCATACAGAGAGGAGGTGGAGGGGGGATTAGGGCAATATGATGCAGATAAACATGATGATACGATATTGTTATGTTATTTTGTGATGTAAAGGAAATGCAGTCTTTTCCTAACTGCATTACGGCTGAACTTGAACACTGAACTTTGGTTGCCATTATGCCCCTGATCTTATTATTTGTTTTCTCAGAGAACATAACTCACCCTTAAATCAAATATTATATGAGAGCTTACAGGGTTTCTACAGGATGTTTAAGACTTTATAAAAGAGATTTTGATACAGCTGGGAATATAATTCAATAACCTTTTTTTTTAATGGCCCTGCCAATAAAAGTATGAAAATTATTCTCACAGATTTCAGTTTCTTTTCTGAACACTTCCTACATACTTTAAAAAGAACTAATTCAAGGTCTAGATATCAATATTACAGGAGTGATAAATCAAATCAAATAGAAAATACATTTTACAGTGCAGTGGCAGGCTTTGAAACTAATTCTTAGAGATTAAAGAGGTTTAAAACATTTCCAAGGCCTTTCCATGACCTGCAGAAACCTGACACTCTCCATAATAAAACCCAATATACAGACATAAGTCAATTAAAAACTACTGCTGCTATTATCACCTTTCTCTTGCTCTGGGGGTAGTTTGATCAAAGAGCTGTGAAAACTTTGGATTCTTAGTACGTGGTCGTGGTGGACCCTGTGGACACTGAACTCCTGCACACAAACACTCGCTCACAGGTTGCGTGGGTCAGTCGGTACCTTTTCATCGGAGCACTTCTTGATGAGCGCCTCCCGGGCCTGCAGCTTGCCCTCCAGGACGCTGTAGTCTCCATCCTTCTGGTCGATCTGCTTCCTGTGAGTGTCCACCTGCACCATCAGCTCCGAGTTGCGCTTCTCCAGCCGGCTCCGCGCCGCGTCCGTGCGCTTCACCTGCGTCTGCACCTCGACCAGCTCGTCCAGCAAGTGGCCGTGCTTGTTGGACACCGTCCAGTAGTTGAACGACAGTATGGCGATGATCACCATCAGGAAGATGAGGATGAAAGACGGGAGGCGGCCTCCCCGCCGGTTTGCACCAAACCCGACCATTTCCACAAAGTATACACAACGTTACTTGAGGGGGGGTTCGTTACCGCAGCCTAGAGAGGAAGAGCTCAGCTCAAACACATCTGTCTACGTGACATGCCGTGTGTATGCGGCAACCGCTCCGAAATACAAACACACAACACCACACACAGATTCACAGTCATGAATGTGGAAGACTTTCACATTTCTAATCGGTGCTTACTCTCCTCCCTTCCTCCTTCCGCACACTCGGCATCTCTCCCTCTCTCTCTCTCTCTTTCTCTCTGTGTCTCTGCAGCCCGTCCTCCTGTGTCGGTAGCAGAAAAACACCCGTGGGGACGTGGCCTAGCTCAGCTGGCTCAAACGTTAAACACACAGCGCACGAGACGGAGACAAGACGACACGAGACGTGGACCAGAGTCGCGCGCGGCGGCGGCGGCAGCAACGGCGGCGGCTCCGTGGCACCGAGAGGACGGAGGAGGAGGAGGAGCGCAAACACAAAACCACACAGCTAGCCGCTATTCATATCATCACTGTTATTTGTTATTAAACGTTAGCATTGAGCTAACTCCTCTCCATTTTGTCGGTCTGACACCGTTTCTGCTGCTGCTGCTGCTTTTTAATCACAGAGCAGCCGTTAGAACACACGGCACGAGCCCCGGTGACGTCAGCAGCTAACAGCCACTAGCTAGCAACGTAGCAACGTAGCAACGGCTGATGCGAAAACACAACGAGCAGCAACGGTCGGACTGGTAAATCCGTCTCTCCGTGCAAGGTGGCGGCTGAAATCTAACAAAAATAAATAACAAACAACCAAACCGTAAACATACACACTATGATACAGGGTTTGTTTTATAATAATAATCTCCACGAACCGCCGGCCGCACACACCGACCAAACGTGATTTCTGCTGCGCTCAGTGCGCTGTGTGTGTGTATGAAGTCAGCTGCGACCAGCCCGCACCACTTCCGCTCTGGAGTGCAGCCGTCTTTCAAAATAAAAGCGCACAACTTTATTATGTCTCCTGAATAGTATGGAAGGAAATGGGAGAATAATTGAGAAAAAAGCACAGTGGCTAGCTAGTAAGATAGCACTTACCACAGCTAAAAGAGTCATATTGAGGCACTGGGTAGGGAAAAGTAACTATTTACTTTGAATGGCTCAATGCATTAACAGAGACAGCTTCATATGGACAATTAATATATAAAATAAATAGTAAGATGGACTACACAGAAATATGGAAACCATTTTTAACACAAATCAATGTTTAAACTTAAATTTTAAATGACGGGACGAGAACCATCAGCGTCGCAGTGAAAACAATAAATCCCTATGAAAATATGACATCGCTTTTATTTGGCGAAGACCGGAAGCACGCGGCCGAAATGAAGGGCACTTTACTATTATAGATGAAATAATCATCCTGATTTAATTATTGATCCATATTTTGGATATGAAATGTTGCGTGAAATAAAAGCCTAATACATTATTACAGCAGTAATCTTTTCAAACCTGGTTCACTTACCTTACTTCTCATTAACAGGATTTCCCAGTGTGTTGCAAAAGAAATGTCACTTTTTCAATTGAAAAGCACTAGATGCCTTTAGGTGCATATAAATGAACAAAACTGTTCATGCATCTTATGATTTTATTTTGAATAATTATTCATACTTTTTCTCAACGGCTTAAGAGGCTTGCTGTGCTTTGTATGATACCTGGATTCTCTCCATCACAGTTGTTTAGAAATGTAGCCTACCTGTGAGATAAATATTAACAAAGCTCTTTAGATGCTCAACTCCTTAGTATTGATCTCACCAACAAATATAACTTCACCCAATTAACATTACTAACTCTGCCTCTGCAACTTTGGTCTATTTGCCAGAAGAATTGCTGGTGTAATGTGCAAGATAATATAGTTGCTGCTAGTAGAACAGTTGTCAAAAGACTCCTACCAATACAAAACTAAACGTTGTTGGTTTTTAATGAATTACAATCAACAAGAACTTTGCTGTCCACACACACACACACTGAAATGAGTACACAAACCAGCGCATACAAACTCAGATTTTATTGTAACACGGATAAGAATTGTAACACAATGAGGTAAGTTAAATAATCCACATCTGTGATGTTTTTGAACCAGCGACACCACGAAATATTCACCACCTTATCAGTAACAGTTCCACAAAGTCTGCAAATAACGGCCAGTAATGCCCAGTCGGTTCAGTTCACAGTTTAATACAAACATATTTCCCCTCTGTTTCTTACGGGCACAAGAGGAATACTGAAAACAACATCTCCTTTGTCGTTCAGTCACAGATTCAAACTTACCACTTGTATATTTGTTTGCGTGTTTTGTTCTCAGAGATGAAACTCGGTAGAAAAGATCCCCTGAGGGAGAAACATTCTTTTGTTTTTTTTCTGATGAGAAAGAAGCCACTACAGTCACTGGCAGGCTCGCTCCGAGTTTGCTACCATTTCTGCTGATGACTTGGCACGGTCTCACAGGGCACTAAGAGATACGGCATGAGAGCATTTCAGTTTGCCTATGTCGCAGTCACCCCGCTCAAATATATGATCTCCCCCCAACGAAGAGTTATTAATCACTGTGTGTCTGCAGCTAAAGCAGCCTGAAATGCCCTCAGAGCTTCGACCCGAGTCCTTGCTGGAGAGAGAGAGAGAGAGAGACAGAGAGCGGTCAGAGAATCGTCTCTCTGCACTCAAGGCTTTGATCAGAGGAGGGGGAGTCCAGGGGGTTGGTGGAGGTGCTGGTTGTTTGTGGGAGGTGTTTTGGACGGCGCATGGAAGGGGACGGGGATGAACTCAGAGCGCCGCAGCTCTGGAGGTGAAGATCCTGGTAGTCTCGCTTCCTCGGACTGCCGATGATGCGCTGGGTCATCACCTGGGCAAAGAGAAGACAGAGAAGTCAAAAAAAAATGAGACACAAGACGGCAATCGTCTATTTTCTTTTTATATATGACTCACACAAGACTGAAATACTCCTGAGTCAACCCAACTCCCTGATATGCAAAAATGAAATTAATTGCATTCAGAGGCAATATCTCTAAGTGCCACAAGTTTCTGCAGAATGATGTAAATCTAAAAGGCTGAAATAAATCTCACTACTGATGTCATGCTGTTTTATTTCTCTTGAAAGAAACTACCTACTGTGAATTTTAAATATATTGTCAGAGCAATAAAGGGAGCTACAACTGCACATCGTCGCCCATGCTTATTAGGGGTGTGTGATACTGCAAAATCTGGACTCGATCTAACACCAAGTAAATACATGGCCAGTACCCCAATACCAATACCAATACCAATACTTTTTACTTTTAAAAGCAGCTTATGTAATGGAAGAGCAGCATGTCTTGATTTTTGAGGTGAATGAAGCTCAATCTGCTAAATCTGGATACATTTTCATCACCACTAAATCATTCATGACTTGTTTTGTTTTGTTTCCTGCACACTTAACCACACGCATGTTAGAACACAGTTGCGAACAACTTTCTTGTGCATATTGCAGTTTATTGGCAGCATTTTACTGACATTTTTAAAATACAGCATTTCTCTTTCTGTGCCGAGTGTTGTTCTGTCTGATTGAGTGACACCGGTCAGGGTGCACACAGCTGCACGTGCACGACTGGTTTGTTCACGTGATGCGGGTCATGACAGTGACAGCAGCAGCAGTGAAGGGAGGAGTAGCATATAGATTTACGAGCAGAACAGCACATTGTTCACACACACAAGTTCTACTCTTTTTTGTTTTAGCTACATACAACACAGAAACTGAAACTGAAAGTAGCATTGATCCTATAGCGCTAGAATCGATCTGGTTTTGATAACCGCATAGTATTGATATTTAGATTGATCCGCTCACCCCTAACCCATATAGAGTAACATGCTTTAGATGTCAACATCTATGTTGTCTGATGACTGTGCAACGTACATGTTAAAGGGATAGTTCAACATTTTGGCAAATTCACCCATTGCCATAATCCCTATAGTCATAGCAGCAGGTTCATTATCTTAAATTGTCAGTGCATGTTGTTTTGAGATCCGCGGGGCAGAGACGCGAGTTGCTCAGTGAACACAATGGAGGTGAACGGTAAAGGTCCTCTGTCCCTCATCATACTCACCAAATAAACAATCCAACAACTCCAAAACGCTCTCATGGAGAAGTTGTGACCTGCACATTCACCACGCTATGAAATAATCATGTATAATAATTTAACATTACGACACATGAAGCAAATAGTTCGCTTTTGAAATCACTCCGCCCAGAAGCCATGTCTGGAATTTAGTTCCGATTGCATTTGCCTCTAAAACAACTCTGTCTCGTAATGTTATTATCTCATAGTGTGGTGAATGTGCAGGTCACAGCTTGTCCAATAGAGCATTTTGATCCTACTGCTATGACTATATGGATTATGGCAATAGGCAAATTTGCCAAAATGTTGAACTATCCCTTTAACGTGCTCTTGTTTACATGTCATTCGGCTTAAACTACAGTATGTCTTTACTTTTTCTAATGTGATCCATGATTGGCTGTTGCATCCTGTTTAACGTAGTTACCTGATCTATGACATTGGCGCTGAAGATGGCCTCCTCCATGTGTTTCTCATCCGACTTGATGACGCACTTGATGTTGTTGACGACCTGCTGGACTTCAGGAGGTAGACTGCAGCTCGAATGCTCCAGGAACTTGGCCACCAGTATCTTGGTGTCTTTGTACATCTTCAGGTCGGCCAGGGAGTGCGGGCGCTCGTGGGACGAGTGCGTGTGCAGCGAACGAGGTTTAAGGTGGATGTCGACCTTCCTGTCCTCTTTCTGCTGCTTCCTGCTGACACATGTGTGACTCGGTTTGGCTCCAACCGCCTCGGCTGAAATGTCTCTTAGCTCTGGAGATAAAACAGAGAGAAGTAGTCAAAACACTGAATTAATTAAATCACATACAGTTCCGGCTGATGCCAGAGGAGTTTGTGTTTTTCGTTTTAAGTGAATTCACAGTTTTCGTGTCACTGATGTCAGCGAACACATTTTCATTATCCGCTCGCTGAGTTAAAATTGGCTGGGGATTCTTTCTTCATATGAAAGTCTGAATATCAGATAACATGAGTCTCTAAAATGTCAGCTTCATAAGATAAGAAATCCAGCCATGTTTTCTACATTTTTTTAATGAACATTTTCTAAGTTACCTAATGAATCCAGTGGGATTTTAAATGGGTTCTATACAAACTTTTCTTAAACCATTAATCCTGTATCTGGGGATTCAAAACCTTTAGTTATTATAAAAAAAATCTTTGCTAAATCAGCTCCGTCACCAGATAGAGTTGGTCTTTGTTAAAAAATTAAATATGAATACCATTCAGCAGCAGACAATGCACTATATTATTAACTCCTTATCATGAATTCAGTATTTGTGCGGTCCTACCTTGATCTGGTGACGTGTGAGCTGAAGCTTCAGTATCAGGGTTCGTTGCAGAGGCACAGCCGCCGTTTTCTCCTGTAGAGGGAGACAAAAACCAGACAAAGCAACAAAACAGCATTAGCTGCAGGTTACTGGTTGCTGAAGGACTCCCTCTAATGATTCATTTCATCAGCAACTTACCTTCCAGTTATTTTCATGGTTAATCAAACCTTTGTCTAGTTTGTAAAATGTTTTCCATCCTATGTTTACAGAGTCAAGGTGGCATCTCCATGTGAGTCATTTTCTCAGATTAACAGCCAAAGACTCGTTGATAATTAATTAAAAATCACACAGAGCAGAGAAAATGGGCAAATTCTCACATTGGAGAGTCTGGAACAAATTATTATTTGGAGTTTAGTGGCTGAAAAACTCAAAATGAGGGATTAGCTGACTGAATACTCTCTCTGTTATTATCAAATATTGAAGCTGTGGTATAAACTCGTGTAACAACTTACGTCCTGTGGCGGAGGAGCAGGAGATGGGATCGCTGGTGGAGCGGACGATGCGTGCCAGCTTGCGGTACCTCCTGGCTGCTCGGAGCCCCCGAGGCCTCTCTGAGGGCGAGTAGCCACTTTGGACTGAGGTAGAGGGGGGTTGTGATGCGGAGGAGGAGGGCGACCAGACACTGAAACACAGCCGGGGGCCTCGTGGCCTGCTGGGTGGAGAGGGGGAAGGAGAAGGAGCCATGGGGCTGATGGCTGAAGTTCCACCAGAGGAGGCCACAGAGATCGGGGAACAAGGCTGAGGCGGTGGGGGGAGACTGACGGGGAGCGTGAGCTTGCGGCTCATCATTCTTGCTTTAATGAGGGAGTGCGTCGCCGCTTTAGGTGGCTCCTCGGGCAGCTGTTTGGCCGATGCGAGCTCGTCACATATGTGCATCGAAGCCCTGAGTTCCTCACATGGGTGTGCATTGTCTGTGGACTCCTCCTGGTCCAGGTTGCTGAAGTTTCCAGAGGACCAGTCGGGCGAGCGCTCCAGAGACTCCTGGGTGTGCGAAGACTCACTGTACCCGGTGTCGCTGGGGCGAGCGTCCGCGTTGGGCCGGCCACGATGCAAACGAGAGGAGTCACGGGTGCAGAGTTCGAGGCTGGTGCAGCTTCCGTCGGTCGGGGCGATGTGGAGCATGCCATAGGGAGAGGAGTCAGAGCCCTGGACCTCGAGGGAGCACAAGTCCTCTGATGAGCAAGTCTGGTCCTGATCGGCCACCTCTGACACCATCAGTGATGCGCTGTCCACCGAGGCTAAAAATAGAGAGGAGGGGGCAGCGTCAGTATGACATCCAGCAGACAAACATACTGAACAACAGTCCTCTGCAGTGTTGTGACTGTCTTTACCCTGAGTACTGAGGCCTGCGGTGGTGTTTCTGTCACATAAACTGGACTCAGTGGCCTGTTGCTCGATGCTGGTGGTCACCTGTGGAGAGGAAATCATCAGTGGAGCTGCAAACATCACCGCAATAAAATGTTAAAAACAGAAAGAGAAGATGGAAATACGTTTAGATCCTCTGTATGTAGGATAATGTGGTTACACATTGCGTAACAGCAAATGTGTAAGACAGAAGCTTCAACACTGCTTTCTGGTCCGTAGGGGGCGCTGTAAGACCACAACACATCCACAGAGATACCTGAGTGTGATGTCTTTAAAGAGCAGCTGCACCAGGAGAGAAAACTACTCCATCACATAGCTAAGAAACTTTAATTATCCTCTATTATGTTCTTCTCAAGGTGCAATGTATTATATATATATATATATATATATATACATATATATATCTTAACATCATTTGCCAAACCATGCGGGGGCCGTCTGCTGTCTGTCTGCTCTTTCACACAATCAATCGATCACAGCCTCCGTCCATTAGCTATTTACAGCCCCCACTGTTTATCTGTTCCAGGTGAGAAAATCATCTCTCTTTGAAGGGCGCCGCTCAGAGTGGATGTGAACAGAACTATGGATTTAACAGGTATAATGGATATAAGGGATTAAAAAGCCTGAGTTGTTAAATGATGTTGGGAATACAGTGATAGATAAAAAAGGATTTAAGTGCACATGAGAGCGTTATTTTTTAACTATGAACAATGAGATGCAGTGAAGCCTGAGATTGGAAAAGAAGTCCGACGTGACGGCAAAGTGAGACTGAACAGTAGATCATACTCAGGTTAAATGTGATGTACAGATTTGGTGCAGATATTCAAAAATGAAAAACATTTGAACACATAGCCTACTGTATGTTAAAAAACAAACAAACATTTTGACCCGTCATCAGTCATTTAGAACAAAACGTATATAATCAGAAGAAAATCTGTTTGAGGGTTTTTTATTGCAGCTGTGATGTATGTGTATACTGTAGTTAAAAATAAAAAACCTTCCATATTCCTCATACTTTCCACGGTAATAAAGGAGTTACAGGGATATAGTTCAACATTTTGGCAAATTGGCCCATTTCCATAATCCCTATAGTCATAGCAGTAGGTTCGTTACCTTTAATTGTCGGTGCAAGCTGTTTTTAGAACGGCGGAGCAGAGCCGTGAGCTGCTCAGAGCTACGCTACGGAGGCTAATGGGATTTCTTGGTTTCCCTCATCAAACTCATCAAATACACAATCAAACAACTCCAAAACGCTCTCGTGGACAAGTTGTGACCTGCACATTCACCACGCTATGAGATAATAACGGAATGTTACGAGACAGAGTTGTTTTAGAGGCAAATTCATGCAAAACCGCTGATGTGCGTTCCCGGCGGGGGCAGTTTTTCCAGAAGCAGTCTCTGCATTTGCCTCAAAAACAACTCTGTCTCGTAACGTTCTGTTATTATCTCATAGCGTGGTGAATGTGCAGGTCACAACTTGTCCATGAGAGCATTTTGGAGTTGTTGGGTTGTGTATTTGATGAGTTTGATGAGGGAAACCAAGAAATCCCATGAGCCTCCGTAGCGTAGCTCTGAGCAGCCCATTCTGCTATTCTGCCGTTCTAAAAATAGCTTGCACCGACAATTAAAGGTAACAAACCTACTGCTATGACGATAGGGGGATTATGGCAATGAGCCAATTTGCCAAAATGCTGAACTATCCCTTTAATGTGCTGCTCTTGACTGTTGTTTGAAGGACAAAGAAGCTGATTTTCACCCTCACCTGGCTGGCAGGAGTCTGCCCCACCACAGACTCATACGGAGGTGGGAGGTCAGTGGGGTACAGCGTCCCGGGGCTGTTGATGGGGACCCCGTAGATGGCACTGAAGGGAGAATGGGGGAAGTCCAGGTGCAGGCCTCTGCAGGGACATGAAGGCAGAGTTTCAACTTAACATGAAACACTAAAAATCCAACTCACATCTCAATAAAGTGGAATAAAAAGCAGAGAGAGACACTGCAGAGTGTTTAGCCTGTTAAAAACATTAAGAAAGAAAAGGAAAGATAAAAAAAAATCTCCTCCTGTCCAAATGATAGATGTTGCCACTGTGATTATATGTGCACCACTGCAGCTTGATCTGGTGCCAATTAAGAATACACAGCCATGCTCACAGTAATATCTTTTAATTACAATCCCATTCTCCTCTAAAACTGGCAGAGCATGAAATACAACCTGAGAGTTTCCACCAATCATCTGAGGCATGATGATGTCATGACACATCCCCAGCCCTGGGCAGGGACACCATAAATGCTTCCTCTCTCTGCCTTGTTTATATTTATGGCGTAACTGACACACAGATATGGGCTTCCTGCCAAATGGCTACATCAGCTCCACCCTCTCTGGTGAGACCAAGACCGAGAGAAAATGGAGGGAGTGATGAGGGAGGGGTCGACCGATCTCTCACAACCACAACCACAACAACGGAGAATCGCATATGTCACAGCTGCTTAATAGACGGGAAATGCTCCAAGCTGGCCGTGGATGATGGCACCACATGTGACAGTCACAGTTAGACGGTAAACAGAGCCGTGCCATTTCCGTTTAATGTGATGGGCTTGGATTTGTGTCCGGATGCAAATGTTACTTGTGTGGCCACTATAGATTCACCTCCTCATGGGAAATTCAAGAGTGGTTTACAGTAAATAAAAACGATAAAGCTGTTTTCCACCTGACAAAATCCTTTAACTTAACACCACACCAGCACGAAGATGTAACAGAGCTCATCTCTTTTCTTTGGTGCGTTTCCTCCCAAAAACATCTTTCCACTATCATCAACTTCTCTAATTTCTTTGCAGTAATTGTTGCTCCATCCTTAATTTATGACCACTTTTGTGTCTCTTGGGCAACATGGAGAGAGAGAGCTGCAAGAAACACTTATAGTTTCCACAGAGTGAATATCAATATTATGCCACAGGGCTCAACCACAAATAACGTGTAGTTTTTCTTCCTCTTAACGTTATGATTGTTTGGAAAGACTTCACTTTGCAAAGAGTAATTTCTCATTGTCAGTTATTTGGCTTTGCGTTTTTAATGTCAAAAATGCTTTATGCGATGTCATTAAAGTGTTATTTTCTACCATGGTGCACATTAACGATGATTTGTAGTGTTTTTTAATAACTGCAATGAGCAGCAACAACCAAAACTTTGGCTTTTTCAACTATGTTAATGAAACGATACTGTGCGAAGTGTCACTGAGGATTTAAGAGCTGGTGGAGTGTGTGTGTGTGTGTGTGTGTGTGCCAAGCATTTTGGGCAATGAGGCATTTATACAATTTTAAAGGGGGGTTCTGATTTACAAATGGACTATTGTGCATAATTACACTGTCTTGTAACAGTTGGATTGTTTTCATTGGGGAATTTGCAAATGGCCTTTTATTGTGCTCCGCTCTGACAGAATTCACGTATACGAGATAATGAACTTAGACTCAGCGCCGGAGAAAAGATGTTGAGTCATACTTCACCTCTGTCCGTCCATGGAGGGGGTGCAGGTGTACTCCGGGGGGTAGTAGGGCGGCGGCGGGATGGGAGGAATAAACTCATCAAAGTCCAGCGTTTGGTGGAGGATGGTTCCATGGGGGGTCATACAGTCGGCGTTTAAGGCCCGCGCTCTGTGCGGCATGAACTGAAACACAGATAATGACAACCATGATCAGGTCTTTATTACATGGGAGTCCTTGTTCACAGTTTTTTCTTTCTTTCTGAACTTAGTTTTTATTTCAGTTTCGTTCAAAATCACTGTTAAAGAAGCTAATGTTTAATTTTATGTGTTAACTACTGTAGATGGGTCTGAAAATGCCATTAAAACAGCCCTAATAAGCCCCATAATGGGCTATAGGTTCACACCCAGGCTTCGAATGCACTGGCATGTTAGTAAATGCTGTCTCATATGTGCCTCATTTATATGTATGGTTTATGTATATTTATATAGAATGTATTTTTAATGGCAGTGGTAACTTATGGTACTGCACAATGTACTCCCTCTCGTTCTTTGTCTGTCTTTCAATTTTCTTAATTGTCATATGGACTATGTGTCTGAAATAAAGAATTATTATATTCATCATATTATCTGCTGTTTTCTCAAATTTCAATACAATGCAGTGCTTATAGGGACATAACATAACAATTAGGACACAACAAAAGAAACAGAAACTGTAATAACAGAAAGATAAAAGAAAAATAAAATGAAATAAAAAAAAGAAACAAAATAGAATTAAAAGTATCATATTAATAACATAGATTGGATTCATAATGTATACAGAGGTTCCTCACTGTAATAGTATACCCATGGCAGGGCTTCACTTTCTAATGAATATGTCTTTTCTGTCACTTATTTGTTCCATTTGATATATTTCCCTTATATTCTCAGTCCACGGGGTCAGGCTTTATCCATCTTACTGTAATACATTTAATTGCTGTTGCTAGTAGTATTTGTAGGTGATTGGTAGAGCCACAGTTGGATCCATTGTAATATTTCTACCAAATACTTCTTCCAGTGTTTCAAACACTTCTTCCCAGAATGTTTTCAGTTTCGGTCATAACCAAAATATGTGAGTCTGGTTTCCCCTTATTCACAGTTTTAATGCAGATGTTGTCTTGTTCTAGCTCCTTCCTCCTGTTGGTCACTCAACAAGCTCCACCGCTGCAGCTACGTCGAAGTCAAAGTGCTGCTGTACACTCCCTCTCTCTCCTCACTCAGACTTTTCTAAGTGGGACAACTTTTCCAGTCACAGCCAGCCTGCTTTTCTAATCTCCAGGCTGCCACTGCTGATATTGACTCGGCTAAATTTACTGAGCTAAATAAAAGGTTAACACGTCTTTTGGTAAATGGGAAACAAGGCCACACTCGCTAAAGACTGTCAGGGATGAGACACACTGCTTTTGTCCTTTACCCCTCTGTAAATCAATAAGTTGGATCCAGCGTTTCACCTTATAGACTCTTCTCCTGCTGGGGCTCATGTCTGCTTTTATCTAACACTGCCATGTTCTCACTTCATGTTAGTCTATTGTATTGATCAACAGAAAATACCAACAAGACTCATAACGTTAATGGTGTTTATACCTATCTAGAGAAAGGGCGCTCTGAGATAATCTGCACAGGGACGACTGGGAACTAAGGTCTTGTGTCAAGATGAGAACGATTTCCCATTTCCATTTTAATTGCTGCGTAATTCAAGAAGCTTCTGATGAATTCATCTTTGCCCTCTTATCATTTTATGCATCAGCTTTAACAGGAAGAGATTCTGTGTAAAGGCCTATTAAAACACAATGGTGTCTTTTGTTTCTATGACCCTTCCCTAGGGTTCGGGAAGGTTTTATTATCCATCTATTCCAGTATATAGGAATAATAGAGCAGCATTGTGTCAGGATTATATATGGATAATGAATGGTTGCAGATTTTATCACTTTTTTTGTGCAATAACACTTCTGTGAATTCAACTTTGTCGACATCATAGCCGAGATTAATTGCTGATTTCCCTTTTCTTCGAAGCTCAGAGCCTCAGTTTTATCATCTGCACTCAATCCAAACTTTACAGTATAGTTTATAAGACGTGTAAAATCTTCTTGCACCACATTTTACTGCAGAGCTATTTCATATCTGGTGGGATGTTGGCACTAGCGTTGCTCTCTACCTCTCCAGCTGTTGACGTGTTTGGAGGCACGTTCGGCCATGCTAATTTCCCTCTTGACTGAAAAGCATTTTGCTGCCGGTAATAGTTTCATTGTTCCACACAGAATGACAGAAGAGGGTCAAACTGAGGACGGTGCAGAAAAGAAATACCCACTGAGATGTTTTAAGCTGTTTTCTTAAACTCCACCATATTGTTGGGGCTGCAGGTGGAGGCTGACAAGGGAGGAGGTCCTGATTGAAACTGACCTTCACTGTGTGTGTTTATATTAAACTGTTTTTACCAAGCAGACGGATTCAGGCACAAAAAAACAAAACAAAAAAAATCAAAGGTTTCTCTCCCACCGTCTTAAAAGAAGCAGATAAAAGCTGGCACATCCCTCCTGAGCCTGCGTGTGTTTACCTAACCTGACGATAGTGATCTCCAGACCCCTGGGTGGTCACTGAAAAGCAAATAAAGTCAAGCTACCGTCGGTCGGTCGGTCGTCCGTCGTCCCCCTCAGTCACACTCACCATCTGCAGCACATCAGTGGAGACCATCTGCATGCAGCACATGGCGGTGGCGAGAGCACACACGATGGTGGAGATGACGTTCAGGGCGCACACGCTGAACAGCAGCTCCTACGGGAGAAGCAGGGGGAGAGGAGGAGACTGTTAGAGGAGCAGGGAACAAAAAGGAGAGGAGGAAGATGAGGTGGGGTGGGAAGGTGGGTGAGAGAGAGAGAGAAGGTGAGGTGAGGTGAGGAGGGAAAAAGAGAAAATGCTGTGAACTTGTTAAATAAGTGTGATGTTTCAACAAAGAAAAGTGAACGTGGTATATAAGGAAAAGACTGGAGGTGACTCAGACAGCGTTGACGTCATCAGACAGGTAACCAAGTTTAGAAAAGCACAGCAGGTTCTGATTATGATGCTGTGGTGAGAAAACCTCCACGGATGTCAGGTTAAGTAACACAACCACATAGAAATTTTAAAAAAAGAAAAGAAAGGCCGATCTGCATTATTAAAGGGATAGTTCACCCTAGAATGATATTTCGCTCATTATCTACTCACCCTCATGTTGACTAAGGGCTGGAAGAATTTTCAGAGTCCACCGTCCCTTCTCTGAGTTACAGGGGGTCTTGGCGTAGCAGTGCATTTCAATGCAACGGTTGCAAAGGGACACCAGAGCTCTTCGTAAAAAAACACACACAAAAAAACATCCAAATACCTCCATGATGCTCGTATGTAATGTCCGTCTTGTGCTGAAGCCCCAAATTGCGTAATTGTCCCGAAAAAATTAAATAAGTCTATATTTTAAGCTTGTTTGTAGCGGAAGCTTCTCGAAGCTCCTCTTCCTGGTCCGTCCAAATCTCGCGTGATTCGCAGTAACCGCACTGACGCCGGCGCAAATCACGCGAGATTTGGACGGACCAGGAAGAGGAGCTTCGAGAAGCTTCCGCTACAAACAAGCTTAAAATATAGACTTATTTAATTTTTTCGGGACAATTACGCAATTTGGGGCTTCAATACAAGACGGACATTACATACGAGCATCATGGAGGTATTTGGATGTTTTTTTGTGTGTGTTTTTTTACGAAGAGCTCTGGTGTCCCTTTGCAACCGTTGCATTGAAATGCACTGCTACGCCAAGACCCCCTGTAACTCAGAGAAGGGACGGTGGACTCTGAAAATTCTTCCAGCCCTTAGTCAACATGAGGGTGAGTAGATAATGAGCGAAATATCATTCTAGGGTGAACTATCCCTTTAACAAAATTTAAAACACATTTTATAACTCATAAATAACAAATATCACGTCTGCATATATGATCCCCTGAGAAAAAAAATCAATTATAAAGAAAAAAACAACCTCGTAAACATCCAAGGTTAAAGCACAAGCATATACTATAGGTGTTCACACTCTGCAGTGAACAGAGAGGAGGAGACGAACCTCTATTGAATCTGTCAGCACAAAAAAAACCAAATGTGCACACTGGTGAAATACTAGTCAGAGAAAAGACTCATGACTGCAGTCTCATTATGCTGCCGTTTGTGCGATTTGTCAAAAAGGTGGAATATTATCTTAAAGTGAGGCCATTTTTAAACCGCACTCGGTTTTGAATGTCCTAATAAATGAACCTGTAACATCCACTGTACGAAGGGCGAGCACAGGAACAACGACTGGCGCTTGCCTGGAAATTGACTCTGGGAATAGCAACTGCCACACACACACACACACACACGTACACAGACTGAGAGGCGAAGACAACAGCAGCCTGAACAAAATGAAAGAAAATAAATATAATTTACGTGTGTGTATGAAGCAGTTTGCAGTGATCAGGAGTCCTCTTAGATGTTCTAACACCATCACACAACATATTCTGCTCTTCTTTACGCGGTTCAGATGGTTCCTATGTGAAAATAACTTCTCAGAGAAAATACGAGATTTTATTACTATCTGTGCTGCTTGTCAAACATTAGAAGATCATCAAATGATGAGACGGCAGAGGGAAGGAGAAGCAGGCGTGAATGTCTGGCACAATGACTTTGACTCTGTGATGTTTTAATAATTTAAACATCTCACAGGAAAGTGAGAGGAAGTAAAATCACTTTAGAAATCCTGCACTTCATAGTGCACACCTGCACAGATACTGTACACCGAAAAAAAGATGATAATATTAGGATTCAATGAAAAAATAAAGATAATATTGAATGCAGCTGCCCCAGAATATAAGAATAAGAGACGTTCAGCACAGGCATGAAAATCCCAAGTAACCAACACGTTCCACCTTTTGATTGAAACCCAGTTACCACAAAAAGGTCTCCTCCAGATTATTGACTAGATTCAAGAGGCACATTGTTACCAGCAACAATAAAAACCTCCACTTGTGCTCAGCGTCTGATAATCTGCCGTCTCCCCTGCTGAGATCAGTGCGAGGCGGCGGTTTGTTTTCAGGTTGCAGGTGCTTTGAGTCTCTGAGAGAGAGACGTCCTAACTAAACCAGACTCCATGATCCACTTCTCTTTCCCTTTAAACCCCTTCATGTTAAATGGATTAAATTGGCAAGTGGGAAAGTGTGAGTTACCAGCAACTGCAACTGTTTTTCAAACATGTTTGATATCCAGTAACCAGCTGCCAAAGATCAAATCTGTGCGAGCTGAGGTTAAAACGCAGACGATGCCAGTTGGAACCAGAGAGGCTAAAAAAACTTGTGCGGTGCCAAATATAAAATACAACTAATTCATGTTTGTCTTGGAAGCTAGCGTTTCTGGAACATGGTTTGTGTTTGGACGAGAGTCGGGAGGACATGTGGACGAAGCACGAGTCCGTCTGACACGTTAAGTGGAGCTGGTGGTGAGAGGAGACCTCGCTGCTTTTAGCTGAGTGAGAGCTGCACTGGTTTACATGGTGGAAACGTTTTTGTGTTTGGCAGAGGAGAGAAACTCAGCAGAGCTCAGCAGTGATGTGAGACTTCCAGCAGCGAAGTTCATCCCACTGTTTTTTTTTGTTGCATATTTCACCCAAATTGTGTTTTAATTTTCAGTAGTTCAGGTTACTTGCTTGTACCCGTAGGTAAACTTGTTCTGCAGCTTATAAAGTGTAAAGCATCCAGACAGCCTCAGACTGCCAACATGCGACAGTTAAATAAAACATCTGAATCCATTAAGACCAATTAAAACAATCAGGACAATTAAAGTTTAACACTAAATTAAAAGTTCTCCTGTGCTAATTGAGATGCCAAAATACCTAATAAATATTGATTTAAATAAAGCAATTACAAATAAATACATAAATAAAAAGTCAAGGAAGTGTGTGTCTCAGATCAGGTGTGAACACTGACATGTGTGACAGTGAAGGTTCAACCTTTTTAAAGTACTGAGGCTTCAAGATTAAACACAGTGTTGTTGGGTTATTGCCTGAGGGCAAAACATCTGAAAACACTGGAGGGATTAAAGCATCGTACAATGAAGCTGAGCTGAGCTACTTTAAATGTAACAAGTCCTTGAAACTAAATGATCACATACTGCAGGAGGTTGTTTTCCCTGAGACAAGCCCATGGGAGTGTTTACCGAAACAGCGCCACCAGCCTTTAAATTTACTATTGAAAAACAACTAAACTTTTATTGACGTGACAGAGAGAAAGACTTGTTTGGTGGTTTTGTTTTGGTTAAAATGAGTAGTGAAGTTACACAGGGCTTTCATCGTCATGGTTACAATACTAACAAGTGGTGAAAATGATGGAATAATTGCGATAAAAGTGTGTTGTCCATCCATCTCCTCCATCCTCCTTCCTGTGTGGACTGAACAACATCGCTCTGCTCCTGTTATCACTCTCACCGCTAAAGGACTTTGTCACTTGGATGTAAAAACGTCACTGTGCATTTGCTGAAAAGACAGATGTTGTCTGGCACAACTTCTCTACGATAAAATGTAACTTCAAGTCGTAAAAAGCTGCACAAACAACCGATGGGGCGATTTCTAAAGGAGCGACAGTGTTTTGAGATGTTGGTTTGAATTCATGTTGTCCTTTTAGTCTTTATTTAGTCTGCACCTTCAAATGCTTCACCACACGACTGTAAAAACAACCTCTTAATTGTTTGTTTGATGTTCACCCAAAACATGTCCCCCAGCCACTTTCTGTCTGAGACCGGAAAAACTAGGGTAACCCTTTAATTTACAGGACACTAATTACGTGATAATGTCAAGAAATTGCCAAGAAATAGCAAGTAACTGCATCATAATGTCTAGAAATAGCCTAGAAATAACGGTCAATTTCATAGTAATGTCGAGAAATATAGCCAAGAAATAATGATTGATTGTGTATAAATAGCCCAGAAATAATTTATTGTAATTGACAATTGCAAGGACTTGGTGAAGAAAAATACCCAAAAAATTCAAAGCATGAAAAGCATGTGTAATCTTTCTTTCTGAAAAACATGACATTACTGTGAAATTGACCGTTATTTCTTGACATATTTCTATTTCTTGACATTATCACGTAATTAGCGGCCTGTAAATTAAAGGGTTACCAACTAGGGCTCCGTGTTGAGCTTTGAAACGTTTATGTCTGTAAGATTTGTGCAAATTGGGGCGGTGTTCAGCTCATCTGGTAGAGCAGCCGCCCCATGTTTTAGAGGCTACAGCCCCGGTTTGAATCGGCTCTTTCCTGCGTGTCATTCCCCCTCTCTGCTTCCCCATTTCCTGTCTCTCTCTCGACTGAACTTTCCATTAAAGGCGGAAAAGCCCAAAAAATATACTTAAAGGGATAGTTCAACATTTTGGCAAATTGGCCCATTGCCATAATCCCTATAGTCATAACAGTAGGTTCATTACCTTTATTTGTCGGTGCAAGCTATTTTTAGAACGGTCGGGCTATGCTATAGAGGCTAATGGGATTTCTTGGTTTCCCTCATCAAATACACAATCCAACAACTCCAAAACGCTCTGGTGGACAAGTTGTGACCTGCACATTCACCACGCTATGAGATAATAGAACATAATAGAACAGAACGTTATAGAGACAGAGTTGTTTTCGAGGTAAATACAGAGACTGCTTGCTGAAGAACTGCCCCCAGTGGGAACGCGCATCAGCGGTTTTGCATGAATTTCCCTCTAAAACAACTCTGTCTCGTAACGTTCTGTTATTATCTCATAGCGTGGTGAATGTGCGGGTCACAACTTGTCCACCAGAGCGTTGTGGAGTTGTTGGATTGTGTATTTGATGAGTTTGATGAGTTTGAAACCAAGAAATCCCATTAGCCTCCGTAGCGTAGCTCTGAGCAGCTCGCGGCTCTGCTCTGCTGTTCTAAAAACAGCTTGCACCAACAATTAAAGGTAACAAACCTACTGCTAAGACTATAGGGATTATAGCAATGGGCCAATTTGCCAAAATGTTGAACTATCCCTTTAAAAAAAAAAAGATCTATACGAATTAAACATGAAAAACCACCATTAGGTGATTTTCCTCCACTTTGACAGTTAGATCTGTATTCAGGACAACGATTACCAACCAATTCCCTGCAGGAGAAGCACCTGCTGCCCCGTGTGACCACAGACCTTTCAGTGGGCAGATTTAATTGGATTCTCACGTCACTGACGCTCAACTGTTATCTCCCGAACTGTGACGTTTCTTGACCTTCTTGACACAAACTACACTACTACAACTACAACTACAACTTCACACACACACTGACGCCTCCGAGTGGCTGCTGCCCCCGTCACGGTGCAGAGCGGCACGCTGCTTTCCTCCAGCTAACATGGAGCTTCTGTTGATAGTCTCAGCGCAGGTCACAGCGCTGACCTCTCCTTTTTCCTTGGCATCCCCCAGCAGCTCTTTACAGTGTCTGACAGGAAACCCGGGACGTCCCCCAGGAAGCCTCGGGGAGGGCAGTCCAGTCAGTCGGCAAAGCCCCTCGGAGATTTTCCAACATCCAATGGCAGTGGCGGGGGAGCAGCAGGTGTTGTAGCTGTGTGATGCCACTTCCCATGAAGTATTAAAATCACTGTCTCAGTAGTGAAGGAAAAACTGTTTTCACACCCACGGTCTTGTCCCTTCACACACCAGAGCACGGCCCCGTGGCAGCCCCCCCATGCAAATGTGATGGTTCGGCTTCTTTATGTGCTCCCAACACTCATCATCACCATCAGGGGGGAGGAGGAGGTGGAGATGTACAAGTACCCGGAGGGGGGGTTGCACATAAACAGCAATCTGGACTGAAGCAACAACACGGTCGAGACCAGGAGGCAGCACAGGCTCAATAAACCTGTGAGGGAGGCAGTCGGTGCAGGGACAAGAGAGACAGTCCTAGATAACTCTTCACACCCACTTTATGAGGAGCTCTGGCAGACGGGGGCAGATTTACCCTCCCCAGGCACAAAATGGAGCCATAATACTAGACAATAGAGCCTAGATGGCCAGCATCACTATGATGAACCATTTAAAATATATCTTACTGTATATACGAGATGTACTATGCATAGATTTTGATCTTTATAATGTAGGTGTTTATTGCTTTACCTATTTTACTATTCCACTGGTGTTATAAAATGATTCCCAGTTCAATTCTACTGTATTCTGTCTTAGTACAATTTCAAGACCGTGTATGGCTACAAGGTATGTGTTGGTGTTTCATTCATATGATGCTGTTATTTGCAGCATATTTCTATTCTATTCTTTTCTCTGGAGAGAGTGAATGGACAGACACTGTAGAAAATAATAGCTCATCCAGTGAAATCCAAAAGAAATTTCCCTCAAAAGCGAAGACCAATCTTTTTTAAACTCAGATGCAGATTATAGAGTCTTTACTCTCCATCCAGACTCTACTAGTCTACTACAACTGGAGCCGACAGAGAGATTGATGATCCTCATGTCACATAACCTCACAAAAAGGTGAATATACTCCAAAGACAACTTGTCTCCAGCTAGCTGAAATACTCAAACTACCACTACTGCTAACCACCAGAGATAAAGATGGAAGTAAAATGTTTTATTTTATCAGTCCATCCCTGAGAAAATGTGGTGCATTACATTTTAAAGAACCAAAGATAAAACCAACACCAACAAAAAGGTTTGATGTCAATGAATCTAACAAAACAACACCATAACAACATTTTAACGCCTCATCATTTGGTCAGAATATAAATCAATACAAGTAAAATCAATCAAACAACAACTACAAACTACCAACATCTCATTCTGCATGAAACAATCAGGATGGCTTCATCTGAGCTAATTTTTTGTGATGATGATCCATCTGCCTCCCAGATGTGAGACGCTGTGTTTCTGTGATTTCCCTCGTGACCACAATGTACATAATGACACAATAAATCCTACAGGGCAGAATGTAATGATACCTCTGGAGAAAGTGCTCGACATGCATGCTCACCAGATATTTAACCTCTTGAAGACACCTTGCCCCGAGCCAGTCGGTTACACAAAAAGGTTACACATCCGCCCCCATGTAGGAAATCACAAATTATCTCAGCTCTCCCTCCCACTGATTATTTACAGCCTGAGGCCGTGTAAGGAAAAGAAAGAGAGCAGGGAAATTAAATGTGTTGGCAAAAGGGTGAATGACACATATCAGCAGCGGCGGCGTGGATACGTTTAATTGCCTCTTAAAAAACGACACTTTTCTACGTGGAGGAGCTTCTGTGAAAAATAAGTGAAGACGCAACAGAAGAAGGTCGACGACTTTTAGTCTACCTCAACGATATGGCAGCCGCAGCACGTGCACTGCGATCAATGGAGGCCTAAGAGCCGTGTGAAATGGCCGAGGGCTTTGGCCACTTGGGTTTGACAGGTTCCTCGGAGACATAACTCAACACATCTGACCACTTTGGCACTTAATAAAGGTTTATAGCCCCAATTCCCATATCTGTTTTAATGAGCTATGATCACAATGACAAATGTGCTTGATCTTTCCTCTTTTCATAAGCATGCTTCATCCTAAGAAGTCTTTTATTTGGTTATCAATGTTTTATAATCAATCAGGGACATAAAAATGAATGGATATGATTATCGTTATCCAATAAAAGCACAGTAGCACACACTGTATATCATTCCTGCAGACACTCGGAGTCAAGATAATCTACCGAGATCATGCACCGGCCCCGGCTAGATACACACTGCATACTAAAAAGTCTGCCTCTTGGGGAAAGACAAATGCTGTTGCCATTCTCCACTTCCTGCTCAATTAATCTGAGACTGAACACTTTGTTTGGTATTTCATGTCATTTGACTGTTCTCACGGGGCATATTTTACACTGTGAGGGATGGAAACTACTGACTGCTACTCGTGTTATATTGTATATTATTGTGTTACACTGAGTAACATCACTGCCAGTGTCAGTATGGTATAATGTTGAATGATCTATTCATGTTCAGCTGTATGTGTAGAATATCACCAGACAGCATCATTTCAGCGCTGGTAAATCCTGTCCTAAGTACGGTTAGGTTCAAGCATTGGCGTTTTAGCTTACATGTAAATATTTGATATTTTTGAGTATCTATCTGTCTCTTGTTTATTTTTTATTTTTATTTTTGTATGTTTTTATTGTTCTATGGACCGTCTGTGTCTGAAATAAAGTGTTGAATTGAATTGAATATTTAATGAAGAGGAAACAAATTTCTTAGCAATTTACACAGTGGTGGTTTGAGATATTTCACCAACAACTTCTGGTGGTGCTGAAGAAGTGAAAAAGTCAAGGGATCAATAATAATATTGGTAGGATTCATCCTCTGGGATGTCCAAACTATAAATATACAAGATTTTGTGGCAATTCCAGGCGATCTATTTTAATATGGACTATAGCATCTGACTCAGTTGCCGTTATTGATGTTGTGCATATTTCTGACTTAGATAAAAGACCCTTCTATGTGTTTGCATGTTCTCCCCGTACACCGGCTTCCTCCCACAAACCAAACACATGTAGGTTAGGTTAATTGGCGACTCTAAATTGCCCGTATATGAATGGTTGTCTGTCTGTATATATATAGTTAGCACTGTGATTGACTGGCGACCTGTCCAGGGTCTACCCCCCCAAGTCAGCTGAGATAAGCTCCAGCTCCCCCTGTGACCCTGATGAGGATAAGCGGTCCAGAAGATGAATGAATGAATGAATAAAAGACAACACCACTGCAAGTTTTATCAATGTGGCCTCTAGGATAGGAGAGAAAAGAATAGGTGCAAAACCTAATATGTCTTCAAGACTTGTACTTAGATGACACATTTTAAAACCTTGAGTTCCACCAAAGTTGGGACAGAGCAGATGGATTTTTCTCTAATTCCAACATGAAAGTTTTCGATGTGAAAAATCGTCTTTCTGAGTTTCTTCCACACTTGAGCTGCATCCTCCTGAGCTTTGTTTAGAAGCAGAGAAGATATAACCGAGTTTTATCTTGGATCCTGGTACCTGATTTTCACTCTTTTCTGCTGTGGTAAATAAACAGCCTGGATCATGATAAGTGGAAAAAAAAAACTCTCATGTGAATAGTGCATGGGGTAGTTGGGTTGGCGAATTATTCATAATTACTGAGATATTAAAACCGGAGGGAGTATCATAAAAATGCACCGGACACGCGACACCTGTGTGTCTGATCCATTTTTATGATGCTGTTTTTGGAGGTTCGTCTCCGTCTGGAAAATCCCAGAGGATTTAAAACAGTCACCAAACTACAGCGACATCACAGAGAGTGATTAAAACACGGCAGCACACATCAACAAGTACATTTCTTAGTTACTTAGCACATTAACAAGACACTGAAATGTGAAAAGTGACAGGCTGGATGCAGCAACCAGTGCAGACAGGTTAGATGCCGTGACATCGATCCAATATGCAGTTTGATTTGCAGTCAGTTAAAGTATTGATTTGAGATATTAATCCAGTCTCAAAGGAGTCCAAACACAGGCCAACCTATATAAAATGTATATTTTCTATCACAAATCTGACATATAAAAAGACATGCATGGTCCCACGCACCTTGAGACGGAGGCGTATGGTGTTGCAGTCCCTCAGAGGATTCAGCTTCAGTGTCTCTCCCAGGTTGTTGCAGCTCGAACTCTGCTGCTGCAGCTCGCAGCACACACACACTCCATCGCTGTCAAACTTGAGCTGGTGGGGAGGAGGGGGAAACACACATCCGCACTCATGCATGAACACCATACACACAAACACACACACACACACGCACGCAGGCACACACACAGAGAGACACACACAAACAGACACAGGCACAGATCAGGCCTAAGCTTAGTGCTCTGAAGTTATTTCTCCTAAAAATAACACCGGAGAAGTATATTCAATAAAAGTATGTTATCAAAGGACTAAATACACATGAGAATAATATATAATATATTTATATATCATATTGTACCTGAGAAAAGTAGCTGCACATCATGAGTGTACAACGAGACAAAGGCTGTGAGACATGAGGAGCTACCCAGGGAGAGAGCGAGGTAGAGCATACCTCTGCTGTGTGTCCCAGATAGAGAGAAAGCAGGACATGAACCCAACAAGTGTGGGTTAATTACATTGGGGAGAGGAGATGAGGAACGTTAATATTTCAGTCACAACTGGGGGGGACGGTCTCTGGGGAAGCACACAAAAGCAGTGAAGCTGGTTTTGCTCGTTGTGCACAGGGAGAAAAGCTGCAGCTAATGTGGAAGTGGTCGGGTTAGTGGGTTGGGTGCTGGATGAGTCACAAGAGACTTCTTCTGTTACGAAAAAGATCAGAACCCCTGGTGCTGTAAATTCGAAAAAAAAAAAAAATCAGCTTTGCATCTAATTATGAAAATGTGAAGTCTGATCACCAGCTACAAGCAGAAAAAGCTTAGTAAGCTTATTTTGAAGTGCGCCGGATTCTCCTGTTTTCCACGGTGTTATAACGCTGCAGCTGAAAACAGCAGCGGAGTGGAGGAGCTTCTGGTAGAAAACCACTTGTGAAAAAACATTTCACTCCAGTTAAGAGTGTATTCAACCAATTTTACGCATGAATCTCAGTTTAGAAAACCGCTCAGAACTACTCAGCCTGTGAAAACACAGCTACTGTACATCCACCGTGGCTCTGGAGGAACTTCACGTCCTCCAAACTTCGGTTTCGAAAACAAAAACATCACCACCGCTGCTCTCTGGGTCACAGTTAGACTTCATTAGCTTCATTAACTAACCTGTAATTGTTTTTATGAGCTGCGTTTGTAGCTTGATTGTTCCTATCTGCCCTGATTTACTGTGTGTAGACGTCTGACTGTGGATGTTTAGTGCTCTTGTGTTTCTCCTGAAAAGTAGGTCTCAATTTCACTGAGACTTGCTAATTAGACAAACAAAGAAAACCCATGTTTCAAATGAGAGGCACGTTGCCGTTAACTGGTCATTCATTTAACAAAAAGATGCAGCGGTTGGAGTTATTTTTGGAGATGGATCCAGTGTTTCTGGAGCATCTCATATTAGGAATTAACAGCAGGATTAAATATGGACCCAAATGTCTTTCATTGTAAGCTGAATAAAAAAATAAAAAAAAAACTACTAATGCTGCAAAGAGTTACAATGTGCACAAGTTGAGAAAGGATTAAACTGTTTTAAACTGTAAATGTAAATGTCTGTAGTGGGTTTTAGTCAGTTTTTTAAACAGAAACAAGTTGTTGTTTTGTAGTCCATTGTTTATTGTTCATTCAAATGCATTGAGTACAAGGGCTTCAAACTAAAGCTTTGTTGTGCTGTAAAATAGTAAATATAAACAGCTAAATTCAATGTACTTATGTATCTGTAAAGTGTGAGTGAAGGCACTCTTTATGTCAGGAGATCTTTGCGTCTCTTTTGAAATCGTCTCTTTTGAGTCCCGCTGTCTTTTGGAGCCGTGATATCAGACGCCCCGGAGCATCGTGTATCTGTACTTCAGCTTCAGCTCTGAAGACGACCGAGGTGACAATCACGAGTCATTAGTCACCAGCAGATAAAGAGTTCAGCTCACTTTTTGGTGCTGACTCAGCGGCGCAGCCTGCTGAGAACAGAAGTGCTGCCAATGTGGACTCACGCTGACTTCGTGGCTACTGGTCTGACTGTTGATACCAGCTACAACACTGCAACAACAAAACGCAACACAAGCTGTGCACTTACAAGTGACAGCTCACAGCTTTTTTTTAAGTGATGCAACTCATTGCAGGGATGAACCCTCCAAAGCCCCGGCTGTTTTCGGGCTGTATTTACAGGCTTGTGGTGTGCCATATGTTGTATTTTCAGTCTGGGTAAAGAGTGTTTTTGGCTAGAAATGGGTTTTTTTAGGAGTTTCAACATACAGTAAATATTTATATGGCTATAATAAATATGAGTGTCAGAGGATGATAAGACACATGTTGAGGAGGAACTCTGAGCCTCACAAAGCATAAAGAAGATGTTATTGCGAGTTAGACGTGACCTCATGAGCCCCGTTTCTTTTAATACATCTTGGCTGAGGTTGGAGATAATGATATCACTGAGTAACTTTTGGAGTTTTGATGCACACGTTGCATCAATCTGGTTCAAACAAGTATATTTATTTGGGTGCTGTACCTTCATACTTTACTTTTTATGGTATTTGTATTTATTTTGGGGGGGAACCTTGTGACTTTTACTCCACTACACTGTTGCACTTTTGGCTTTCTATGAAGTACTTGTTGTTGGGTAACACTTTATAATAAGTACACATTAGTAAGTATTAGTTAAGCATTAAATACTGAATTCATCATTTATAACACTTGAATACTCATTAGTATGTAGTTTAAAAACACAGTTAAAAATGTTTTACTCATCATTGATAAGCACTAACTGTATTTATACATGTAAACTACATACTAATGCATTATAAATGAAGAATTCAGTATTTATTAATGCTTAACTAATGCTTAAAGCAGAAGTAAGCGATCCGGTCGTTTTGGCTAATGCTGCGTTCCAGGCAGGCTTTTGAAACCGTAAATTACAGCTTCAAGTCACAACTTACGACTTTGTAGCGTTCCAGGCAACCCACTCGTGTTTTTCCGACCTGTTTTACCGGTGAAAGTCACTATAACGGCCACTCGTAACTTCCGACCCATGAACTCGTACCAGATCGAATTGGTACGACTTCACAGGTCGGAAAAACACGAGTTACGGGCTGCCTTGAACGCACCATAACAGTCCTCGTCCCTACGTCACCACATTCACGGCGTTCCTTGGCTGCACACACAGCCCTGCATGCCGTTCTCTCTCCTCATTGGATAAAAACTGTAGGATACGTGAAAAGTTTTCTCCTCAGCTCAGAGCAGAGCAGAGTGACTGACAGACCCGTGTTTCAGTCCAAACACTCTATGTAAGTGATTGCTGTTGGAAGATATAACTATTTAAGACTTATATTAACACAAATATATCACTTACTTCTGCTTTAATAGTGTGTAGGCTATTTATTATAAAGTGTTGCCCTGTCAGAGACCTAATGATGCTGCGTTAGATCAAGACGAGGCAGAAGATTCCTCAGCAGAGACCATGATCTGATCTGAAGTCCATTTTTTGAGGTTGAGAGATGGAAAAGGATTTATTTAGTTTTAATCATTGAACATGTTAACTCAAGCAAACCTCATCTTTGCATAAGCCGCTCCTTTGGTCAATTTAGTTTTTTGTGTCATAATCTACAAGCTTCAGTGGGTTGAGGCTGTAGGTTCTGTATAAACACTGTGTAACATTATGGTTTGATGTAAATATATACACTGCTCAAAAAAATAAAGGGAACACTTAAACAACACATCTTAGATATCAATTAATGAAAAATTGCAGTTTAAAATCGTTATTCAATATATAGTAGAGTGTGTTGAGAACAAAATGACATAAAAATGATCAATGTAAATCAAAATTATCATCCCAGGTTGATTTCACACGGGTGCGATATACTTGGAGTTACAATGTGTTGTTTAAGTGTTCCCTTTATTTTTTTGAGCAGTGTAGGCCTACTTTTGAATACTTCAATATTTTTTAAAATGAAGTACTCCAGTAAAAATGTGACTTTCACTTGTCTTCACTAAAGTTGGAGCATGCACGGGTTAAGGTCCAGTTGGTCTCACCAGTTGACAGTCTTCCAGAGAGTTCACCAGCTGAGCGTTTTGGCAGGAGAGGATGGAGCCGGCCAGGTTGAGCATCACACACACTGCTGACAGCAGCATGAAGAAAGTGATCTGTAACAGAGGAGGAAGAGGAGAGAAGGACAAGACAATGTCAAAATGTTGCTGCTTATACCAACACCAATTCAACTCTGTATCATCCTGCATGTGACAGCAGCTGTGATTACAGAGGCGCAGTCCACTTTGCTAATCAATCGTCACTCAGAGTGATTTCAACAGATCAGGGGAAGAGGAAATGAAGCACTGATGTGGAGAGGAATCGATAACCTGTTTTTCCTTCAGACCTCCAGAGTCTGAAGAGGAGGAGGAGGAAGAGGAGGAGGAGGAGGAGGACGAGAGAAATCATAATTACAGGAGAAGCTTTCCACCCAGTGACGTGAGAAACAATTTATTGACAGATGGAAATTCTCCACCCACAGTTAGTCACAGATCCACATGCACTCACACTATCGCCACAGGGCTAATATTTCTTTACACCCTGAGCCGACTGAGCTGGCAGCTTAAGTTTAGTGTACTTTCACTCCAAACGCCCCCTTTGGCCTCTGCTCATCAGGGCAAAGGGCCTCTTTTTTATTTTCTAGCTTCGCAGGAATTAAATTACAGCTCTAAAGAGAGTGTAAGATTTTAAAACTAACAAAAAATCAACAACCTCTTAGTGTGGGAAATTGTAAAAACCAGGCACCGACTATTTCTGAATGGATGCCACAACTGTTTGGTTCTGTGGGGAACATGATGACAGCGGCAGAGCTCCCGAAGCTCATAAATGGTCAATGTAATTAAAGAAAAGAAAGAAAGAGAGAAAAAAAAAAGACAATAATAGTGTATTTTCTAAGTTTGTTTTTATAAAGTGTTGGAAATGAGTCCAGGAATAGTGTTGGTGGAGCGGATGTGAAGGAGGAGTCATGAAGGTTGCCGAGAACACACATCCACAGATGGAGAGGAGGAGAGAGGGACAAGAGGGCGGCACAGAGCAGGAACTGGAGGTGGCATGTAATAAACAGATGGAGCGATAAAGTTTAAATGCTTCTCAGCGCAGCAGAAAATTGAAAAGATTGAGAGGCTGATGGGCAAAAACTCTTTGGAGGAAAATGAGACCGAGAGGAAAGAGCAAACACAAACAAGAAGAAGACAAAAAGCTATTGATAGACAGACACACAGCGACTGAGACATGCATGAGTGGGGACAGACAGAACAAGTCTCTGTGGTCCCGTGGTGCGTTGACGGAGATGATGTGTAGATCTGATTAATTAGCATTTCATTTGAATGGGATATCATCAGCTGTTCTGGTTCAGTCCTCCGAGCCCCGCGGTGATCTGACTGCCACGTTGGAAACTGACCCGACACGACTGTTTCTGCGTCACAGCGTCATGGAAACAACAAATAAGGAAAATGTTTTATTTTACAGGGTCGTTATTTGTTTTGAAAGGAGCCGTGTTTGGTGCCAATTACAGGAAAAACAGAGACAAGGTTATTTGTCTAATTAGTTGTGTTGGGTTCATTACTCCATTCAAAAGCTATCATTATTATATCATCAATTATGTCTGCATATTTATTACCTTCTCCACAATAAATGAAGAACATCTAATAATTAAGGGATGTAGAAAGCATTTTAATACTGCATCTATAGAGCCACAACTACTTGGTTAGTGTTAACGCTTCAAGGTCTATGATCACTCCAGTGTAAAAGCGTAAAAGTGGGATGAGATGTGTGCAGGCGTCTCTTTCTCTCGCGATATATTTGTCTTTTTTCGTCATTTTACAAAAAAGACAAAAGTGATCCAGTTGAATAAGCTGATACTACTCTTTTTGTGTATTTTTGGGCCCTATACGTTAAGAAAAAAAGATAGCAAACATGGGTAGGGTGAATATTTATGTGGTATTATAAAGGTGAAATCAAAAGTAGAGTATTCAAAAGCAACCAAAATAGGCTCAGACCTACATTATAAGGGTTAATAAATAAATAAATATATATCATGATTTCTGTCAACCATAACACAACACTCCTGCATAAACATGATTCACATTGGACTGGACTTACACTTACTCATCATCGCACCAGCTACTATACAACCACCACATGTTGCCTTCATAGGAATGTGACTATGGGTCATAATAAGCTGAATAAACGACCAGTGGCTGAACAACACTTTAAACTTTCCTTGGTGGACGAGTAAAGCGGTGCTGGTGGATGGCTCCTCTCTCTTTGCTGCCGTACATTAGCATTCTTCTGCAAATGGTAGACGAGCTGACAGACAAATGAATTTCCCTTTGGGGATTAATAAAGTAATTTGTATTCATATTCGTATTTATATTCTATTTTTTACCTGTAATTAATACCAAACTGTTACCAAACTGTGTGGTTAATTTTCAGGAAACCTTCCCCTAAGACATCATCAACATATTCACCACTTAAAGGCGCCTGTGTTCATGGTGTGTAGCACCCACTGTGCGCTAATGTACCATCAGTCCAAAAATACAAAACCCTTAAAGGTGTTATCCATAATTTAAAAGGAGTTGCATCTGTTTCCTCAATGATATAGCCTAATTAACACAATGTTGTTTAACCCAATTTCATTGCAAAAGAGCAGTGTGAGTGAACAGTGACGTGTGATATTGTCACTTTGAGGTATAAGTTTAAGCTAGAATACACTTTAAATTAGGTAATAAAAGGGAACATTGCATGTCTTTATTCCTCTGTGGAGGTATTTACTTGTTGAATCACCGACAGAAACAATGCTATTAAAAAATAAATCAATGTTAATCTTGCAGCGTTAATTACAAGACGGCGCCTCACACCGTGCTGACTGATGGCGAAGCTTCGTGTACTCATGTGCATTTTCACCAACACTACTGTGTCATTTGCGTCATTTCTGTCATGGTGAATTTAATTTGCATATGAAAATAGGATCAAACCGTCACCTGGGCAGAACATGAATCTCAATTTTATTAATTAGATTCTGCTGTAAACAACAGATGTGACTGATTTTCTCTACACCGTGATGAAGTTTGACAGCATGTGTATGTGTATGTGTATGTGTGTGCACAGAGTCGACGTCTCTCTTTCTCTCTCAGACTGATGGATGAATCTACCTGCAGTTTCTTTACTGTCATGTTGTGTATTTTTTGCTTAAACTACCCAATTTACATTCTGTAACAAAAAAAAGAACGAATAAATAAAAGTGGAAGCAGTATGAAATGTCACTAATGCAAGCGTGGCTTTACATTTTAAATTATTCAACTGCAGCTGGGATTTATTCCAGTTTTATGCAGGAAACCACAGGTAAATCTGACTGTATTTTACTGTAATCACTGTACTGTCACCACTGGGTCCTTAATATCCACAGAAAGACAGTACTCCTGTCCCAACACTCATATAATACTACTGATTACCCACTGACACAGTAACAGTTTACATTTTCCGAGTGCTGCGAATAACGAAGAGAAAGCAGCTTCATTACTTTCACTTGAGTGTGCAGGAGCGTTTAAGTTGAATGATGCCGTGACAATAAGTATCACAATGAGGATATTACAACGCACACACACCAGTGACACTAAAAGCTCCTTCCCTGACACACAGGCCATAAGTTGTTGTTTTTAATGAAACCTCCCCGGGTTCGTCTTGTTGCCAGCTGAGCCGCTCCGATATATACAAGGCCACCGTGTGACTCAGACAATAACCAGCTGCAGTTTCAACAATCTGCCTTCTGCCACAATGAGCTGCCATATCATCTCGCCAATTTAAAAGTATGTCTATATATATATATATACCGAACTCACTGCCCCCTCCCTCCAAGGCCGTAACCATGGAGTCAGCATTGGGGGGGACCAAATCTCTCTCTTTCTATATACAGTATATTTATATTATATACTGTGTAGGCTATAGCTATACCGTAATTTCCGGACTATAAGCCGCTACTTTCTTCCCCGCCCCCTGTCCCAGCTTTCGTCTCTGCACACCACACACAAACACGCTCTGTAACCCGTAATCTTTTGTTCATGACGGTTAAGACTAAGCAAACACACACACGCCATAACATCGTATACGTCATGTAACGTTATCCACGTTATTTATTGATTTTTCGCTGGCTTTGTTGTAAACAAATGCACAGGGGCGAGAGGAGCTTAACCAAAACAGCGGAAAAGCGAGCGGACTTGGACAGTTCCCTACTGTCTTTCTGTGTAAATATCTCATGTTAGGCTACAACATGAAAACCTGCAGCGTCTATTCAAGTGCGGCCTATATATGTATTTTCTTTTAAAATTTAGCTGGTGCGACTTATACTCAGGTAAAGTACGGTAAATTTGCTAACACATGGGATACTTTTTTATTTTTTAAACCAGCTAGCTATATATTGGGGGGGACATTTTGAGCATATCTGAATATTGGGGGATGTGTCCCCCCCCAATATATATGGTAATTACGGCCTTGCCTCCCTCTGGAACTCACTCCCCAAACCCAACCGTATCTGCACACCTCCAACAACATTTAGGATCATGCTGACTTGCTCTCTTTTATGACTTGTAAAGTGTAAAGTGTCTTTGAGCATCTGTAAAAGCGCTTACAAATAAAAATGTATTATTATTACTATTATTATTTCTGGTGTTGTTGATTGTTTTGGTGCATTTGCATGGCTGTTTAACTCGTTTAATTCGAGTCGGATTGAAAAACAACAAAACCTGTGCCACCAAACTTATTGGTTTAGAGTCACAACACACAACAGTCCCAACAAGCAAATTGTATAATCGTATTATTTTTTTAAATGGCTCAGAGTCTCACAATAAATCCTGCTGGGTCGTCCTCTCTGGTCTGGGTGTCACCTATGTGTCTCCCATGCTTTCTCTCTGCTGAGCTGATTGTCACGCTTGGCCCCACACCAGTGCCTTCTCATTACCATGTAGAATCACACAGCACCATTTAGCTGCTACTCATTAATTACTGCTGTGCTGCCCTCTGCATGCCAAAGAGAACAACACACACACACACACACACACACACATACACACATACAAAAAAAAGCCACGTACATACACGCCACTCTGTCTCGCCGAGGCAGATTTACGCTGCATGTCATCATCACAATCGTTTAGCGCTCACTGCGGAGGACAATACACCACAATACAATCACCATTCATCCCCATGACACACACTCGTAGATTACGATATAAGACCCTGGGTTCAGGTGTATCACTGTAATTCTCCATAACTGTCAGCGAGGTGAGAATCATTTGCCTCCTTCTATCCGTCATCCAGCTGCAGCCGTTCTTCAGACTGCACGGAGAGGAAAGGGATGAATCAGACTGCTGAGTTTCACTCTTGTGTCAAATGGAGAGGTGAAGCTCTGCAGAGTTTCTGACCTCTGGTTTCACTTTTTCTTTTTTACCAGTGGCGATCAGTTGTGTTTGTCCTCACAGGAACATGACCGTCCAGTGGTTTTACATTTATCCACAGGTGGTGATAACGCACCTGTCAGCAAAGCCCTGGTAGAAGAAGAAGAAGGGAACTGCAGGATGGTAAATAATACAGGACAAAAAAGAGGCAGGGTATGCCCGCACACTGATAGCAACAGAGTGATTTCTTTATTGCACACACAACATTTCAACCGGTTGGTTTTCTTCTTTGTTAGGAACAATCAAACACATATATACAGTATATAAACATGAGCCACAGGTGCTTGCAGGTGTGGTGATGTGTGATCCAAGTGGGTGGAAGGGGGCAAACCTGAAGATAAGGGGCACGTCATTAGACTTGAAATTGCCTCCCTGTGCGTTAAAAAAGTGTAAATATTTAGCAACAATTAATAAATACAAGCAATGACATCATAATCCCCGGTGGCGGTGCATTTCAGAGAAGCCAATCACCCAGTTGCTTCCCTGAGACACATCGGCATCGAGCACGTAAAACCTCCCAGAAGAGGTGGAGACCACAACAGCCTTTTACTAAAAAGAGAGATCAGGAATATGCAAAACACTTTCGTTAATCGCCCTCACAAAGGCTTGAAGCAAGTTTTTAATGTTTTTCTGTGTCTATGTTTACACTATATACATTGATTTTAATCTATTCCCTCATAATGATGGATTTTTTGCTTTGAACGTTGTTTCTACTGATGATCTTTATGGGATTATGGATTTGTTATGGATTTATTTTAGCTATCAAATAACGTATGATTTCATTGCTTTTATTTATTAACTGTTGTTAAATATTCACACTTTTAACGCGCAGGGAGTCTAATGATGTGCCCCTTATCTTCAGGTTTGCCCCCTTTCACTTGGATCACACATTAACACACATGCAAGCGACATGTTTATATATAGATGTGTGTTCAGATGTTCCTAACAGCACCTGAAGAAGAGAAAACCGGTTGAAACGTTGTGTGTGCAATAAAGAAATCACTCACTTTTGTATTGCCCTGCACCTCAAGAAACCGTGATGTGCGTATATTTGCTTTCTCAAAATAATGCAGGATACAAACATGATTTAATGTTTCAGTAAATGAGACAAAGACCTTCCTGTCTTTGTGCTAAACTAAGCTAACCAGCTGTCGTCTATTCAAGAATTAGATAAGTCTAAACATCAACATTCACACTTCACCTACAATAAATTGTCTAAAACAAATCAGAGAAATAAAGCCGTCATTCAAACGCCTCTTGTCTCTCTGTTGTAGGGCTCTCCTTGTGTCTCTGTGCTGACAACAACACCGACAACAACACTGACAAAAAAACAAGCTCATTTATCACCTCTGCTTATTTGAGGAACCATTCAGAGATAAGAGCCTCACTGGGAAAACTGGACCGATTCAGCGGCGAGCAGCAGAAACAGGCGTTTCCATTGTTTCAATATAAACCAACTTAATAGAAAGAAATACAAAGATGTTTAATGGAGATTCGGCGCCGTATTTCATCGACAGACAATTTCTGCAGGATTTCGAGCAGAAATCTATGAATATTTTATTAGGAATGAGTGGCCTGAAGCTGATACGTACTGTACGTTGAAGACAACGCTTTTCATGTATGTGCATATTAGACTAATCCAGTGTGGCAGCATTTAGGCATTTTCTTTTCTATTTTGTAAATACATTATGACCTATAACTGGGGTTTAACCCTCTGGGGTGCCTCGGGGAAAATTAACCAAAGATTGAACCATTTTGACCAGAGGGAAATTGTATGAAGGAGAATTTGTAAACAGTGTTGGAGCCCTCTGACTGCAGCGCAAATTAGTATTTAGTCTGCAGCAGTACTGCGACACAACACTATTTATTTTCAATTATCCCGGAGCCACAAGAGATGGAAGTAATGTTGTTTTGTTTTTGCTGCTGCTCAGCAGATCACTAACCCCGCCGCTTCAGTTTCCCTCCGATACTGGATATCAATCCTCAGGCCCCTCCACAGCTCAGACACAGCTGTGAACAAAAGACACTTTAAGGAAAGCGTTAAGAGATCATTAATGAATATTCATCAAGGAGAAGCGATATGATATGATATTTTGGCACTTGAAGCCTCCAAATCGGGCTGATTGTCCTGATGCTTCAAGTGATGTAAACAAATACGCTGAAATACACACAACCTGGGGGCTAAGGCACAATCAGAAAAGATCACAAAGCCTCCGACTGACTTTATAAACACACCAGAAAAAGAAAACGCAGGGCGGCAACAGCTGGTTCTCGTTGGTTCCCATTGGTGACTGAGGTCACTTTCCACCTTTCTGCTCCCTTATCCGACAGAGGGCCGTGGGGTATATTTATACGTGTGTGTGTGTGCGTATGTGTGTGTGTGTGTGTGTGTGTTCAGACCTCGTCACCGGGATTAGTAG
This sequence comes from Trachurus japonicus, assembly GCF_045865225.1. Classification (NCBI taxonomy): domain Eukaryota; kingdom Metazoa; phylum Chordata; class Actinopteri; order Carangiformes; family Carangidae; genus Trachurus; species Trachurus japonicus. Next base: position 8,817,010 of record NC_140909.1, read on the forward strand.
TGATAGGAGTTGAGTGACCCTGAGTTCAGTGCCGGTCCAAATAAACAGTGGAGGTGTTGATAGTAACTCTCAGCAGCAGAAGAACCCGGGGGACATCACACTAAACCAGATGTAACGACTTCCACAGACTCCTAATCCTGCTGGGAAATAGCTTCATCACACACACACACACACACACACGCCTTAAAGCCTCCTATATGTGCAGATGTGTTTCCAGACACACACACACACACACACTTGCAGAAGCCGTAAGATACTGATGGGGAAGATGAGGTTTTACCAGAAGCAAATGTACACAAAAGTATTCTCAGTAAAGTAAAGTAAAGAAGAAGTGGTGTTTTATCTTGCTTCGATAAGTTGAAGTCATTTCCACTGAACAGGACACTTGGGGGTGTATTATATTATATTATACTATTTTAAAGCCACACCAAGTCAGATAATGAAATAGCGGATTCAGCACTAAGAGAGGATGTTCGAACGTTGACCTTTGTCGGCTATGACAGCCGAGATCACAGCATCAAAACTAGTCATAAGGTTGTTTTTGATCATTTTCCTGCTGATTGCATCTAAATTAGTCAGGTGAGAACACCAGACGTGGTGTTTTTTTATGTAGCTGTGGACCAGGAGAGAAGAAAAAAAAAAAAAAAAAACCTTGCCTCTGACTTTCTACCCTTTGATGTGCAGCCATGTTGACAGCAAGTCAGAGCACATCTCTGCAGGATGTGATGGATTAGTTCCTGTGGTCAGACACATCATGCGGAACTTGCAGTCCAACACCTTTTGTTGGCAGATGAGATGAGAAACCTGGACATCAGAGGCGCATCGTGCCAATCTACATCTACACCCTCTTGAGTTTAACCTTTTGACTTTTTTAATAATAATGTGCCTTCACACTTTCAGATGGAGCCCTTCTACCTCCAAACATCCACCGACCGTGGACGGATAATAGCCGGACACAGGCAGTGAGGGAAGCGATAGTGCTTGTGTTGTGTGCGAGGTGGGTGGAGGAGTTCATCTCTATGCCAGTGCTCAAACATATTGATTAAAACACACCATGAAAGACAGTATCACCCCGAGGGTCAGTAGCTGATTAACCTCCACTTCTCAACATTTTAATCAACCACTGACCTCTAAAGGGCTAAAACAAGGAGGCTCTGTCTTCTCCGCTGCCCCCCTCTTGGTTTCCTGGTGGTGGGGGGGCTGCGGCTGTAATGAGACAGGTCTATAATGAACCCGGTCCCAGCAGGCACTCACACACCACACAGAAGTACTGCAGGAACTTTGTTAAAAGATGCTCCATGCTTGTCATGGTTCAATAAAAAAAATCGAGGATAACGACTCCAGGGGTTTTTAAAAGGGGCCATATTATGGAAATATCACTTTTTGAAAGGTCTTTAAGTATATTTGGGTGTTTGTCTTGCTTGCCGGCCCCCTAAATGTGAAAATTGACCAAAAAAATCTGTAATTTTCAAGCTCCCTAGTTGAAATCCACGTTGTTTTACGAGGTGTTCCCTCAGTTGTCTTCCAGTGATGTAATTAGGTTTCAAATTTGCATAATAACACCCCTACCTGGGGCCGGTAGAAGGGGCGGGGCAAGCAGTCGTTCATTTGCATTTAAAGGGACAGGCACTGAAACCAGCCGTTCTGAACAGGGCTGATTGAGCGGATGAAAAGAGCTGTGATGTTTGATCCTTGGGGTATTTTGACCACAGCATGTCACAGATATGTCTTGGGAACTATTTTAATTTGTGGAAAGGGGGCATAATATGTCTCCTTTAATATGATGTAAAAATGAATTACACACAAGGCTAAGGTACAGCTGTGACATGTGACTGTAAACAAACAGATGATGGTTTTAAAAAGACAGCTGAGATAAAGCAATAGCTACTAGGTTTGTCAAAAAAAGATACTCAGATAATAATCAACACTAAAAATTGTCATTACCTCTTCCAGTTGACACAAACAACTTCACACAGCAGCTTGTTGACGTTCATGACAATAAAATTAACTTAACATGACAAGAGGATGCCTGAAATATCTAATGTCAGGTTGCACTTTATGGTAATTAGCAGATTTGAGCACTGAGATGTTGAACACATTAAAAAAAGACCTAGCACATCAGCAGAGTGATGTCATGAGTGAAGCTCCTCCATAGGTGTCACAGCTCAGTGGAGCTGCCGTGACATTAGACACTGGTCTTATTCAGTGACTTTAATGAAGGGTGATTAAACGTGTTAGTAACCATCAGCCAGTATCATATCAATGCCAACCGATGTGCAAGAGCTGCGCTGCTCTTTGTCAGTGACATTTCCTGTGCTGCTTCCTTCCAGACCAAACTCATTTACCAATGAAATGTAAATAATGAATTTTATATGTTGGTAAACAGCACTGAGATAATGAAGTCTTTGCTGTTTCTGTTGTGCATATTAATGAGTTTATGTTCCTAAATATTATAAAATTACCTTTAAAAACGTTATCTAACTACTCTTTCATTTGTATTTTAGGTTGAGAGGGAGCAACGTGACCTGAGATCTAACTATTTGCTGAAACACCTCTGCTGCTGCTGCTGCTGCTGCTGCTGCCTGGATCATGCCGCTCTCGCTCCTATGAGCCATCAGATAAGGGAGTCTATCTAATTCATATTCTAATTAATATGGAGCCACACTTCCTGCTTCTCGCGGCCTTAGGGGAGGGCATCATTCATCAGGCATTATCTGCAGCCAAAAGGTTCCTGTTCACCCGGCCAACTGTGCTCTTTCACACTCTGCCCCCCGGCTTCTTTCTCTTCTTTCTCTCTCTCTGCTCGTCCTCTTTGTCCGGTCTCTTACCTGTCACTTCCTGTCATTTTACGCATAAATAAGGAGCATATGGAAGAGGGATACTGTATGTGTGAGCGTGTGTGTGTGTATCGTTTTATATGCGCAGAGAGACAATGTGGTAAACAAGGGATGGGTATCGGCACAAAGAGAGGAGACAGCAGGATGCAAAAAGCTTTTGAGAATTGCCTCTAGGGAGACATCTTTTAGTCTGTGTGGGAAACAGAGGAGTGGATCGTTTTTTGTTTTTTTTTCATGTTTGGAACCGAATGATACAGAAATTCAGCTCCTTTGATGCTTTTGTATGAGTAGAATGAAATTGGGTTTGCAGCAGCCTTGCATTTAATCATTAACCCCGAAATAGCTTTGCTTTCTCGCTTGAAGAAATATTAGTCCATCTGTGTGATATTACTGTGTTATATCAATACTTAACATGTAAAATTGATAATAATCACTGGGCTTAGATCTGTGTGGAAGGAGATAGTATAGCCATTTTAAATAATTATTCATAAGCAACCATGGACTCTGACTCTTTAGGAAAAGCTCTTTTCCATGTGCGTCAGGTGAAAATTCACAGAGTGAGTTTGAGTTTTTAGTTGCACCTTGTATTTAAACCCACGCCCACTCTTATTTCTGTGAAATATAAAAAGAATTAATAATGCAGATGCAGAGACGGTGGTCTATAATACAAAATACACAGTCTGAATGGAAATTAGACGGAGAAAGTGTAAAAGCCGAGTAGCAAAATGCATAAGTAATAATGTGACTCATGGTGTTTGCACAGTAAATGAATGTGAATGAGACAAAGTGAAATAAACTGTGAAAACTAAATAATGCAAATATAGGCAGGAATACAAATGTGGTATAAAAAATATTAATAACATTGTGACTATGTAGAGTCTTTAATCTACTTAACTAACTTCTCCTCTGTTTTGGGTTGTTGTGCTCATGTCTGACCTCTGACCTCCTGTTTACCTGCAGCCGGTGACTCAACATGGCCGCACCTGGTGGAGCTTAAAGCTTAAAGCCAGCAAGAGAAAACCTGTGGCCTGTACCACAAAGCAGGATTTGGGCTTAGCGAGGTAACGTCAGGGTTAACTCTGGGTTATCCGTTCCAGAGGAGGTTATGTTTGAGTTGGAAATAGCTGGGAATAAAAGCACTGCCTCCTGACCAATCAATGCTCCTGCCATCACCGTAAAAATAAAAACTCACGAGCGCTGATCATGAGTGGATCCCTCCAAAGAGCAGGAGTGTTCACTGTCAAAAGCTCCTGTTATTTTGAGATGAACATCTCCAGAAGAGATCTAGGTTTTGGTCGTGGGACTGACACACCTCTGTCAGCTGACTGGACCATACCTGGCCGCCGGTGACACGCTACAATCGTACGCTCTCTGTCCCACTAACGCTCTGCATTCTGTGCACACACCACAACCTTACATGTGGGCAACAGGCCAATTTAGAGGAATAAACAATGTGATTACTGTCAGACCAATGCCATAATAATGGAGAGGGGATTTTCATTCCTTTCTGCACTTTGCTGCAGCGACTGTTTTGCATTTTGCCTGGATTTGATCTTTCATCTCTTCATATTGCTGCAGAATTACTATAGAGAGCCGAAGCGGAAGCAGAAGAGAAGCTCGCCATGGGACCTCAATTCGGAAAAAATGCAGCACCTGACCAATCAAAAACATGAACATGTCTGTGTATTTCACTAATTAGGAGCAGACAATAGAGAGTCTAAGCAGAAGCAGGAAGTAACGCTCGCCATGGGACCTCAATTCGGAAAAATGTAAGTAAACGAGACTCAAAATTTCATTTGAGATTGAATTGTGCCATGAGAAAAATGCATGACCTTCACCTGTTTGAAACATTGTGTTTCATGCCAAGAAATCTGCAGTTTGACGTGCAACGGAAGAACAGGCAGTGGAGTAGCCGACACAGGAAAGGGCAGCATGTGTGACGTCACCTACACCACCTGTAGTCTTTCTGGTTACGGATTTTATTTTATTTTATAATAGTTTTACAACAAACTGCTGATTTCTCGGCATGAAATGCAATGTTTGAAACAGGTTGAGGTCATGCATTTTTCTCATGGCGCAATTCAATCGGATCACGAAATAACATTTTGACTCCCGTTCACTTACATGGAGATTTTCTGCTCCTAATTAGTGAAATACACCGCTCTGCTGCAGACGTGTTCATGTTTTTGATTGGTCAGATGCTGCAAACTCTGCGCCTTTGATGTGAATGCGCTCATACTTTGGTTATCAAGTCGATCCAGGGTTTCTCAGTCACTGTCGTGTGACCGTTTAGCGTGACTGCAACTGTTAGTTTAAGTGAGGCCAGGTAACTGCAGGTATGTTGAACCTGCTTCGTAGTACAGGCCCCAGGTCAGTGCTGACAACTGGCAAGCTGTGTGTGTGTGTGTGTGTGTGTCGTCCTTGAGATGCTGCGTGGAGCTGCAGTGATTGTTAAGTCTGATAGTTATTGTTATTTTAAAATTATCTTTTTTTTTTGCAGCTTGCTTTACCCACTGTTCAACTGTTTGTTTTCCATTGTGAATAAAATCTGTTATTTCAGCTGAATCCGTTCTCCCATCATCACTTCTTCCCATTTTACCCAGTTATCTTATTTTCATTTATTGTTACTTCCCCTCATTCACCGAACTTAAATAGCCAACACAACAGTAATCCTGGAAGAAAACATCACCAAGGACACAGAGTCAGAGATGTAGTGTTTAGCTGTGGAAAACATATTGACATGCATTAAGTAAAAGTAGCAGTATTGATTAGTAACGCCAAGGTCTCGCTTTCTCAATTGTTCAGCAACATTCACTTACAATAAAAAGTACATTTCTCTAGAAAAATGGCATCTGTTACACTGTTATGATGTTAGATTCAATTATCTCTTATTTATTTACACAGGAACTGTATAGTTCATAGACTCATTCTAGGCTTTATACTGTTAAACTGTATTCTTTTATTTATTATTTATTTACAGCTTCATAATGTAGCTGGATGAAGTGGAGGATGTTATCATGAAAAGTAAGTAGTGAGTACGGCTGACAGGTAAATGAAGAGGAGTAAAAAACACAATATCTCCCATTGAAATGAAAAGTAGCATGAAAATAAAAAACACTTGTTCAAGTACCTCTGAGTTGTATTTGTGTAAATGTGTGTAGTTAGCTTCCAGCTCTGTTTCTATTCATAGCCAATATTTGCCTGAATAAAGCTACTAGATACTCCCTCAGTGTGTATGCACATGCACATGCACAACGAAGTGGAACAATGATATGATGAACCAAGTTAGACAGCGATGCAGCACCTTGTGGAAGCGGCGCTCAGTTGTTTGTAGGTTTTACAGCGGAGGAGGAGGTGACGTGAGTCTTCTCCCACGGGAGTGAATCTGAGCTCCTTTAATCACCCTCGACTCTTTTTTCCTCAGCTGTTAAAGAGCGAGGGGGGGGTTTCTTTGTAGAGCAAAAGATGCTGCGACTTTTGCTCCCATTTGATTTTATTCCTGGCAGATCCACAGTGAGTGAGGAGAGAGGAGGTGAACTGAGGAGCAGTGGGAGACGGAGAGCCGCGGCGCTAATGCAAACTGACCAGAGGTGACAGGCAAACTGTGACCAGAGGGAAAACCCACACACACACACTACTGTCGCCCGGTGTATAGAGAAATAACAGAGTCTTTATTCAGGCTGGCAGCGAGGTGGCTTCAGAGAGAGACACCTCTCAACAGGAAAAAAACAGCGGGCGAAGCCTCTGCGTTGGCAGAAATCCACCCTGCTTAAGTGTCCCTGAGCAAGACACTTCAACCCTCTGCAGCAGGTGAACACAAGTCGCATTAGCAGCCGCTGTTGATGCGTAATTATGCATTTACTGCTGATTCTGCACTGTGATTAAATGTGAGATGGTTCATGGGAGTTAACAACAAAAGAACAGCACTTGTAGCTGGTCTATTTGTTACGCTTATTTAACCAAATTAATAGCAACGGCTCTCGCTAAACAGCTCTCATTTCAACCGAGAAACAAATACGATGGTGTTTTCTGATCTGCAGGAGGAAGACGACTCAAAATTTATATATTTAGCACATTTAAAAACAACCTTAGTTGCCCAAAGTGCTGCACAACATACATAGAGTCAAGTGCGAGCAATATAGATAAAAACAGCATTAATCATCAATAAGATAAGAACAATTACTAAGATAAGGTAAAACAAATAAAATACTAAAAGATAAAAATAACAGGAAGGCCAGTGAGAAGAGGTGGGTCTTTAAAAGTTATTGAGTTTCTGAACTTTTCACATTTGTGTCACTAGAAACGCCGTAAAGCCAGATAAACTTTATCACTATTAAATAAGCATCCACACACACACACACACACACACACACACACACACACACACACACACACACACACACACACACACGGAGATGCAGAACTAACTTTAAGATTTTACAAAGGATGCTGGAAGGATGTTGCTTAGCAACGGGAAATATTTTTTCTTGGCTGAGAACCAAGAAAAAAATTTATCAAAACAAAACGAAAAGCTTCTGTCTCTGCTTTTGTCCTTGCGCCTACAGTCACATCATCACAGCAGTGCTACTATCTCTGACCATAAATCCTCCTCTCTTATGTTGTTGTTGCTTTTTTTTGTTTTTAATAAATAAATAAATGTGACCAAAACAAAATGGAAATGTCCAAAACACCTATCACACAGTCCTGGGTGTTAAATAAGAGCTTTATGTGGGAGGTCTACGGCCATGTCAGGAAAAAAACATAAGAGAGGAGAGAAAAAGACTAAATCTGACTATTAAATGATAAAACTCTGCAATTCATTTCATTTCCTGTTGTTTGAAGTTGTGCAACGTCTCCTACAGATTCGCTCTTTGTGAACTGCGTCTCCACCCGAAACACCATCTTCCACTTCTCTTCTCACACATTCGCACACGTATGCACTTTTGTTTTCATCTCTGTCTGTCTCGTCTGTCTGTCTGTCACACTGACACACACACACACACACACACACACACACACACACACACACACCCTTCCTTTCTCTTTGTTTTCCTTTAGCAGCCCCTGACAGGTGGTCCTGCGGGGCCCATCTCAGTTGGCAGTGGGCTACATCTCCCACTAAAGCTTCTCCATCTGGGTCAAGTCGGGGAATAACAGGCCTCAGAGGAAGAGGAGGAGGAGGAGGAGGAGGAGGAGGAGGAGGAGGAGGAGGAGGAGGAGAGAGGCAGAGGATGCACACACCAGTGCAAACACAGGAGCTGATCTGGCATCAGCATGCATGAATTTTGTTGTGTGTTTTCTTGTGTATATATGTGAATGTGTTAGCGCGGTGTCTCTCGTGTCTGCAGCATGTCTGCATATGCACATAGAAATAACAGAGTCCCACAGTGTCAGCGCTCCCTATTTACACAGCAGTGGAAGCATTAAGACGGTTTTCATTCAGCAAATAGATCCTCTGAAATGCTGAAGGCAGTGCTTTTCTATCTTTCTGTGCTACAGTTGGAAACCAGTTTGAATCAGAAATGATCTACTGTTGCACAACGATAAAAACTGTTGAATAGCATCAGAAAAACTGCTGCTAAAAACTTGAAAAGAAAAAGAAAAATCTAGGCATGTCACCTCCCATTTTACTGCTGCTCTATTGGGAGGGGAAAAAAACAATCATTCGAAAAGGTGATATGGTTTTATTGAACAATGTATCCTCTAAATGTCAACCTTTCACAAATTAAACTCATTTTAAGTTGCATTTTGAAGATAAATCAATGTTTTTGCCTTTTACTGTAGTGACTTTTTACCGAGGCTAACACATACTGTAGTGGGATGTTTAATGTTTCTGCTTTAAACTCTGAAAATCTCTACAAATCACAGCAACGATGAGCAGCTGCACAAAGTGGCACTGAGACACTTTGCTCTTTGGTCACAAGTATGGTAATAAAGTATTAAAAGCCAAAATAAACACACAGTCAGTTGACAATCAGAGATAGTTTGTGATATGAACTTACATGGCTTTACCTGAATTTACCTTTTCTGACATTAGTAGGAAAAAGTTGAGAGGAAGTCACTTAGATTATGTTTTATTGTATTTTATGAGACATTGATGAGTTGCTCTGCCACCGAATCACATATTGACTGGGTTGTTTGTAGCTTTGCTGGACTAACTTCACCTCTATCGGCCTCATCTGAGCTCTTTTGTTATTCATAATGAACTGAATCAGTCCATGGCGGATAAAACCAAACCCTCAGCTCAGGGTTTTCAGCTTTCATCCTCTCCTGTCAGTGATAAAGAGGCAGTGGAAGTCGGTGTTGTTTAATCTTAGTGTGCTGCCGTCCTGCTGAAGACATACTTAGTTAGTGTGCTGTGTGCTTTCATACACGGTGTCTGCCTGGAGAGAGATCAAACACTGGCAGGTGGAACTGCAGTGTAATGCTCCCAAACACTGACTCAGCTATCTACACATCCACAACAAGTCGTGCAGACACGGAGGCATGAATCATGCATGCGCACATTTGTGAGGACAGTCAAGTGCACACACTTAAAACAACATGGGCTCTCCAGGGTTTCCCCTCTCGGTGTTACCTTTCTTTTTAAACTTGGAGGAGAAAACAAACTCAGAACAGGGTTTTGTGATACGGGGGTTTTATCAATATACCAAATGATCTGTCCAATTATTTTATTGGATGAACATCATACAGCACTTGGATGGTTCAGTCAGAGACACTTAAGTCAGTGAATGGACCATTGACCTGAGTGAAATGGATTTACAGACCGAGGTTTGGTTGGAAATAAAAAGTCGGGTTATCAGAGACTTTGTCAGCTCTTGTTATTTTAATGGTTGTAATGGTTACGATGATAAGAAGACTGAATGCAAAAATTCAATGAACTTAAATGATAGTTCAACATTTTGGCAATTGTCCCATTGCCGTAATCCCTATAGTTTTAGGAGTAGGTTTGTTATCCTTTAATTGTCGGTGCAAGCTATTTTTAGAACGGCGGAGCAGAGCCGCCAGCTGCTCAGAGCTACGCTACGGAGGCTAATGGGATTTCTTGGTTTCCTTCATCAATCTCATCAAATACACAATCCAACAACTCCACAACGCTCTGGTGGACAAGTTGTGACCTGCACATTCACCACGCTATGAGATAATAACGGAACGTTACAAGACAGAGTTGTTTTAGAGGTAAATTCATGCAAAACTGCTGATGCGCGTTCCCGTCGGGGGCAGTTTTCGATAAGGCCAAAAACAGCAAATGCGTTAAAATGTTGTAAAACACCATAAAGAGTGGGTAAAAAGGTGGTGATTCATTGTTTTCTTTAAAAGATTTTGAGTTAAAAATGCCAAAAAGTTACTGTAGCTGCAGATCAAGCGTATACTGTAGGTCGTCCATTGCTCTTGACTTTCAGGTAAAACAGGTTAAGAGAGATAAAACAGATTATTTGTGTTTAAAATGTTTTATTTACCTCATATAATGATATAACGAAGCTCTAACTTGTTTTCCTTCTTCTGTAAGTTTTAAATAGTTGGTTAAAATATCGATCTGTTATTTATTACTGATGTCTAGTTTAGCCTGTGTTGGAGAAAGTGTTGGTATTAAACAGTGCAGTCACATGTTGTCTCTTCTATTTTCCCCTTTACTCAGGTGCAACATTAAAAGCAGGAAGTGTTATTTTAGAGCACTATGACGTCACAGTGAAGTTCACCTTTCACCATTTGGAAATAAAACATGATTAGTCACATAGGGTATGAATTTGTGAGCTACAATCAGTTCATATTTAAGTACGAGTGAGTATTTGTGCTAAATCTGAAGAAATCCCCTTAATGGTTGTTACTGAGATGCTGCATTCATGAGAATCGGACAGACAGACAGCCGTCGCCAGCACAGAGGTATAAGATGTATCATGTCCTGCTCTTTCCCTCTTGAGCGGCATCATAATGCACTGGCTGTTTGATATTTCCAGCTGCCATTTCTCATGTCAGCACTACTCGCAAAGAAAGAGGCTAATGCGATTAAGATGGTTATTGTGATAAGACGCCCACAGAAAGCTAATCTTAATGAACTACATACAGTCGCTGTATAGCACTCCTCACTTCCTTCACCTGCTCCCTCCTCCTCCATCTCTCTCTCTCTCCCTCCTCAACAAACATCAAAGGTCAGAAGTGTGTTCACGGTGGTTTCCTGTGCCCGGGAGCAAGGCACCGGCTCAGTCTTCAGCTGCTAGAAAGAGCTGTGAAAGCAGCGGCTGCAGTCGTGCCGCAGTATCAACTCGCTCAGCTGTGAAATATGGCAGACATGATTGTGTGCAAACCACAATTATGTCTCCAGTCCCTGACAAGTGACCGCAGAGAACTAGCTGTTCAGTCAACTGTGGGATATAAACCGGTGGACTCTGCCTCTAATGCCTCCATTTTCTCAAAACACAATCACTGCGATGTCACACACAGTTTTCTAACCGTCCGCTGTGGAGGGAGATTGGCAGCAAAGTGACAGGAGAGGGAGAAGAGAGGAGCCCATTTGTGCTGCTTAACAATGGCAGAAAGAAAAGCACAAGCACCATTTTGTGTGTGTGTGTGTGTGTGTGTGTGTGTTGCTGCTGCTTCTGCTTTGTGAAAGACCAAAGTGAATTTCTCATAAACTATGATTTTATCATTACAGCGTTCTGCTGTCAATGTGGCATTTGAAAAATTTTGGAGAGTTTTATTTTGGGGACTGAACAGGATGACAATACACAGGAAAAAACCTCTCTATCCAATAACGTATTACTACTTACTACTGCACTAACAATTCAGTATCGGTTCAGTCTGTGTTGGAGCTTCAGCAGGGAAGTGACTCAACAGGTCCATGTACTGTAGAGTAGCGACACACACACTGCTGCAGGTAGAAATCTAAACAGAAATCGGACGGACACTCAAAACAACACGTTCAACTCCAGTTGTCGAACTGAAGACCGGCGGTCTTGAGAAAACATTTTAAAGGTCTTGGTCTTGTCTCAGAATCGACTACATTTTCACTCGGCCTTGTCTCGGTCTTGGTCGACCACAGCTGCAGTGACATCTTTAATTTTTCCTTCTCCTCCCCTCTTTCTTTCCTCCCCTTATCTCCTCTCTTCTTCCCATCCTTCTTTTCCACTCACTCTTTCATTCTTCTTTCTCTTTCTTCACGTTTTCCCCTTTCCCTCATCTTTTCTATCTTCGTTTCCATCCCTCTCTCCGCCACCCTTTTCTTTTCTGTTCTTCCTTCACTTTGTTTCCTCCTCATCACCATTTTTCCTTCTCCCCCTCTCTTTCGTTCCTCATTTCCTCTCCCTTTCCTCCCTCCAACTCCTCCTCTCTTCTTCCAATCCTTCTCTATCCTTCCTTTCCACTCCTTCTTTCATTCTCCTTTCTCTTTCTTCACGTTGTCCCCTTTCCCTCCCTCCACTCATCTTTTCTATCTTCTTTTCCATCCCTCTCTCCTATTTTTTCTCCCTCTTCTCATTTTCTTTCATCTCTCCCTCCTCTCCTCTATTCTTTCTTCTCTCACATTTTCCTTCCTCCATCCCTCCTTCACTTCCTCTCATCACCTCATCTCCTCGTTCTCTCTCTTTCTTCCCTCCTCTCCTCTTCTCTTCTTTCTTCTGTCACATTTTCCTCCCTCCATCCCTCATCTCCTCTGCTGCCCTTTCTTTTGTCTCCTCAATCCTCTCATCACTCCTTCCCTCCTCACTCCTCTCTCCTATGTCTTTACATCCTCCCCCCTTTTTGTTAGTAGAAAATGTCTGGGTAACGCTTTATATTAAGGTCCTTGTAATAAGCATTAGTTAATAGGTAATAAGGCCCTTATAAGTGATTACAAGATGCTTATTAACATTATTATGCATTTATAAGACTATATATGTATTAATAGACTCATTATAATATAGTTAATAGCAGACTATAAGAGATTTATAATAACTTATAATAAACTTAGTTAACTGTTTGTTGATGCTATTGAACATTAATAAAATCCTTATGAGTATCTTATAATTGTTCATAATAACATTACAAACACATATATTGACTCAACTAGCCCAATCATTATGTCTTTATGAATCTTAAGGTCTGTGTAATAAGCGTTAGTTAATAGGTAATAAGGCTCTTATAAGTGCTAACAAGTATTAATAGTCTCATTATAATATAGTTAATAGCAGACTATAAGAGATTTATAATAACTTATAAGAAACTTGTTAACTGTTGATGCTTAAGAACATTAATAAAATCTTCATGAGTATCAATCTAACCCAACCATGATGTCTTTGTCATGCCTTTATTAATCTTTTTTTTGTTTGATTTATTAACATTATACTTTATTGCTCATCTATTATAAGTTTACTTGTTTACAGTAAACTGTGCTTTTTGCAGGTACTGGATCTAAAGCGAGAACAATGTCTTATTAAGGCTGATAAATCTTTTATTATGCATTTGATTTAGGTTTTCAGAAAGGTGCGTCGGAGGAGAAGAGCAGACTTGTAGAGTTTCTTCTCACTTGAAACATTTTACCCTTTCGCTTTTATTTTGAAGGCAAACAGCAAAACCGGAAGTTCCGGTTTAAGCTAGCAGCTGATAGCTTAACACATGCCCATGTGTAAAATGGAGGTAGTTGCCCAACATTTTTGCCCCCGAGTAGAATTCAAACCCATTCTGGGCCTCGAAAAGAAGCAGCTGACAAGAGGAAGCGTTGTGAGACGGTGGATGACTCTTCTGGTAAGTTTAACTGCTGCTAACTAGTTAGTACAAACTCAAACATGCATAGCTAACGTTAGCCGAAGCTAGTGTAGACCTAGCCGCCTCAAGACTGTTGCTGCCCTACGGAAGCGCTCCTCTGTGTATCAGTGAGAACGTTTTTATATTAAAATAATGTAGTTTATTTTGTCTCCAGCTAGGCTTATAATACATACAGTGTATATTGTCTATAATATATATAGTATATATATTGTATATAAGACTATATTTAAAATGCTTGAAAATTCAACTGTAAAGTGTTATTGCAGGATGTATCGAGACTTTTATTTTTTATGTTTTTACATTAAAAAAAATGTCATTATGAAAACTCAGATGTAAATTTCCTCTATCCTCATTCTCTCCCGACCCCTCCTCAGACTCCTCAAGCTCCTCAACCTCAGATGATGGCAAGAAGAAGAGGAAGAGGGAATTGCTTTTGATGCAAACAAGAGTGCATCAAGAGCAGCTGCGTTAAATGTTCAATGGAATTAAAAATTAAAAAAAATAAAAGTGTACTTTTTTTTCAAAGACCTGTTTTAGGTTATTTTTATACATTTTAAGTATAAAAATCATGTTGCACTTTGCAAAATTGCACTTTTTTGAGTTAAATTATTTGTATAATATGCCTAAATGTTTTAAAGGTGCTTTCTACCTGTTTTAGGTGATTTAGATTTTTATACATTTTCAGTAAAATGTCTCTTTACTTGACAGCAATGAATAAAACAATGTTGGGCTTCACTGTTGAAACATTTGTATTACTATGCAATCTTTTCTTTACATTTCATCAACCTTGACCACATGTATTGTTCATTACAGATGTGGAAGTTGTGAAAATCATTGTTAACCATTAATGAATGCATTACAAAAGATTTATTAGACTTGTTATAAGACATTGTTCTCGCTTTAGATCCAGTACCTGCAAAAAGCATAGTTAACTGTAAACAAGTGCATAGTTAACTGATAATAAGGGCATAATAATGCACAATAAAAATATTTATCAGCCTTAATAAGACATTGTTCTCGCTTTAGATCCAGTACCTGCAAAAAGCATAGTTAACTGTTAACAAATGCATAGTTAACTGATAATAAGGGCATAATAATGCACAATAAAAGATTTATCAGCATTAATAAGATATTGTTCTCGCTTTAGATCCAGTACCTGCAAAAAGCACAGTTAACTGTTAACAAGTGCATAGTTAATTTATAATAGATGAGCAATAAAGTATATATTAATGTTAATAAATCAAACAAAAAAGATTAATAAAGGCATGACAAAGACATCATGGTTGGGCTACACTCAATGTGTTTGTAATGTTATTATGAACAATTATAAGATACTCATGAAGATTTTATTAATGTTCTTAAGCATCAACAAACAGTTAACAAGTTTCTTATAAGTTATTATAATCTCTTATAGTCTGCTATTAACTATATAATAATGAGACTATTAATACTTGTAAGCACTTATAAGAGCCTTATTACCTATTAACTAACGCTTATTACACATACCTTAGGATTAATAAAGGCATAACAAAGACATAATGATTGGGCTAGTTGAGTCAATATATGTGTTTGTAATGTTATTATGAACAATTATAAGATACTCATAAGGATCTTATTAATGTTCATAAGCATCAACAAACAGTTAACTAAGTTTATTATAAGTTATTATAAATCAATTATAGTCTGCTATTAACTTTATTATAATGAGTCTATTAATACATATATAGTCTTATAAATGCATAATAATGTTAATAAGCATCTTGTAATCACTTATAAGAGCCTTATTACCTATTAACTAATGCTTATTACAAGGACCTTAATATAAAGCGTTACCAATGTCTGTCTTTGTCACTCGCTCACTTTGGTTTATGTAATGTCATAATTCAATAACTTTGAGATGATTACTGTAAAATTGTTCCACAAAAGTATGTTGCTTGTGTAACCATCTGAAAAACTTGGTTGCAAATTCTGTTTAGTTCTGTTCTATCCATACTTCATGTACTGTAATGGTCTCGCATTGGTTTGGTCTTGGACTTGGTGTCGCCCCCCCTGGTCTTTGTCTAGACTCGGTCTCAACCCCCTCAAAGTCTTGGTCTTGTCTTGGTCTTATTGTGCTCTGGTCTTGGTCTTGACTCGGTCTCAGGTTCGGTTGTCTTGACCACAACACTAACCTGCAGATATCATCCGTGTCTGTAAAACTCACCAAAGCTTTGTTCTGTCTGGCTGAAATCAAAACAAGCACACAGCGCTCAGTCCTCAGTCTGTGCTGTTGTTATTACAGACGTGTCTGAACCGACTGGGACCCCTGAACTTGCCCGTGGAAATTTTTTTCTGTCGAGCCGTGACATTTAGCCATCCAAACAACAACAAAAAAAGAATCCAGAGGATTACGGGAAATGCACTTTGTTAAAGGGCACTACACCTAAAACATAAATATTGGATAGTTTTTGTGTTATCAAAAAATATGATGTTTGCCACAAGCAAAGTTGAGAAAGGTTCTGTTGCTACAGGCTGGATTTTTAGTTATTACTATTATCATTTGGTGTCTGTTGGGCTTTATGTTCCCTCTTTATATTAACAGTTTGACACAAGGAGCAACAGGTTAGAAATAATTTCTGCATCTTCTTTAATTAAGGGCAGAAGGAAGGTC
The DNA here is from genome assembly GCF_045865225.1 of Trachurus japonicus. NCBI lineage: Eukaryota > Metazoa > Chordata > Actinopteri > Carangiformes > Carangidae > Trachurus > Trachurus japonicus. The sequence goes on from NC_140909.1 coordinate 8,833,237, forward strand.
AGTTTTATAAAGTGGGAAATGTAAGTTTTTTAAATACAAAAAGTCTTAAAGGTAAAACTTATACACTGTAGATAAAATAAAGCCTGCAGTGGTCACAAATGCAGAGGAGCTGTAGAAACAGATTTATGGGCTTTATCACTGATGCTCTCCAAGAAACACACTCTCTCTCTCTGTGTGTCTGGTAATTATTGAAACTCTGCAAAGCTCAGATCAGGAGCCTGACACATCAAACTTGTGTGTGGATAACGGGTGAACACATAATAACATTAATAAATTCAAGATTATCAGCTTTGTATGAGGACATTAGCTCGTTTGTTTGTCTGTTTTTATGTGCATGGCAGAGAGCCGTGTTTGAGAGTGAGTACAGTACGTCGAGTTGTTCGCCAAACCAGATGGAGCTGGTCTCTGTAGCTTTTTTTTTTTTTTTTTAATGGTGTGGACATGAGGTTTAGCGTTTTTATATGAGCTGATGTTTTGAGCCAGAAGATTTCTGTAGGAGGATTTCTTGCGCTTGATGTTCAGAGAAAATGCCAGAGCCATAATAATGATCTTTTTTTTTTTTATACTCACTTCTACACGTGCAGTGAATTTGAAACACAGCTGCAAACTCATTTTCACCCATGTACAGTCGTATAATCATTTTACCTCCTACATCTGTATTTATATTTGCAGCATACGATGAACAACCACCATAAATAACCCCCTGTGGGATCATTAGGATCAAAAGACAACCCCACAGCAAAGACTAAAAGCTGCAGTTTCTCATAGTGCTTTTGTTTTTCATTAGCTCATTCATGAATTAAACATTTAAAAGCCTCACGGGGCGTCATCGTCATAGTAGTGGTTGTGCTGGGTGTGTAAACCAGAGAACAACCGTTGTTCACGTTCACAAATATCCAAATCGTGCATCTGATCTGTTTACATCAAACATCACACTGCAAAAAACTCAAATATCTTACCAAGAATATTTGTCTTATTTCTAGTCAAAATGTAATTTCTAGTCAAAACAAATCTCAAATAAGACTCATCACATAAAAAGTAGCTTGTTTTTAGACACTTTTTTTTACTTCTTTCAAGCATATTTTCACTTGAAATAAGTTGAAAAATCTGATAGTGGAGCAATTTTTTCTTCCTTATTACAAGCACAAAAAACTTGCTTTCATTGGCAGATTTTTCAACTTACTTCAAGTGAAAATGTGAAAATCATCTAAAAACAAGTTACATTTTAGGTAATGAGTCTTATTTTAAGTGGAAAGAGATTAGTTTTGACTAGAAATGAAACATTTTGACAAGAAATAAGACAAATAAAAGAAAGATTTTGAGTTTTTGCAGCGTTGCACAGTTTTCAGTTTCAGAAACGTGTCCGAATCGTGAGAATGGGTGAAGGGACATCGACGTGATTTAGGGTTAAGGAGGAGTCGGGTATTGTCTGTGTGGGAGCCGAGGCAATTAGTCAACACACACTCACACAGACAGACGTGCACACAAACACACAAATCAACCTGCTGTCTCTGTTGAAAACTCACAGTTTCAGTCTCTTCAGTCCAACATGAAACACTTTGATTTTGAAGTCGGTCCAATGCAACAAATGTTCAGACGATCGTCAGTGTGTTGTTGTGAGGGACCGAACTGCGTCTGATGTGCACTTTCAGTTTCGGTACAAATGAATTCATCCATGTGTCTTTAGTTATAATTTGAACAGTCCATAATTCATTCAAAAGCCTGTGACCTTTCTATCTGGAACTAAAAACTTCCATTTGCAGCCATTTCCCCCCCTCAAGCACACACACAAAGAGACAGACACACGTGCACACTCACACACCTATGCCACAGAGCCAGGAACAGAGGCTGCTAATGGTCTAATTTCACTCCTAATTAGAGAATTAATTTGTCCATTTAGGTCTGTATGAAAAATGCTCGACTCTTTGAAGGCTAAATCGAGCCGGACAGATCCAACATAACCCACCTAGACAGGTCTAATGCACAGTCGTTCCATCATCGCATTAATCGCATGATTAAAACAACGTCACTCACAAATGCTGTAGGTTAGATTTGGGTTTTTTTTTTTTCTTCTTTGTCCTGGTGTTTGGTTACAGTATAAATCTTTATTCCTCTAGTGTAGATACGTCTGTTTCCCTGTCACGATCAGTCAGCGTGCCATCTCTCTCTCTCTCCCTCTCTCTCTCTCTCACACACACCTACACACACACACACACACACACACACACACACACACACACAGTCATATTTATGGCCTGTCAGGGTCACAGCCCGTCACAGAGAGCACACTCATAAACCCTTTCACCGCTGTCCTGCTGGCCCGACTGTAGTTATGTGATCATAATGGAAAGTCTACTGTTACTGTGCCGCCGTGATTTGTGTGCATCATTAGCTGGATATCTGCAGATGTGGAGAGCACAGGTGTGTGTGCGTCTGTGTGTGTATGTGTGTTTATATCCTATGTCTTATGGTTTGGAAAGATGGAAAACATACTGTCCGACCATATAGTGGGCATGATGTATACGTGTGCATGTGTATGAGTTCAGATTTATCCCTGTAAAGTCTGCAGCCATCAGTGTGTCATTGAAATGCTGCTGTAAATCACACACGCACACACACAAACACACACACACACACACACTCTTCTCAGATAAACAGATACACACACATTTATCAGATTAAGCTGTGGTGGAAGTTCAACACACACCTGGACACACTTCATTTCTACTCTGCCAGTCACATCCACAACCGTCCTGTCTTTAATTTGTTAGTGTACATTCATCACTCTCTGTGTTTTCTCTCTAATCTTTAATTTATTTCCTTCAATTTACAAACTCAACACAACCACTGTCAGGTATTTTTTATACACAAACACACACACAGATGCCAGATTTCTGAAGTGACATAAAAAAACAACAACATTTGGTTGTTTGTAGCCTATTAGTTTTCTGTTTTTTTGCTGATTAGAAAAACATGTTTCCTAAAAGAAACCAACACTATTGCATCATCAAAGTTCACATTTTATTTTGAAAAACAGCTTTTTTCCCCCCTTTCCGAAATTATCAAAAATAATTGGCAGATAATTAATAGGCTGTCTTTGTGGACACTTGGAAACTTTTGCACAAACACAAAGTTCAAAAGTCTGAGTGCCGGCAGACTTTGCTTTATACCAAAACAACAAAATAAATCAGTTTTCTATGCTCATTACTAGAATAATATATTTGTCTGTGTTTTCCAAGACTGTGATTGTTAAAAATCTCAACAGGAAAATAAATCTGGGGACTAGGGGACTGTCGTAACCATGGTAACAACAATAAACACAAGGTAAGGTTAGAAATAAAACAAAAAATCATAAACAGATGATTTGTTGCTTTATAAATACTTCAAATATGGAAATGTGAATTCTTCCCAACTTCCAAACACAACAACAAATCCCACAGTGTCCTCATGCACCCGGTCATACAGGCAATCTGCAGCTACGTTGTTAAAGGGATAGTTCAACATTTTGGCAAATTGGCCCATTGCCATAATCCCTATAGTTTTAGCAGTAGGTTCGTTACCTTTAATTGTCGGTGCAAGCTATTTTTAGAACGGCGGAGCAGAGCGGCGAGCTGCTCAGAGCTACGCTACGGAGGCTAATGGGATTTCTTGGTTTCCCTCATCAAACTCATCAAATACACAATCCAACAACTCCAAAACGCTCTGGTGGACAAGTTGTGACCTGCACATTCACCACGCTTGTTTGAGTTGTTTTCGAGGTAAATTCATGCAAAACTGCTGATGCGCGTTCCCATCTGGGTGCAGTTTTTCAGCAAGCAGTCTCTGCATTTGCCTCAAAAACAACTATGTCTGGTAACGTTCTGTTATTATCTCATAGTGTGGTGAATGTGCAGGTCACAACTTGTCCACCAGAGCGTTGTAGAGTTGTTGGATTGTGTATTTGATGAGGAAAACCAAAAAATTCCATCAAGAAATTCCATCCATTTGCCAAAATGTTGAACTATCCCTTTAATAAACTATATAAGCACTATGGTGGCAACAGAACATTATGATGACGGACTCTAATCTTTATATATCAAACATGTGCTGTGTCTCAGGCCTCTTGCAGCAGCGGGCGGCACTGGGATGAACATATCCGTCAGATCAGGCCAGAAACATGCTCCAGTCCGACCTGCTGCTCTAAAGGTTAATGGATGCACTGAAACATCAGTATCTCTCTGTGTGTATGTGGTCATGGCCATTGTCTGAAATAACCAAAGTATTTTTTAGGGAGCTCGTACTGTCACATGCTCGAAGCTCGACGCTCTCCTGGGAATGTACAGCAGCGTCTCATTTCCATTGAAAACAATGAGGGGAGAAAAAAAAGAGAAAACAGATTCTCCCAGCGTTAATATTCTCCGGGCGTACAGTATAGGTCGAGTGCTCGCTGGTGTCGAGATAAACCTCTGTGGCTCTGTTGATTAATGCATTACAGTGGAAGGCTGGCGCAGCCGTGGACATGAATTCATTTACTGACAGTAATACAAAGCAAAATGAAACACTCCCAGGTTATAGACAGGTTGTTTCACCAGCTCTACCCGGCTGCCAGATTGGCCCCTCGGTGATGGACACAATTACAGACTGAACTATTCCAAAATCACACTCAATTTTCTATGTAAACAATGTAATCTGATTTTTTATAAACAAGGTGAAAGTCAGACTGTGTGAACGTGTTTCAGATCAGCCACCTTAATCAAACTGCAACACTGTTTGATGTTCAAAAGCCTTTTGCAACACGTGCATATGACCTCCAACAACACAAACACTGTGTTACCACCTAAAACTGATACACTCCTATTTCACTCCAGTGGACTTTTATGCTTCAAGCTAATTTTCTTGTGCTTTGCATGTAACTTGAGTTTGTTCTAGGGATGCACCGATGCAATGTTAAGGGCGTATTCACACCAAGAAAGTCCGATAGTTCACTTGGTTTGCTGAAGATTGGTGCAGTTTTACAAGCGTACCAACTTTGTAAACAAAAGCACGTGTGTCCCACAGTCGTTCATTCATTGGATAGAAAATACTGCATAAAAAGTAAGTACATAATGAAGGTCATGCATGCGTTTCTCGCTGCCCTTTTACTTTGGTGCAAGACGGCTATGGATGGGAGCCTTCATCAATACATGAATGCCTACGATACGATTACAACAGCATGCTTCATCAGCAGAGAATGGACAGAGACGGACTATGTGATTAATACTCACTCAATATGTCACTGTCTAGCCGGTCATATAGTATAACCCAATCCATGTGTTATGGCTCTAAGATCAGATATTGGTCCAGATGCTGACGAAATAGCTAGATTGGGTATCGGAAAATGGGATGTTTGATCCATGATGTCGATCTATTTACTTCAATTCTATGTTTATGCCATGTGCTACATCACGTGTCAGCATGCACAAACACAGAGCAACAGCTGTATGGAAGTATTTCACACTCGCTCTGCCAACAAGTCTCTCAGCTACTTGCAATATCTGCGATGGAAGTGTTGCAAGTGGTGGTGATTGCACTGCAATATATAATCGATCTAGGTTATCGGCCAATACATTGAGCCGAGGCATCGGTATCAGCACTGGGACTGAAACAGCCGGATCGGTACATCTCATTTGTTCTGGTGTCTGAGTTTCGACTTAATGCAGATGCTTCTGGTGTAAAAGTCTCACTGCTCTAGCGGCTCTATGAGGATGTCAAATGAAAGATAATTAGACAGAAACTGTGTTTTTAAATTGTTCACGGTACTGTCAGCACCTGCTCTTACCTGCCTGCCATTTAGTCTTACAGTTGTTCTGCTTTTACTTTATTTGTTCAATAATTGCTCTTAATATTGTTTGTGTATTGTGGTGTTTACTGTCGTTCTCTTGACTTGGTCACGACTACAAAAAGGGTTTACTACCGGGTTAAATAAAGGTTAAATACAAATGGATGATGACAAGAGGAAAAACAAGCTCTGTATGATTCATCCTCAGGGAACCATGAATGTCTGTCTCAACTTTAAGGTCAAATCCTTCAGTTGTTGCTGAGATATTTCAGCTTTAATCATTTGTGGCTCAATGAAGAGGAATATAGTTGATCAAAACCAATGTCCTACAGAGCGAGCGCAGCAGTCCGACTGTGTCAGTCTATGCCAACAGGGTAAGTGGAGCAGGAGATCACTGTGTGACATTCAGACCGTGGCTCAGCCTCTCAACCCTGCACCCTCTCTCTCTGTCTCTCTCAACGGGAACAATTTGCACTTCCTCCATGTGGAAAACGTGAGCGTAAAGTAGCTGCTCGTGTTCGACTCTCTCACTGCCCGACACCTCACGAGTGCAGTGACCGTTTCACCTCAAGGCTGACGTGTCTCTCCATTATTTAAAATCTCTCCAACAACGCCGGTATCAGGTCACTCCAGCAGAAAACGTGTTCGTTTTATGAATGAAACTGCCAACAGAGGCCGAACTAAATCACTCTAATAGGTTTATGGGAATAGTTAGCATTTTAGGATATGTTGTAAGACACTATCATGTCTGCTGTTGTAAAAGGTACTGGATCTGATTCAGCTGACGAGAGAGATGATGTTCTCATACGACAAAGTACTATAGTGAAATGTCTTTGATTCAAATGAAATTGTGCATTAAATGCATACAGTATATATCCATACAAATGTGTTGTGTGCACAGTGTTTACACATTAAAGAGGAAATATGCAGGACTTTGGGTTAAATAAATGAGTTGTAACTTGTTCCAGGGAGAATGGATGCTCTCTGCCTTCCAACACAACACAAACGTGCCCTGTAACCAGTAATCTCTTGTTTATGACAGATAAGATCGTATATGATAAATAACGGTATGCATCATTCCATGGATTTCTTTCCGGCTTCAGTGAAAACAAATGCACATGGCCGGAAGGAGGGTTAGCAGAACAGCAGAAAAGCAACCAGACTTCCCCTTTAAACAAACTAGTAACACCAACACAGCAACACACACACACAGTCGGGGCTTCCTGAGACAGAGGCTGTTTACTGCAGACTCTGAGTGTTGTTTCCCTGCAGGGCAAACAAGGACTTACTGCCCTCTAACTCTGTCTCATTCTTTCTCTAAACACACAATCCATCACGGTCACAAACAGCATAAGACTGCAGGTAGTCTCGTCTTCCCCCTGGCTCGGAGTGATACACTGTAAATCTTCTGTGGCGTTAATGCAGCAGACGACTACAATGTTTATTAGCTGTTTCTGACAAAGTGGAGTTCCACTACTCCACTGACCAAAAAAAAACCCCAAAAACACAAGGCTATCAACAGCACAAAGTTTATACGGTAACATCAGAATCAACATTTCTTATATATCGCTCAACAACTGTGTTTTTTTTCTTCCCTCAGTGGCTTTTTACCCACACACAGCATCTCCAACCATCCAAACACAGCACTCAGCATCATGCGCCGCCTCGACTGCAGTGTGACAGAGCCAAACATGTTGCACAAGCTTTCTTCTCCATAGTCTGTCTCACCTTTTCTATTTATAACCCATGTCTGCCTGTCTGTCTATCCACCACATCAGGGTGAATACAAACATCTCAAAAAATACAGACTGACTCACATATCTATTGAAAGATTATTGCAATGAAAAGCACATTCCTATATGTTTCATACCAGTTTATAGTTCAGTCTATATAGAATAATAAAACACATACGATCCAATTTCACCAAACCATAAAAGAGTAGAAAAGAAATTGAACATGTAGATTTGTTCTTCTTTCCCTGTCTCAGATTGGAAGATTTATTGATATCTCTCTTAGGTCTGTCTTTTCAATATGAAGCCACAGATGGCAGAGGGTTAGCGTAGCTCAGCACAGAGACTCGATGTGGGAAACAAACCAGTGGAGACTCCAAACACTGTTTTTTTGTGTGGATTAAAGAAGATATTAGCGAGTTGCAGAGGTTCTGGTGTTACCTTCCTTCTGCTTTGTGTAGCTTCATCTTTAACCAGACATGAGAGGGAGATTGATCTTCTCATCCAACTATCAGCAAGAAAGCCAATAAATACATTTCCCAAAATGCCAAGTGATGTTTTATCTGTTTAACTGTTCAAATACATAATAACTAATTTTGTGTGCTATAAAAAAGAGAAAAATAAAAAGTCCGTCCAAACACTCCAGACTTTGGAAGCATCAACTATTGAGCATTTTTGCATGATAATTGGTTTGCAATCTCTATGAAATAAATAGCTATTAAACTGACTAATTGAGTAATCAACTAATCTTGTGCTTTTCTGGCTGAAATCCAGAACTTGACCAGATCAGAGACCAATCTCAAATATGTCAGCAGTTTTTAATGCACATACTTAAAAGGTTTGGAGAAACTCCAGGTATTACAAATCCCGATTCAGAGCGTGCCCACCCACAGTTGGCAGATGGGTCGGTGCAGCGTTGCCAGGCCTGAAAGCGTCCAGCCGGTGTATTAGTCACCTGCCAGTCAGCACTGGGTCGCAGCCAGAAATGAAAACAGCTCGCCTGTCAGGACGGAGCGTTAGATGCTACATTAAGAGTCATAAAAACACACAACATATTACCTTTTAGGCCCCTCTAAAGACAGGGTGCAGTCTGACACATCTGTGTACATCAAGGCACAAGACTATTCCAGTAAATTAGCCACGCTTTTTAAGGAAAGAAAAGTAAAAGGATTTAACTCTTTTACAGTGCACGACGTGTGACCAATTTCTACTCACACCTCTGTGATGGGATATTTCCTTTGATCCCCAAGAGCCAAAAATGATTCACATCTCCCTTTTCGGGTCTAACACCACACAAAAGCAAAAGAAAAGAAAAGGAAAGGAAAGAGGTAATGGAAATGTTAAGGGAGAGGATGCTGATATTGTATGGGGAGCAAGGTGAGAAATCCAGAAGCAGTGAGGTAAGTGATATGCTGCAGCGAGAGAGGCCGGGGAAAAGCAGTAAAAAATGAGATGAGATTATTTACGGTATTAAGAGACCATGAAATAGAATTGGGCAGGGGCTTGTAGTTCATCTCTACTTTAAAAGACAGAAAGACGAGAGATCATCTGCAGTCACAAGTAAACCATGATGCATCTGTATGGTATTCTGAAGTACGAAGGAGGGGATAATTGTCGGTCAATTACAGCTTTTCAGCCTCTATTCCTGCAGACAAATGGCTCCGTGGAACTCGTGGGAATGAGAGAAACGTTTTACTGCCCAGACGCAGCGGAAAACCACAAGACCAAACGTTTTATCTCTTCCCTGTTGTTTGCAGCCATGATGGAAGAAAAACCAAAGGGAAGTGGTGTCACATCCCATCAGCATGAGCTACATCTATCTTACCCCATGTGGAAATGTAATATATGATATATATGGCCCTGTATCCAAGATGTTTACGATGACATGGAAAATATCTATCTATAATGAATTTTTATATGGTATTATATGACATATAGCTATATAGAGCATATATAATATTAACACATGTTGATGGGTATGGGTACATTATCAAATATATATAATATGAATATAAATACAGCATGGAAAATAAGTACTGAACGCGTCAACATTTTTCTCAGAAAATATATTTCTCTTCTCACCAGATGTCGGCAACAACCCAAGTAATGCACACATAGAAAGAAATCCAAACATTTATGTCCATAAATTATGTGTAATAAAGTGAAATGACACAGGGATTAAGTATTGAAGAAAAAAAGAAAAGGAGGAGGTTCAGAAAGGTCTGGAAAGCCATGAAAGCAGCTGGAGTCTGTCAGTATTTAGAAAGTAATCCTGTCCCCTATCAGTGCAAAGTAATATCTGGTTGAGTCCAAACTGACGCCTATGAAAAGGTTTCTCATGGTGTCACACAACAGCCGTCTCATGATGGGTAAAAGCAAAGAGCTTTTCAAGACCTTCAGAAACTTATGTTGCAGAACATCCTGATGGCATCGGTTATACACGTGTCTGAAAGCACCGTTTTATCCGTTAGTGCCGTTAATCTGGAACTAAAAAGATCATTATTTCACCATAAACTGGCCACGACAAGGTGTTCCTCGTAAGATTAAGAGTCAAAAGAAAACTAAGAGTTGTCAAGGAGCCAAGGATCACAGACAGAGAGCTCTAGACAGACATGCAATTAGCAGGTACAGTTATAAAAAGACAAAAACAATGAGTAATGCATTTAACCGCCATGACCTCTATGCATGCTCATCACCATGCAAGTCTATTGACACGTTCAATACTTATTTTCCCCGCTGCATATACAGACATACTGTAGGAGACTTTTCTAGGTAATATCTACGCTGTTGCCCATAAAGTTGGAATAATTTTTTTTTTTTTACTTCTTCTCATGAAATAACTGTGACAATATTATTTATTGTGAAAATTAAACCTCAATTAACCTTTATAATAGGAATTTAAAAAAAGGTTGTGTCTGAAAACATAATTATTTAACCTTTATGGGCAACAGTGCATACAGTATACTGTATAATCAACTTCATGTACAGTAGGTGTATGTATATTAAACAACTAAGGAAAATACATAGACATTACATGTATAAGATTATACATAAACATAAAGACAGATCTGTCACCATCTTGTTACCATATGTAATTGTTACAATTTATATGCAAATATATATACGTATGTCATATATGGAAATTCAGTGCATCTATGGGAAGTCAGTCACGTCCAAACATGCATTAGACGGTGTGTGTCCATCTGAGTGAGTGGAAACCCTCTAAATCCTCTCTTACATTTATCTTTTCCTTTAAGTGTAAAATTTCTCTCTAAGCAGTTTGATAAAAAAATCCAACTTCCTGTGATCTGAGCTCAGACAGCGCTGTGTACATGGCAGCGCAAAGCTTTCAACCTTGAATGATGCTTTGTGCGTTTGAGCCGAGCAACACAGTTCAGCGACTCCTCATCTGTGCAGGCACAGACAAGAAAAAGTGAAAACTGCAGAGACTTGTGAGTGACTTTGGTCCTGTAGTTTCCAGGTCAGCGGCTGTGAAAACACACGACACCGGTGCCTGTGATCCGGGGAATTTAACACAACCTGAACATGCCCCTACGAAGTTGAGACCGCCGCCTTCAGCTACAGTTTCTACAGCTGCTAAAACACAAGTGTGATCAGCACACAGCACCGGGGATTTCAATTCTCACCCTGTTGTGTTAATAAACTGAGATAGCAAGTTATTTATAGGTTTACAGATCATGCATATATTAATAATCGGTGACAGAATTCACTGGGGAATATGTAAAGATTGATTTTTACGCTCCTTTGGTTTTCTACGGTGCATAAAACATCTCAGGTAATTACATCACTCGACAAGGTCTCATGCTTTGTTATGATTTTCCTTCCCATGTAAGTGTGTGTGTGTGTGCAGTGCTGCAGATGTGGTGAACCTCACATGAAAGAAACAAAGCATCTGTTTCATCATGTGAATATGTGTGTCTCATGTACGTTGCCGTGTCTCCATCAATCCCATCCCATCCTCACGATAAAAAAGGCTGCCTCACGGGGCATTACGGCTTTGTTCGGGGTTGTCAGATTAGCGGCTGTGTAGTGTGTGTGGGCGGCGTTCAGAGCAGAGGACACTCACCACAAGAGAGAGCGGCCTCTTCCATGACACCACTCCGATCAGTCCAGAGAGCAGCACCTGGCAGAGAGAAGCCAAAACAGATGCTGTAAGAGGAGAGTGACAGCAACAAGTATAACGAGCGAACAAAGATGGACGCCATGTGACAGATGTCTGATCTAAAGCGTAATTCCACTTTCATGCAATCTGTCGGCTGTAGATATATTTAGATCGTGTGTTAACAATGTGTAATTGGCAACAGGTTTTTGGCAGTGGAAGCTCCCACCCTTTAGAAACGGCTCATGACAAATCTACATGTGTGACTATAGTATGTTTGTTGTTCCATCAATGTCAAGACAATCTCAATATCTCAACCACTATTTGGCTCATAAATTCATGCCCACATGTCCAACATAAACATCCTTTACAGTTTGACCGACTGTACCGCCTGTATAGTTTGTATAATCTGGGATTTTTAACAACATTTCAAGAAACCTCATTTTCTGTTTTACACAAAATGCGGTGGTTTGAATGATCTGGTTCGGTTAAATCTGAATCTGAATTAGAGGAACTTTATTAATCCCAAAGGAAATTGTTGTGACAGAGTGCTCCAAAATGCTTTACAGAATAAAAGACAAAATATAAGTATAAACAGAAGTAAAAGTAAAAAAAAAGTATAAAGGCAAAAATGCAAAATACATAAATGTAAAAGTGCAAAACAAGTGTGTCACGAATACCAGGAGAAGTAAGATGAGTTAGGTTTAATAAAATGCTCCTGTATTGACATAATGATGAATGAAATATTGCACATTATATAATTAATAGCAGAACTGAGCATGGTATTGAATAATGAATGTAATATCGTAAATGAATGTCTGAGTGGAGCATCGTCATTACTTGACATGTGTTTCTTACTCTGTCGAACTTGTTGCCAGATCTCAGCAATTACTTGGGTAAACACCATTTTATCAGTACTGTACCAATTAAAACCATGGTGAATGGCAATTAACGTTTCATTTATTCATTAGACAAAGCAGACTTTCAATGTGAGGTGCAGCTTTCTTCTTTTTCTCATTGAAAAGTTTATAAGTTTACGTCTACATGAGAAGTTACTGTAAGTAATACACAGATCATGCAGAAGTTGAAGCTCCTTTCTGTCTGTCATCGTCATCATCATCATCATCATCTGCGTCTCTTTGTCATTTAGTCATCAAGTATTTACCGATTCACTGCCAACAAATATTTCTCCTTTATCCGGCAGCAAATTGGCCTGATCGTGTAGTTTGAAGTGGTTAATTAAAAGGAAATTGAACGCAGCAAGCTCTTCTCGGGTCGCAATGTGCAAGAAGTGTGATGCCACATTTTTCAGCTTTAATCTATTCTAATCTGTTCCCAGTTTCTTGCAAGTGTGATTCACTCCTTACACAACCTGATCCCCCCTTATGGAAACCTGTGCACTTACAGTACTTCTTCTAATTTTACTTGGCTGCTGCCAGTGACTGAAATGAGATGCAAAGGCTTCGGGGGGCTCTGATTATGTTCATGTTTACCTCTTTATTAGCTCATAGGAGTATTTTTTGAATGCGGTGCAAATTGCAGAGGAGTTTGGGCTGGATGGATGCGCCAACAAACGGTTAACAGTGTCAGGAGTTATCTATGATGTCGTCCATGGTGATGGGGTCGCCAGGTGTTGTTCTGCAGGCTGTTGCAAACAACGTGTTTTGCTTTTGCCTTTTATTTTGAAGGACTTGTTGAAACTGCAGTGTCTTGTGTCGCCACCACTGAGGGCGACTTCATCAGACTGTCTCTCTGTCTCTGTCTCTCTCCAGGACGTATTGATACTCCCAAGTTTTTTCCCATTAGCTTTTTAGATTTTGTGCTCCAGCTACCTGGAACCAGTTACCCTGCAGCTCGGCGATGGGATGAAACAATTCAAACTACCTGAACCCATCTCGCTGGGAGGTCTGCGGTGGTTCCCTCTAATATTCATTACTCCCATCTGTTATCGATCTGTCTGTCTGATTTAAATCCAAGTAATCCTGCCTCTGCAACACAAACTGTGTGTTTTGTGTTTTGTGACGATGCAACTCCAAACAGCAGATGTTTTTTTTTTCTTTTCTTTTTTTCCTTTTTTCAATGAGATGCCTGATTAAATTGAATTTAGATTTGAGGGAAAAAAAACAAAACAAACATCCATCGGCTTTCTCAGCACGCTTCACACCGGGTGTGGTGTTGCATTTTTATAGAGCCGGCTACTGTAGGTGTGAATTCCTGTATCAGTGAAAAGTGTGTGAACAAAGGGTACTCATAGCCTCCAGTGCTCCATTCCTCCATGGTCGCTCTCTGCCTTTCACCCTTCTTCACCCTCCATTAAACACCAACACGCTGCCCGCCCCCCCCCCATCTAACCATTTTCTCTCCATCTTGCTCCCCTCCTTCCCTCCTCTCTCCACCAACTTGCTCGATATCCGCCTTCTCTCTCTTTTTTTTTGCCATCTTTCCCTTTCCAATTTCTCCCCACATCACACTCCATCTCTGCAGCTCCTGCTCCTGCTCTGCGCCCACACAGTCACAGTATATTTCTGCACTTACACGCTCACTTTCACTATACTCCCTATCCAAACCTTCTCATTTCTATTTCCCTCTCCATCCCGTTCTCTCTCTCTCTCTTGAGTCAATCTTCCACTGCTCCACTCGCCTTTGATACTCACAGGACCTGGTGAATGGGATGTCAATATTTCATTTGAGAGCACACACACACACACACACACCCTCACACACAAGTTTTGGGAGCCAGCTATAAAAAAAGAGCCCTGGATAGATAAAGCTGATGCCATTTTATCAACAAATCGCCACAGAAAAGAACAAATTCAGCAGCAAATCTATCTCGATATCTTGTTTTATGCTGTGACATACACTTACCATCCAAAAGCCATTCAAGAAAAAAAAATATCATACCTCCGGGCACATTTTTTTTCCTACTTTACTCTTTGTCATGCTGCAGTCATGCTTGGATAGTACCAGAATAAAGGCTGTCCCCCACAGTGTCCACTGGGTGCAATTATGTCACTGCCCAGCTCGGCTGTTTTACTGCCAGAGACAATCTGTAGCCGTTCGAGCCGACGTGCCAATGTCCTCAGCTTCTTTCATCATTCCACTTCTTTACAGGCTCTGGGTCTATTTTTACTCCAACAGTCTGTTCTGAGGCGTGAAATTCACTTGTGAATGTATATTCCTGCCTGTATTTATTGACTTAGAGTGATGCATTTCATTTTCTCTCTTTACATGCATGTTTTTTTCTTCTTCTTTTTTTTGCTTTGTCACTTTGAAGCAGCAGAATGATGATTGCTACCATCTAAGAAACCTTCCTCGGTGCAGGTCAGGTATACACTCTTCTGCAGGGGACCGACTATACAACCAGAGACAATTTATAAACGTCTCTATCGTATCGTTCGTCTCTGCCGTCTGCTACAAACTGCAGCAGACAGCAGGAGACAGAGGCTTGTGTTACTCCTGTGTTTCTGCAGGTATCCTTCACACTGCATAGTGGTGTCAGGCACTGCCACATGGAGTCAAGGGAAATGGTGTCACTAATTCAAGCCTGTCTCTCTCTCTCTCTCTCTCTACAGTCGGTGCCGTTCCTTATTGCAGCAGAGAACAAGTGAACTGCAGAAAGCTCACTAAAGGCTCTACTGACTTCCTCTTCCCTGATCATGTTGCTCGTTATTTATCCAACTATTTTCTATGTGTCATCAGAAACTGTATAGCTCAAGGTAACTGAAGGACTGAAGCTTGACACGGGATGAGACAAATCACTGGCTGATTCAACATATAGCTGTAATTAAGGGTTATATATCAATTTAAAGATGCTTTTCATCATTCAACTTCTGACTTCTTCCAATTTCTGATATTTTCTTGATATATTGATGTATTATTACCTTCATACTTCTTCCCTTTGAGATATGCCTTCTTGAATTGTTAACTACTTTCAGATGTTTATCACCCCGAGCAAGACGGATGGGTTACCGCACCCATCAACACAACATCTCACAGCCTATTTATGCATATATAGCAAATACATGCATATATGGATGTGATGGTTTCCATATTTACAACATCAGTGGAGAAAAAAATGACTACAAGGCACAAAATCTGGTTCAGTCCAAGTCGGATCTTCATCGGGTAAAAATGAGTTAACACCATCAGACTATTCCTGTCGAAGGTGTTTCACTGCTGCTGTGATGAAATGGAAAACTACAAAGACCATAGAGGACGTGTGCAGAAAAGGAAGCAATGACCTGAAAAGGCAGAAAGTTTTCTCCATGTACTTGTAAAATACAGCTCAAGTAGAAAAAGTGGAAATGGAGAATCGAGAAGTTTGGGATGAGACACAATCAACGCAGTGGACATGAATGAACCGAGCGACAAACATGAGACTTTTCCTCTCCTTCCTGTCTCTCCACTGCTGCGCCTTGCATGTGCCCGCATGTGGACATGTGTGAAAGCCTGTGTGTGTGTGTGTGTGTGTGTACCTGTGTGTCTGTGGTGTGTGAGGGGGGGAAATAATGTGAGAGCAGAGACCATGTGATAGCTTTGCTGGTTGTCAGTCACTGGAGGCTTTTCTCCTTGGCTGCTCACAGAACAGGATTAACATGCAATACTTAGCAGCATTAGTCACTGAAGCCAAGGCAGCACACACCCACCAACACTGGGCAAAAATGCCGAAGCATATTCCAGTGTATTTTTGCATATTCACTGGTAATCTTAATCTTAATCTGTAAATTGAAGAAGATCAAAAAAGAGAAAGCGGCGAGAAAAACTCATGAAGATGTTGAAATAAATGAAAATTATGAAGTTGCTGAATCAGCAAACATGGACAAAAAATAAGCAATGAATAATTATGAGGAAATGTGGGTTTGGATAGTGGATCCAGGTTACTTTCAGGCAACATTGCTACTATCAAAGTCTTAATTTCAGAGCTGCGTAACATTTCACGACATCTAAAGTTTGATAGCAGTTAGTCAGCAGTACAGCAGAGCAGTCGGATCATTAAGCAGCTGAAGTGACATTCAGGTGGTGGGAAACAACTTCAAAATGACAGATGATGTGATGAAGTGAGAAAAAAAAGAGAAGAAGAATTCATTTTTTAAAACTGCAACTCCTACATGAAAATGTGAGGATTTTCTCTGCGTGTCTCTTATACCTACACTCACTACACACACAGACACAGACACACAAAACGCTCACACGCAGATGCACAAGAGCACTGACGAGTGTAAATGGAGCAGGGAGATAAAAGCGAGGCTTTGGCTTTTCACGGGACTGGATCAGAGGAGCCAGTGTCACCGCCATGAAAGAATGCATTACTCTCTGATACCCCGACAGAGACAACTAACACCTACACACAGCCCACCCCCCCTTGCAGAGGTGGCATGTCATCTGAGGCCCCTTCACAAAGAAAACATTTAAAGATGACAACTTAAAAATTCTCTTTTTTCTTTTAAAGATCAGCAACTTATTGCAAAGATGGTGAGAAAAGGTTGAACTCAAAACCGCTTTATGGCAGACAAAAGGCACATGAGCCCCGGCTGGATCCCTGGATGGGAGAAGCCCAGTAGGAGATTAAGTCTGAGCAGCTGCCGCAGCAAATTCCAGCTCTACACACACACACACACACACACACACACTCACACTCACACTCACACATACACATACAACGCAGTACAGACAGTCACAGCACAGTACGACACTACAAAGAACAAACATTTGTCATATCTTTATCATCTATTATGTTACACATATTCTTCTTATCATTCTATTATTCTAACATACCTTTACAGAATGTAAACCTGCTATTTTATCCTAATTTATATATATTCATACACTGTTTCCCATCTCAAATATAAATACAGTTTTCAAATTAAATATATAAAATTAGAATTACACAGCATGTGTTTCTGCAGAACGGACTGCGTAAAGATTATTTAAGGGAGTGTACAGTACAGTGTGGTAGATGTTGGGTTGCGATGTGCATGGTGGTGCAGTGGTTAAGACGGATCTGTGTGGAGTTTGCATGTTCTCCCTTTTTCTTGCATGCATGAGTCCTTTGCAGATTATTCAGCTTCTTCTAAAGACATGAACACAGATGCACACACGTCCTTACCCTAGAGTATGTGAGCTACAGCTGCCTCCAGCTACTCAACCCTGCACTGATAACTGGTATAGTCAATAGATATATGGGGTTAAACAGCCTCTTTATCAGTAAATGGAGGAAGTCACTTGATAAATGTGTCTCATTGGAAAACTTTTTCACTTTCAAGTTGATACCTATTCAATTCAATTCGATTCAAATGTATTTATATGGCACCATATCACGCAGAAGCAGTTCAGAGTGCTTTACATAGAGCTAGGACAACATATTAAAAAGTAAACAGCAATAGATACTGAGACACACAGAAATTCACACACACAAACACATTTAAGAAAATGCACAGGTAAACAGAAAAGTCTTAAAGGAATAGTTCACCAAAAAATAAAATTCAGTCATTATTGATTCACCCTCATGCTGATGAATACTCTGGAGTAGTTTTTTATTCCTCAAATCTGGAGACTTGGGAGGCCGGTTCGTAGTTCAATGAAATCCGTATATGAGAGTCAAGACAGTCTAAACAGTCCTGTATTGAATTTGCCTGGGGCGCGCTCTCGCATTCACATGCCTGAACACCAGAGCCAATACAGGACTGTTTAGGCTGTAAAAATGTCCTAAATTACGTCATTTTGAGTAAACTCTGGACTATATCCCTTCAGGACACTTGGTTTGCAGCGGACGAGCAGTATGGAGGAATATTGCATGGTTTTTGTGTAGTTGTATGCACCTTTTTGTGTCGGGTGCTATTGACTTCTATTGATTTCATTGGACTACGAACCCCTCTCCCGGGTCTCCAGATCCACTTTGAGGAATAAAAAACTACTCCGGAGTATTCATCAGCATGAATTTCATTTATTTTGTGAACTATTCCTTTAAGTTTGGCTTTGAAGGAGCACAACATCGGAGCATTTCTGAGATCATGTGGTAGACTATTCCACTCTTTAGGTGCATAGATGCTGAAGGCCTCTATAGGAGCATCCGTTAAAAAATAAAAACATGTCTCTCTCTGACTGTCTATACAGATTTGACTGAGACGGAGAAGGAGATAGAAGCAGCTCTTGGTTTATGTGATGAAGTGAGGAGCTTTGTGATTGAGAAGGAGCCTGACAGAGTCACTTCACTGTGGTGAGTCTGTTCAAGTGGCCGAGCCTCTTGTCAGAGCTGCTTCCTGGACACTTCTCCTTTGAATATGATCTGGGGTGAACTATACGGACTACGGGGAGGAGAGGAGACCCCAGGGTTTATATCTCCCAGCTCTCTATGGGAGTCTCAGGGAAATCCCTCCAGGAGACGTCTCTGGAGAGAAAAGACATCTGAGCCTCTGTAATTTCTCCCCTGTTGGATAAAGTACAGATGGTACAGAGGTTTTAATGTCTATAATGTGGCTATAAGGTATTTTCTGCTCATTCTGTGGAAGCATTTCCTTAAAATTCACTGACGATCAGTTGGTATTTAAGTGTTAATTACTGGAAAGTCCTATAATACTTGATGGTTATTATAAAAGAGGTTAAGTTTATACTGTTATTTATTACTGGCTTGTTATATTCAAGATTTAAAGAAGGAAACTAGAACATGATGCAGTAGGTATAGGTACAAAGTGATAAATTGTTCTCATTTAGGGTTTTCTACACGCTGCACATCATCAGCGTAATCCATCATTACTCCACTCCTGTGTCCAAACTCCTGGCAAAAACTGATGAAGTTAATTAAAACTTTGTGCTTCTATCATTTCGTCCTCCCTTGTTTCCTTTTCCTGTTATCCAGAAAATGGTGATGTAGGGTTTATTATAAAGGGCAGCTCACGTTTAAACACAGACATAAGATTGTTTATTATCCACCACCGCTCTGTTTTTTATTAATTAGTTCTCTACATCAGGGAGGAAAAAACTGAATTAAAAACATTTTTAATTGAAATCGTTGTTTAGTTATGGAAGAACGTCTATTATACTCCAGTATTTTCACCTCAACATGTACGATACTGTGTGTATATACCACAAAAATCATAGAAGCAGCTTTGGATAAAGTAAAATCAAATACACAAAACTGCAGCGTAAAAAAACAAGTAAACAGAACCAGTAGCCTAAAAACATTTACTGCTGCCGCATTACACCGAATTTCATCATGCAGGTGTTTGTTTTCTCCACTCACTTGGTCTATATATGCAGATAAAATCAAGTGGAATTATTTCTTATCCCGTAGTAGGTCTCCGGATAAGAAATAATCTCACTTGATTGTATCAAGTCGGGTCAGGTTTATTCATAAAGCCCAATACCACAAAGCTTTTCTTCCGTACAGCACACGACTCAGAAAATCCTTCAAATAAAAAAAAAAACCGCATTAATGACCAAAAACGGATCCACATTTCAGGATAAACAGGAAATAACAAACACGCTGAATCAGTTCTAAGATCCGAAAGTAAATTTCCACGTCAGATGGCAATAAATGTATAAGCTTTAACTTTTGTCTCTTCACAGTGAACTCTTCCCATAATAACCAGGCAGCAGTGACGGCTCCACATTACTGATGATTACATATATAAAACAACAACATCTGCATCAGCATCTGCATCTGCAGATACTGACAGTGCCGCTACGACTTCTACCTAAATCAGTCTTGACCTATTCTTATTCATGTATGCATGGCACCAATCAAAGAAGCCATTACTGAGAGTGAGGGTTTAGAGGAGCGGGGCCGTTTCTCAAACATCATCGCGGCCAAGATGGATGCAGCTAGCGCGGTTGCCGGGGTAACCAGGGACTGGCCATTTACCAGGATCCATAATGATTTCCCATCAGCTGTGAGGAGCCGTGAGACCCCACCCCAAGAACCCCCCCACACACACACACACACACACACACAACATACACTTCATAGTCATGTATAGAAACCCTGTGTTATGTGTTAAACTGAAACACAAAATGAAAACAGACAGAAACCTCTCGCACATACACACACCGCAACAGACACACACACGATACACAAACTGTGTGAATCCGTCTCCCCTCCTCCTGCTGTTCTCCTTCAAGTAAAACAGCTCCTGTCATTTCACTTTTGCTTTATTTTGGTTAAGGGGAGAACGTCTGTCTACAGTCAACCGTCTCCTCTCAGCTCTTCATGCTCTCAGCACAGAGTAACCTGACACACACACACACACACACACACACACGCTACATGTGTGAGTGAGTGTGTGGTTGATTGAGCATGAGTGCATGTGTGTTTCTGCCGTAAGTGCAGTTCACTGAACAAGAATCCGTCCAGGGAAACTCACCACCCTGGTCTTAAATTAAATGAAGAGCTGCTAATTACATTGACGTCTATAAGAGAGCCAAGTTTGCTTCATGTGCATGTAGAGAATCGATCCGACAATTCACTTCCTGTTCAGTCTGGTTAGTTTATATACAAGTCGTTTTTTTTGTTGTTGTTGTTGTTGGTTGTTTTCTGTTCTTTTCTCTTTTCGAAATGAAGCTTCACATTAATGTTTCCTGGACAGACTGAGGTATTTAAACAACATTAGATGGACTAATATGACATTTTGTGCAGACGTTCATGATCCCCACAGGATAAACTCTTCACACCTTTGATTAAAACCTTAAACTTCTTCTCTAGTGATGGTTTGAATCATATTTCACATCACATCTTCTAAAATCTTTGGTTTACGACCTGATATCTGCAAAACTAATGACAAAAAACGTAAACAACCTAATCTAAAGCATCTTAAGCAACCTTATAGCTTTGTCATTGTGTGCGTTTGCACTGTTTTAGTCGACATGCAGCTCAAAGCACCACAGAGAATTTATTGCAAACAACGGCCGACCCACGCTTTGATTGACTGATAAGCACCTAAAAAAGTGTGTAATTACTCAAACTGGGAATAATCACATGACTTTACGACAACAAAAGCCTCTGAAGGAACTGAAAAGCGGTGAATCATACGTACTGATTGAGAGTGTCAGTCACGAAGATGTTGAAGTTTGACTCGAGCACAATCACTGTTTTTGTTTTAATTAGATTAGTAATCGGTTTAATGAAGCATTCAACTCTAAAACACAAACATGAAACCTAACGCTCTGGTTTCTGTGTTCATGTGTGTGTTCATGTGTGTGTTCATGTATGCACCAGTGTGTTTACCATTCTTGGTCCACACTTAGTGGAGATGTACAGTATAAGTGTGTGTGTGTGTGTGTTCATGTCCCCAAATGAAAGACAAATGAAGGTGAGTTGAAGCATCAGGGGAGCCAAACTCCTAATGCTTGTGCGACAATTTCAGCTGTAACCTTCAAGCAACCTCTGCCGGCCATGAAAGAGTGGCACAAATGCTTCAGTAAATGTGTGTGTGTGTCTGTGTGTGTGTGTGTGTGTGTGTGTGTGTGCGAATGTGTGTGTGTGTGTGTGTGTGTGTGTGTGTGTGTGTGTGTGTGTGTGTGTGTGTGTGTGTGTGTGTGTGTGTGTGAGAGAGCCTCAACGAGCATGTGAAGCAGCAGTCTGCATGTGGTGTTTGATGCACTGCAGCCTGTGTGACTGAGGGTTCATGCTGACAAAGCTTACAGACGTGTTCCTCCTCCCTCCTCCAGCATCGGCGCCGTTCTCCTCTTCCACAACATCCTTCTTCCCTTTTTCTTTTTCTTCTCTAACATCAGTTCCTTTTTACAGTCTTCCCTTCCCCTCTCCCTCTCTCTCTCTGTCTCTCTGTCACTCCACCCACCACCTGCTTCTCCGTCCTAACCCCTCCCCCCATCTTGTATATCATCACTCCACTTTGCAGCTCGGCAGCACCTCGCAGCCGTTACCATGGAAACAGCGGGACAACAGCAGGTTGGCTACTGCTGCTGCCTGGGGGTGTGGCGACTCAGACACCCTTTGCTCCTCTCTCCCTCTTCCACTCGTGGAGGGTCTCCAGCACCTCTGCAGAGTTATATATTTATATTGTATGTACTTCTCCCTCTCGGGCTGCAGCGTGTGTGTGTGTGTGTGTGTGTGTGTGTGTGTGTGTGTGTGTGTGTGTGTGTGTGTGTGTGTGCTGCAGCCATGGCAACGAGACGGTGGGTCACACATGACATGAACAACCTTTCCATACAACGTTTTTTAAAAATAAGAACGGGAGCATGATCGTTTAATGTTAGATTTACTGTTTGCTGTTCGCCTTGTCAATCTTGTCACTCAAACTGAGACTGAGACGTTAAATAACACACTCAGAAAATTAAAATTAAGTCTTCAAGAGCAAATCAAAAACAAGTTTGGATCAATATTTAATTAAATTTGTTTAATTGAATAACCAAAACTTTGTATTCATCATAATCTATTGCAATCATGAAATGCCGTACAATCACAGCACATGAATGAATCCCCTTTTATTCCTGCTTTTTAATGTCCGACACATTTTCAACATGTTTTTTCCCCTGTAAAATAAATTCTGCAGAATATTAAAGGGATAGTTCAACATTTTGGCAAATTGGCCCATTGCCATAATCGTATAGTCATAGCAGTATGTTTGTTACCTTTAATTGTCGGTGCAAGCTGTTTTTAGAACGGCGGAGCAGAGCCGTGAGCTGCTCAGAGCTATACACTACGGAGGCTTCTTGGTTTCCCTCATCAAACTCATCAAATACACAATCCAACAACTCCAAAATGCTCTGGTGGACAAGTTGTGACCTGCACATTCACCACGCTATGAGATAATAACACAACACACGAGACAGAGTTGTTTTAGAGGCAAATGCAGAGACTGCTTTCTGAAAAACTGACCCCAATGGGTACACACATCAGCGGTTTTGCATGAATTTACCTCTAAAACACAATATAAATGTTATTCTTACTGGAACTTTTTCAAAAAGTTTACAACAGCCACAGATAATCCACCGGAGAACAGAAAATATGAGTCAGATTGTAAGTGTTGATCTGAGATAGAGAAACTCAAATAAGATATAATTGGAGTTATGGGGTTAAGCTAGAATCTCAAAGTCTGTTTGTAGTCATGCATGTCAG
The DNA here is from genome assembly GCF_045865225.1 of Trachurus japonicus. NCBI lineage: Eukaryota > Metazoa > Chordata > Actinopteri > Carangiformes > Carangidae > Trachurus > Trachurus japonicus. Next base: position 8,856,957 of record NC_140909.1, read on the forward strand.
TTAGTATGTGAACAATACCACTCAAGTCACTGCTGCTCTTCTGTTGCAATTACTGTAACAACATATACTGCACATCTGCGCATCTGTTGCAGGTATGTTATAAAACTGAAGATGAATACGACGCCTCGCTCTCTGATGTGAGATCGTTGTGGATTCCTGCTTCTGCTCTTTCAGTCAAACACTCGATTCAGACAAAGTGGCTGATGTGAGAAAGGAGAGACAGGTGAGGATGAAAAACACTTGACCTGCTTCTGAGCATCACAAGCATCAAGAGTGGGAGAGGAGAGGAAGAGGAGGGAGAGGAGAGGAGAGGAGAGGAGAGGAGAGGAGAGGAGAGGAGAGGAGAGGAGAGGAGAGGAGAGGAGAGGAGAGGAGAGGAGAGGAGAGGAGAGGAGAGGAGAGGAGAGGAGAGGAGAGGAGAGGATGTAAAGGAGAGGAGAGGAGAGGAGAGGAGAGGAGAGGAGAGGAGAGGATAGGTGGTGGAGGAGGAGGAGAGAAAGGAGAGGAGATGTGATGAGAGGAGGTAAAGGAGGAGGAGGAAGAGGAGAGGAGAGGAGAGGAGAGGAGGAGGTAAAGGAGGAGGAGAGGAGTGGGAAGAGGAGATGTGATGAGAGGAGAGGAGAGGAGGTAAAGGAGGAGGAGGAAGAGGAGAGGAGAGGAGGTAAAGGAGGAGGAGGAAGAGGAGAGGAGAGGAGAGGAAAGGAGAGGAGAGGAGAGGAAAGGAAAGGATGTAAAGGAGAGGAGAGGAGAGGAGAGGAGAGGAGAGGAGAGGAGAGGAGAGGAGAGGAGAGGAGAGGAGAGGAGAGGAGAGGAGAGGAGAGGAGAGGAGAGGAGGAGGAAGAGGAGAGGAGAGGAGAGGAGAGGAGAGGTGGTGGAGGAGGAGGAGAGAAGGGAGAGGAGATGTGATGAGAGGAGGTAAAGGAGGAGGAGGAAGAGGAGAGGAGAGGAGGAGGTAAAGGAGGAGGAGAGGAGAGGAGGGGGAAGAGGAGAGGAGAGGAGAGGAGGTAAAGGAGGAGGAGGAAGAGGAGAGGAGAGGAGAGGAGAGGAGAGGAGAGGAGAGGAGAGGAGAGGAGAGGAGAGGAGAGGGAGGAGGAGGAGGGAGGGGAGGAGAGGAGAGGAGAGGAGAGGAGAGGAGAGGAGAGGAGAGGAGAGGAGAGGAGAGGAGAGGAGAGGAGAGGAGAGGAGAGGAGAGGAGAGGATATAGGAGAGGAGAGGAGAGGAGAGGAGAGGAGAGGGGAGGGGAGGGGAGGAGGAGAGGAGAGGAGAGGAGAGGAGAGGAGAGGAGAGGAGAGGAGAGGAGAGGAGAGGAGAGGAGAGGAGAGGAGAGGAGAGGAGAGGATGTAAAGGAGAGGAGAGGAGAGGAGAGGAGAGGAGAGGAGAGGAGAGGAGAGGAGAGGAGAGGAGAGGAGAGGAGAGGAGAGGAGAGGATGTAAAGGAGAGGAGAGGAGAGGAGAGGAGAGGAGAGGAGAGGGGAGGGGAGGGGAGGAGAGGAGAGGAGAGGAGAGGAGAGGAGAGGAGAGGAGAGGAGAGGAGAGGAGAGGAGAGGAGAGGAGAGGAGAGGAGAGGAGAGGATGTAAAGGAGAGGAGAGGAGAGGTTGCAGACACTTCAGCAATAAGACCAGATACATTTGAATGATAGACGGACGATTACACCTCTGCTCCCTCGAGATGGCACGATGCATTTTTCTCAGGTGCATTTATGAGTTCGTCTGTACTTCTATATCTGGTGACCATTAAAATCTCAGTTGTGTGTTTCCTATGCATAAATATAAAAGACTAAAGTGAGTGTTATCAGTCTGGATTGCCTTCTTTTCTTCTTGTTTTGTTGATTTTCTTACATCATAACGTGACAGTCACAGTTGGAAATTACATAATGAGCACACAAACATACTCCAGATGGACGAGCAGAGGGGAAAAAAAAAAAATAGACAGATGTAAGAGCTGATTTACATGAATACAGTATGAAACTAAATTACCAAACTTCAGCCTTTTCCCAACTTCTCCCTGGAAGTTGCGAGAGGCACTTTAAGGGGTTCGGCCGGTCATAACTCAGGAGTGAGGAGCTGAAGCAGCAGCAATGAACCAGACTCACATCCATCCTGGATACGGCTGCAGTGACACCAACAGCTGAATCAGGCCTTCAGTCCTGTGCTGACAGGATTATCTCGCCCCGCAGCAAACAACATTTGACAGGAGAGCGTGTGGCAGACAGAGAGATAGTCCACGCTTGTGTGTGCGTGTTAAAGGGATAGTTCACCCAAAATTGAAATTTCACTCATTATCTACTCACCCTCATGTCGACTAATATAAGGGCTGGGAGAAGTTTCAGAGTTATCCGTGGCTTCTCTGAGTTACAGGGGGTCTCGGCGTAGCAGTGCATGTCCATATAACGGTTGCAAATGGATACCAACTGTCTTCATCCAAATACCTCCATGCTGCTCGTATGTAATGTCCGTCTTGTATTGAAGCCCCGAAATGCGAAATTGTCCCGAAAAAAATTAAATAAGTCTATATTTCAAGCTTGTTTGTAGCGGAAGCTCCCTCTTCCCGGTTCATCCAATTTGGACGAACCAGGGTCTGTCCTCTTCCCAGTTCGTCTAGCGGAAGCTTCTCGAAGCTCTTCCCGGTTCGTCAAATTTGGACGAACTGGGAAGAGGACAGACCCTGGTTCGTCCAAATTGGATGAACCGGGAAGAGGGAGCTTCCGCTACAAACAAGCTTGAAATATAGACTTATTTAATTTTTTTCGGGACAATTTCGCATTTCGGGGCTTCAATACAAGACGGACATTACATAAGAGCAGCATGGAGGTATTTGGATGTTTTTTGGTGTGTCTTTTTGTTACGAAGACAGTTGGTATCCATTTGCAACCGTTATATGGACATGCACTGCTACGCCGAGACCCCCTGTAACTCAGAGAAGCCACGGAGGACTCTGAAACTTCTCTTAGTCGACATGAGGGTGAGTAGATAATGAGTGAAATTTCAATTTTGGGTGAACTATCCCTTTAACTCGTGGATCGGTGCGTGGGTAAATTGTTTCCTCTCATCAGGATCAGCTGTGCTCACAATCTGACCAAATATATCCTGCAGGCTTCTTATAAATATTTCAGGCTATTGTTGCTGTATTTTTAAGAAGTTTAACGTGTGACCCGGTGTGGCAGCCGCAGCTCTTTTGTAAATCAGTGCCAACGGGCTAAATCTAATCAAACATGAGCTTTTGGTTATAGCTTTTTATTATAATCATAATGATAGTAATTCAACGTAATTAAAAAGGACTCCTACCTCACACACTTTGAGAGATATGGAGAAGGAGGAGGGAGAAATTAATGAATCAGACTAATTCACACGTTCTTTGGAGATGTAAATCAATTTGGTGCGAGGACTAATATTAAAAACACAGTGTATTCCAGTTTAGACGATTAATTCCTATACAAATAATTGCGATTTATAATTGTATTGTCTTTTTGATCATTTTATGCCACTCTCATAGTATAAGCTTAAACATACACAAACACCTTATGAAGAAGAAGAAGAAGAGCCATTTGTTGGCGTCATTGGCTCATTGAAATGCTGTTGTCAAATATTAGAAATAAACAGATTGTGGCGCTCCACTCGTGTGTCATTAAACCACAGCAAAAGAAGAAGCGGGTGCAACATGACGGTGTCACTCAAAGAGGACCAGTCAAACCTCCAACGGTGGAAAAAGACGAAGAATGATGGAAATATGACAGTTCTGTTAGTTTCATCCAGCTGTTTTTACACAGACGAATGGAAATGATTTGAACCATTATGCAAGAATCATTGCGGTCTGCTCAAATAATTGCGATCAGGCGATTATGTAATAATTTTGACAGTCCTACATAGTATATAATGTAGAAAAAACACATCCCATTTAGTTAAAGTGAAATCTGTCTTCACCTACTTCAAATCCTCAGGGTGTTAATTAAATGAATTTGTGAAAAAGGATCGATTGGAAAGTAACTTTCTGGACTTAATCTCAGGCAAAAGATTCTGTATTTCTGCTGCAAGAAGACGCAGTTCACTGGGGGTCTATAGGAACAAACACGTCAGAGAAAAGAGAAATAAAAACTAAACATGAATAAGCTGCTGGTCACATCCTATCCAAGTGAAAAGGAATGGATTGGATAATGGATTTTGTGTGGATAGAAATGTGTTTTTAATATTCAAATTCCTACTTTTGTGTCTTTTGGGAGGGGGAGGGGGGTTCTTGGTGGGGTTTAATAGATTTAAAGAAACGTTGCATCTGTAAATGATGAGTCTGGACCATATCCCATGAGTTGTGAAAGAGATTTCCATCTGCTGCCAACGCTTTATCCACTAATGAGCCTGTCTCCATCAGACACTTAACTTCTGTTCTCGGAGCTCGTGGAAACGCTCGCTCCGCAGCCAGCCACGAACTCTGCAAGTCATTAGAACAAAACTAAGAAAAACACCCAACTGTCATTCACGGGGAAGGCGGCAGCTGAGCGACACTTTCAAGTCAAGAAGCAATTAACGCCGAGAGAGGCCTCTGCGAATGATTACGGCCTCGAGCTTCATTTACTGCCTTGTAATTTCTCTACCACACACACGCACGCACACACACACACACAACGTGATAGACCTCTCTGAAACACAGAGACGAGCGCTCGGTGACTGAAGCTCGCTGAACCAGGTCTACTGTCGGCCGCCTTGATCTGAGAGAAATTAATTTGGGTGACACTGACAGGACGGCTGGCGGATCAGTGTCCCACCACTACAGAGTGAACGCATCTCTAAACAGTGATCACTGCAGTGAAGTGAAGCAGCTGGCGTCTGCTGTACAGCGCTGATTAAAGCAACAGGCGTTTCTGCCACCGTGACTGTGCTTTAATCAGTTACCCACCACGCCTTCATGAGTGTGGCGCGTTGGATAGTCTACATTAGAGGTCGACCAGCAGTGGGTTTGTTTTTTTTGTTTTATTCGTCATTTGTACTTTTTATTGGGTGTTCATTAAAGTACTCATGACACACCCAGACAAGGAGAAGAACAAAGACAAACTAAACAAACCTCCTGGACCTGCAGGATCTGGCAAATGTCAATGCGCACTAATATCTACTGTTCCTTAAAGTTACATTTCACATTTTTGGGTCTAGATTCAGGAGAGACAGAAACTGAAAAGAAATGGAGTAACAGTGGATTTTTGAAGGCTGAATTTTTAAAATAACAATAGTTTGGACCAGGGAAAAGCAAAAAGCCAATTCATCACCCAATACCCCACAATAAAAGTGCATTGTGAGTTGATACGACAAAACAGGCAGCTCAGCAGTAAGCTCTATTTCTGTAATATAGGGGATTGTTTATGTTGTATTTACAGTAGCTTCCTGGGCAGCATTAAAGGGCAGAGAGAAAACGCCTCAGAGTCCCTCATAGATATCCATGAGAGTCCCTCTACAGTTGTAGATTTTGATTTAATTTAATTATAAAGCGAATTTTAAAATTTAAATAATAGTCAAAAGGACGTTACTTGCGACCACAGAACAATTTTAAAATTAGTCCGGAGCCCATTAATGAACATTGAAAAGACAATATTCTTGAACAAAAACAAATATAAACGTCCACACGCTGTAGGTGGGAGTATGGATGGTATGAAATGAACTGATATCTGATTACAACTGGAAATGCCCTTTAATGTTGATCCCTGTTTAAAAGGGAAGTATCGGCCGGCCATGTGCATTTGTTTTCAATGAAGCCAGCAAGAAGGCAATCCATGGAGCGGTGGATAACGTTATACTATATCATATACGTTTTACGATGTCTATATTTGTGTAGTCTTATCTGTCATAAACAAGAGATTACGGGTTATGGGGCGTGTTTGTGTCACAGTGCTGCCGAGAAGAGAGCTGGGTCACCGGGTCGGAGGCTCTGATCTTTCAAGGTTTGTTTTCAACGAAGAGACGTGGAAGCCAGAGAGCCTCCATTCTCCCTGTAACGAGCCATTTAACCATCAGGCAACGCAAGGCCATTTTATTTCTATAGCCCGTTTGTCTCAAAGGGCTTTACACAGCAACATCCTCTGCCCTTAGACCCTCACATCGACTGAGGAAAAACTCCCCAGAAAACGCTTACAATTACTCCGAAACTGCTAAATTAAGGTAGAAATGTACACAATGTCGTCACTCTCACCTTCTGTATTTAGATCTAAAGCGACAAAATGATGTCGTCACTATCGGAGCAGATAACAGTGGATCATAAAATGTGTCCTATCTGTGCCAATTAATCAGCCAAACTGATACCTCTGCTCCTCATTACCTAGGACCACAATCTCCTGGTGTCACCATCAGCCTGAGTGATTCTGCTCCTGCTATATCTGAGCCTGATCCCCCCCCCCCTTCATCTCCTCCTTTTATAAAAGGGGCGATTTTTACGGTGGTTATTTAAATATTTCCCGTGAAGTTTTGTCTCGGAGGGAAGCCGAATCACTGGGTAATGTTCTCAGTTACATGTCAGCCGGGCGCTGCGGCCTGGGGTGAGAGCAGTTCATATGATACAACCTTACACAGCGTTTGAAGAGAGTGGAAGAGACAGGCAACAGCACCCACAAGGACTCAGCAGCAGCAGCACCTCCTCCTCCTCCTCTTCCTCTCTTCCCTCTCCAACAATAAAGCAGAGACCAAGTGATTTACAGCTCTGCTACCACCCAAAATCTTTCAAGTATCAAACACCCTGTAGCCTAATATGGATTTATGGATTTATGAATGACAGCAGCTGCGGTCATCTTAAATTCATACAGCGTGGAAACACCCACAGAAACCAGATGAACCTGAATCATTATCTACCTCTCTATGCTGCTCACTGGATGATAAATGGGCGACTACAATGAACTTCCATGTCTCACTAATAATGCTCTGCTCAAACCTCTGTTAATAACTGTGTGTTTAAGCATATTTTCCTGAAATGGTTATAGATTATGTTCATTTTAAATGAGCATAGTCTAAATGTTTTTCTGCCTGGTTGGTGCACAGATACAGTATGAGGAGGATTTAACAAAAGATAACATAATGTTGCTAATGCATTATAAATAAACAAGTGTTTCCTGATAAATGATAATCAGATTAAAGGTAGGGTTGGCAATCTTATTCTGGAGCATTCTTATGCTTAAAATCCTCTTCACGCTCCGATTGCAACCAATTAATTAAATGCTTTTTCACAAAAAAGAAAAAAAAGTCAGGCACCTCTTGAATGCCATGTTCAAGTCAATTGGATGGTGATGTGTCAGTCAAGCTGCCGTCTCTGTCCCTTCCTCTCTCCCTCTTCTTTGCGTAATGCTATTCGTGCACTACTGTAATTGCGTACGCAATGAGAGTCTTCAGCGAGTTACAACGGCGGAAAAGACAACGCCAGTGATTCAATGTACCACGCTGAAGTCTGGTAGGCGGTAATGTAGCTCTAAGCTTGATGGTTTATTATGATATTACGTGTTTTCTTTGAAAATAAATAATAAGCCATGAGAAAAAGCTACCGGAAATAAGCATGGAAAGCTGCGTCGCTCACACTGGGATTACCTTGGGTCGCGCCGCGAGGGCGACACCTTTGCAGTTTCACGCGAAGGTGTCGGATGTGTTCCTGCTTTATGGAGGTATGCCTTTAGAGAGAAGTCTGAGGAAAGGGGCTGGGACTTTTGACTTGTGTATCTTCAAAATGTGGCCTGCTAGAACCGTTTTTCCAGAATCTGCAACCCGACCTTTAAAAAGGGGTTGATGATAAGTCGTTGCAGTTTTAGTTAAAGCTGGTTGAGGTCAGTGAACTGTCACTGTGGTTTGTTCTAATGCAGAAACAGTTCACAGTGACTGACAGACAGACACAACATTTACATCTTTCCATTATTTAAATCAAGATGCATTAATCACTTAGACCACTGACAGGACTCTGGACTCTGGACTGACGTTAATAAATGCAGCACATCATCCATTCAGAAAGTGTGGCATCCTAACCATCCAAACCAGCCAACCGTTACATTTACAAAACTTTGCTGTTCGCTGTTGCACTTTATATTATATGGTGTTATGAGCCATTTATTAATACCATTTCCCCTCTGCTATGAATCCTAAATAAGAAGGCCTCATTATGATTTACCAATAACATGCTATAATGTAGATGTAGCCTGCACTCATTTGATTATCTAATCTAGTTTTGCCCTGTTCAGATGAAAACTGACAGCACACAAATTGATGCATTTTGCAGGAAATACTCAGTGATTGGAACTCAGGCCTTAATCTTAAAAAATACATTTGTTGGCACCGTGAACTTGAGTCGGCTACATAAATAACCTTCCCTTGAATTTTAGCTGAGGAGCTATAACAACCCCCCAAACGCTCTTCTTAATGCTTTTTTGTCATTAAAAAGTAATAAATTAAATCTGCAGTAGCTTTCACTGTTGGCCATCTTTGATATTGTTGGCAGCCTGGGCAAGTTAAGAAGCAGCCTCACATTGATTATGCACATAAATCCAGAAGAAGTGGTAAAGCAGCTCCTGCAACTACGACTGCAGTTTCTTTCTTTATTTTTGTGATTTCAACTTAAAAACATATACATTTAGTTTTAAAAAAGCCACAAACATCAGCGCAGATAACCAACGGAGCCATTACGACAGTTTGTTGTATGTTCATCTCACTTATATACGATGTACTGTACTTTAACAGTCCCGTCTGAATCAGATAAGAGAGAGAGAGAAACAACAGCCATACATTTTAACTTAATGATCTTCTGCAGACATAAATGTAGGAGTATCATCATCTTACTGAACACACCCAGGACAAATCAAACAGCAATCAATCATCTTATTTTATTTATTTTAGCGCGAGAGGTCTCAAATGATCCGAGGCATAAAACAGACAAAAATAAACTCTGTTTGGATTCACATAGTCTTTTAACAGCCAACTCTGTGACGGGATGAGAGATGTTTCCCCAGCCCTCTCATTACCAGAATAATTGCATGACAACACCCAAGAAAAGCATTCATCACAACTAATGAGCGCAGTTAGCTTCATGTGACTGCAGTTGTCCGCGCAGCACATTCATCATTTCATCAAGGAAAGCATAAACAGACGAGCGATTGCCGACTCCCAGCTAAAAGATTACCAGTGTGGCGAAGCACAAATTCCACACAGGAACCCTAATTACAGTTTATATGCGAGCGTGCGGCGCTACACACCTCCACGACAAGGTTAGGAACAAGACAAAGACAGCACATGAGCAAATTCACAGTGTAACCTTGCAGCAGTGCACACTGTGAAAGCATCGGCTCTTCATAATTTCTAGATTGAACCCACCGGGGTGTAAAAGGTGTGTGTGTGTGCTTTTTACGCCCGTTTGTGTATAAATCCATGTCAGCGAGGAGCAATATCTGAAAAGTCATCCGATAATAACTGGAATAACTTCTCTTTTTCGCATTTTGCAAAAGGTCTCAGTTTTACAAAGAAATACATCCTGTAAAAAAAAAAAAAAAAAAAAATCTGCTACATCATTTTGCTCTGAGAATGCCCCGAAGGCATAATCCTTCTTCAAGCATTAGGGTTTAGTTTCTTCTCACAGGCAGTTTTTCTAAAAAAAAAAAAAAGAAAAGGTATGGGATTTTGGCAAACTCTCCATTTGTACAGCTAATGTTTGGTTTCCTGGTTAACACTTCAGAGCACAGTCCATAAATTAAGAGTCACATTATTTAGAAGAAACAGGGAATCAACAAAATGGTGCCAAGAAAAATATGAACATCACTGAGGAAACTGACGGACAGTCACGGATAAATGGGCAAGTTAAAGGGATAGTTCAACATTTTGGCAAATTGGCCCATTGCCATAATCCCTATAGTCATAGCAGTAGGTTCATTACCTTTATTTGTCGGTGCAAGCTATTTTTAGAACGGCGGAGCAGAGCCGCGAGCTGCTCAGAGCTACGCTACGGAGGCTGATGGGATTTCTTGGTTTCCTTCATCAAACTCATCAGATACACAATCCAACAACTCCACAACGCTCTGGTGGACAAGTTGTGACCTGCACCGCTATGAAATAATAACAGAACGTTACGAGACAGAGTTGTTTTAGAGGTAAATGCAGAGACTCATTGCTGAATAACTGCCCCAACGGGAACTGCCCCGACGGTTTTGCATGAATTTACCTCTAAAACAACTCCATCTCGTAACGTTCTGTTATTATCTCATAGCGTGGTGAATGTGCAGGTCAGAACTTGTCCACAAGAGCGTTTTGGAGTTGTTGGATTGTGTATTTGATGAGAGAAACCAAGAAATCCCATTAGCCTCCGTAGCGTAGCTCTGAGCAGCTCGCCGCTCTGCTCCACCGTTCTAAAAATAGCTTGCACCGACAATTAAAGGTAACGAACCTACTGCTATGACTATAGGGATTATGGCAATGGGCCAATTTGCCAAAATGTTGAACTATCCCTTTAATATCCATATTCACACTAAAAATAAAAAGCTACCAGTGTCAAAATGTTTCAATACGAAGCCCATATAATTTTATATTTTTGTTGTTGCTGTAAGTGTAAAATGTGCAGATGAACCTCTAGGGCTGTAGTTATTAAACAGTGACTGGAAAATGAAAATGTAGTTTTGGGATCCAATGTAGAATCAAACTGGAGCTGCACATGTTTACAAGTCATCACCAGAACATGAACACTAATATTTATAAGTCCACTGGGCAACATATAACGCAGAATGAGATTCAGAGTAATTGTTTGTTACAGTAAACTACAGACGCACATCAGAAGACTGATGTGTTGTCATGGTGCTAATGAGGCTCTTTGGTGTGTTTAATTTGATAGGATGGCGTCTGATATGTATTTTTGTGTGTGTGTGTGTGTTTTGCCTCTGTAGATAGGAAACAGTGCTCATGTGGGCTGAACGCCTGGAGGCGCATGATGCTTTAATAAAAATAAATTCATTCATTTCAACTGCTGTGTTCACTGTTATTAAAGTGTAGATGCAGATTGTAAAAATATTTGTTGCTCCATTATTCAGTGTACTCAGTCTGTTCACTACAATGGTAAAGCGTTTTATTTGTACCCTTGTGTAGAAAACATTTGTGAGTCTAATTTGCAGGCTGTAATTTAATGTGTTATACGTTTCCTTTACTATTGCACTTCTCCTAATGGGGGAGGAGGATTATTCCGCCTTCCCCTCTGCGTCCCAGACCGGCCCACCTCCCACGGCTAAAAGGTTTTACTTAGTTAGATTAGTTGTTTTGTTTGTTGATGATGAAGTGCGTTGTTTGTGCGGACTCAGCATTTTATTCTGCGGCTGCCTCTGTGTGCAGTTGTGCTTTTGTTTGCCCACTCATTTTTTAATTTCACGGCTGTGTGATTAACTTTCAAGGGCATTTCTGCCCCAATTAATTCCTGTCCCACCACAATGCCGTCTGCAAAACACCTGAGTAAAGCATTACCGAGTGCATAAGGTAAATGTCACCTGACTCGCACGCACATTCTGCACTCGGGAGTATTTTAATCTCTTCTTTTGTGTAAACACCTTCCTGCTAATGGAAAGAAAAAGCAGTGGGCTACAGCTGCACTGATGATAAAAATGCATCCCACCTACGGGAGCTTTGCGCTGCACAAAACCTCAATTCAAAAGACTTTTCTTTTTCTTTTTTTCCTACCGTACGTCCTTTTGCTTTGAATTATGAAGTGCATGTTGCCAACTGTCATTCTCTGTAACAAATGAATGCACAAATGAGCCCCCACACTGTCATAAATATTAATAGGGATGGTGGTCACCCACACATTAATCATTAGCATATGAAAATAATTGGGAAAATGACAGACAGGAATCCCCTAAATGAGGATCCCCCCTCTTTTGGAGTCAAAAAAGTTTCACTACAAAAGGATGAAATAGGTTCCAACAGATTTTATGATTTAGGGAGCTTTTTTTTTTTCTCCACCGGGCACTAAAAAGGGTCTGTACTGTAGACTGGTCCACAGGCATCAATTCAAACACCCACACACACACACACACCAACGCACAGAGAACCAAGCGTTGTGCGATGGACCAACACAAACCTAAAACCCCTTCAATTTATCAAAGTGGCCCCACAAATCAATGTGGATTACTTTGGGAGAAAGCATTGCTCATATGGCAGTGCATTTCCATTACCACATAACAATATTGGCCTTTTGGGAGGCTGCGGTAATTTTGTCTATTGATCAAATCACAGGCAAAGATCACATCACCGTGTCTTAGTTTGGGCAATAACTCATATACTGTTCAGAGAAAAGGCAAAAACCTTCATCTCTGTGTGGATAATAGCATATAAACAACACACACACACAAACACACACACACGCTGCACAGCACAAACATCCCCTGATCAGACAATCGCATCACCGCAGAGGTCAGAGCAGTCTCAGGTAACATATTGTCAAATAATAAAGGGATTATCGCTGTAATCCAAATGGTGAACATCTCCACCACAGCGGCGGGTGTCACCTTGTCTGATGTCACTCTGCAGCGATGAGAAAACTTTGCAGCTTTCTAAGCATTTGTGAAATTCACACAAGCTCATAAACAGTTTGCGAACAGTTTAAACCTTAATGAACCATTTTAACATTTTGGAGAACACATTTATTTCACTTTCTGGCAGAGAGTTCAGTGAGATGCCACTCAAATATCTGTCCGTTCAATATGAAGCTACAGAATCTGGTGATATGTTGATGGGCAATGACAATATGATATACTGCAATATATTAGGATACTGTAAGCAATAGTGATATTTGCCATTTTTTTCCCATTTTAGAAAAACTCTCATAGTCTAAAGAGCTCACAATGTTATATGCACAAACAAATGTGTATTTTTCTGAACAGAGGAATAGACATCTGCCTTATCAGTATGAAACATGGCTGCAACAAATAATGACACTATTCTTCACGTAATCTGAATGAAGTAATCACTATCAGTCAGAGCCTCAAATAAGACACAAAACCACTGTCACCGCCCACAATTATTGATAAAATATCAATACAGCACTTCAAAGAATCAGCATCAATAAAATATCACGTCTTTCAAAGCGTATCGATATTTTCTTACAACCCTTAAAGGAGCCAGATAACCTAAAGCTTTGCTTACATGGGCCAGAGGGAAATGTTTCTTTACCCCACATCTTCTTCTTTTTTTGGCCTAACAGAAGGAAATATTTATCACTTTCCAAACCAAACTAAAAAAAAAAATCCAACTCAATCTCTTTCCTTTGTTTTTAACAAGTAGAGATCCCCCGGCTTCTTAGGGGCTGTGAGAGAAAAACCAGTGTTTATCACCTCAAACCTCAGCGTCATTTGTATTTCAGCTCAACTATTGTTCACCTTGATGCTTCGCTCCCCAACGCTGACATAAAACACAGACTGAAATTGTGTTGGAGCACCTCCTCGGCATTTAACTCTGAAACCACGGCGCAGCCTTGGATGAAACACGAGTCAATGCCACATAAGGAGAATCGATGCTTTGAGCGGCCGTGTTTGAGACCTGCTGCTTCTCATTTATGCTCCTTAGACTGAGGCTGAGGATAGAGAAAAGGTAGCCTTGTTGCTCGCCGGAGAGCAGATTTTCAAACGTGGTTGCTCAAGATAAACAAAGAGCTATTGGGATTTTTTTTTTTTTTTCTTTTTTCTTTCAAATGAGCTGCCGTGGTGTTTCTGTATGGATATAAACATCAGGTGACCTTGGAAAGTGGCACAGCAGGGAGTGTGAGAGTCAGCCACACACTGTGAGGGGAGGATGCTAATAATGGGGAGTCCTGTCAACACATATTACATTCTGCTGTTATTCATCTCACATACACATTTGCTTGTCTCTGTTCACTTAAATCACTTCCAGTTGAAATGAGAAATATTTCAGATGGACGCAGCCACAGTTCAGTTCTCTCCATACGTCCAGATGCTAGATTAGTCACCCATCACCTGTGCCATCATCCACTGTGTCCATCAACACCACTCAACATCTGCTTTTCATTTCTGGGCTGCAAGTGATGATTAATTCTAATAAATCAGTTCATATAGGCTGTAAAATGTGAAAAATGCTTATAATTTCACTGAAAGAAACATTTTTTTTGCCCAGTCAATAGTCCAAAACAGAGATATAGCCTATCATGTCATATTTTTTTACAGAGCAAAATGCCAACAGTCATTACGAAGCTATGAGCAACAAATTGGGTGAGATCAATAAAACCTTCAGATCTAAAAGTCTTCATTTTGACTTGAAACATATCTCAATTCCCAAACTGGCACTAAAACAACTCAGACATCCAGCAGATATTCAAAAACCTGTAATGGGGCGTTCAGATGCAAAAAAAAAATAGCTTGAAACGCTTGAAGAGCTTGTATCGCTTCAGTTGCACTTGATGCTAAAAAAAAAAAAAAAAAAAGACACAGCTGCCATGTTTTATCGGGGCGGAATAAAAAAGAAGAGGCATGGGCCAAAGTTAGCGAGGAGGTGGGACTCTCTGGTAAATTGTGAGACTCTGTTGCTTGTTTGACTACGTTACTGACTGTGTTTCTCTATGAATGAACGATAGCATCGGTTAGCACTAGCATAGCAGATGGTCCAGCAACCAGTTTCAGTTTGTGTGAATGTTTTTATTGTCTGAATATTGGTCCTGATAAACACGCCAGCGGTGTCATAGAGGACCGGGTGCCCTACACACGGCGACGATAAGCTTTTCCTCCATGTTTGTGCGCAAACCTCCCTGCTCACGTTGGGATAAACTCATCGCTGATTGGATGTCGCGGCACGATATCGCCTGAAAAGTTAAATTTTTCCAACTTTATTTGCCGCCTGATATAAAATCATATGTTATCGGGCCATTTACATTGATTTTGTATGCAGAGTTGCCGCTCAATTCACACTTTTGGTCTCTGAACGTCCCTTAAGACCCACAGACCTCACGAACACACCTCATTCGTCCTTTGGAGGAAGAAGGGATACTAACTACCGCAGGGCAGCACACACAAAAACTCAATTATCTTCGGCTCTTCCCTTTGTGCTCTTCCACTGGAGCAACAAACGTTGTGTACAACTTTTTAATCCTTAAGCCATATTAGTTAATTAATCAGCTAAACCAAGGTGAGAAATTCAAACTAAGCTCTTATATGCCACATTTGCTCATATTGTGAGGACGGAAACTAAACTAAGTGGGTCATTATTGAATTTTGGGTCATAGAAATCAGGAATTTCTGACAGCAGTGACTTTTCCCTCTTTGAAGTGTAATTAAAAGCCAGTGTTTCTTTCCCTTTCTTTTCCCTCTTTAACCAATATGACTTCCTGCAGACCTGGAGGCTGCAGTTTTTTTTGTTTTGTTTGTTAATATAACAAAATACAACAGTAACACTGTTCAACACCGCAATACAAATTACAATTTTGTGGTCTTTTAATTTTGGCAAATTTGCCTATTACCATAATCCCTATAATCATAGGGGTAGGTTCATTACCTTTGATTATAGCGTGGTGAATGTGCAGGTCACAACTTGTCCACGAGAGCGTTTGAGTTGTTGGATTGTGTATTTGATAAGTTTGATGAGAGACATGGGGACCTGTACCGTTCACCTCCATTGTGTTCGCTGAGCAGCTCACGTCTCTGCACCGCCGATCTCAAAACAACATGCACCGGTAACTAAAGGTACCTACTGCTATGACTATAGGGATTATGGAGATAGGAGAATTTGCCAAAATGTTGAACTATCCATTTAACCAGTGTAATGCCATGTGATTTATTTTCGATTTATATTAGCTATTTAGTATTTTGCATTTTTTTGTATTATATTTTATTATCGTGCGATGCCTGTAATTTGACCTCTGCTTCCGTATTATCAATTCTGATCAAATTCATTATTTCTGTTTGCAACCGAGTCTTATAAAAGGTTTTATATGGATTATGAAGTAACTTATTTTCTTCTTAAATAAACAAATAACCAGAGATTTAATGGTTTTGAGGGGCTCAGACAAATCAGCCAATTGGGACAACAGATGAGAAAACATTTGTACAGTTCTCAATAACATGAATTTAGGCTGTTTACTACAAGATAGCTGTCTGTGTATAATGCATGGTATGTACAATGGATGCAGCACATTTCTATTACATACTAAATGCTGGATATTAATATTGGATATTGGATATTGAATGAAAACTTAGAAGTAGAACAATGATTCACAAATTGTACCGGTCCAGCCTGAGAACAGGAGGTACAGATATTTAAAGGCAGATTAGCTGTAGGACACTGATTTAAAGGCCTGGGGGGTGGCAGCGCTGCAGAGACCAGGGTTCAGTCTCCAGCTGTGGTGCTTTCACCCTCATCAAACACAATTATTAGTGTGCAGTGCACTGGTGTTATGTCCTTGTTGCAGCAGTAGCGAGTTGTTGTGGTTGCTGTGTCCACGCTGTCTGCTTCTGTCGACACCCTGCCCGAGACAAGAGAGGTGGGAGTCTGCAGCAACATGGACTGCAGTGCAGATAACAATCAATCCCTCCGACCGGGGAGACAAAGCACCAAAAACTGATTTTTAGCACCAATGTTTAATGATTATATTGGTTTGATTTGTTCATTTTAAGTGCCTGGACGAGCAGGAAACACTCTTATCGTCCGTGGAGACCCAGAAATATGCTTTTATTCTCAGAGGTTCAACTCTGCTCTGCCTTCCTCTGTGACATTTTGATCCGATCCTCACTTTTCAAAGGATTGCCGCCCTTCCATGTTTGAAGCCCACAGGTTCATCAAACATGCACTGAGGTCTGCTTTCATGTGCTCTGATCAATCCACTCGCCAAGCGGATCATATAGTAGATGTTGGCGATTCTGCAAAAAAAACTCCACAGGAGCTGCAGGGACTATTTCTACGAGCTCTCAGCAGAAAAGTTTTACTTCATTGAATCGTCACCATATGAGCTCCTAATAACAACTTCACCTATAAATCAATGGTCTTCATGCATCAGGTGTTAGAAAAATGTGAACTTTTCCCACACACACAGACTTAGTTACAGTTTTAGATTACCTGCTGCACAGACAGTGAATCCAAGGTCAAGATTCATCATCAAACCTGTTTCCTCAGTGACTCACATGTTTTTCTACAGTAAATTTCAGGCTGCTGTCTGAATAAATACAATATGATTACTCATGGCTGTGTGCAAGCATCCGCATAATCGTCTGTTGTTTAAGCTTAATTTAACCAATTAACCCTTTCCTATCCAAGATCTGTTTTTTCAAGGGTTGACCTGGCCAAGAGGGCGAGACAAAGACCTCAAAGGAGACGAGTTCAGACCGGTTCAGCTCATTTTGAAGCAAGTTTGATGTCTTCTTATTCAGTACGTTCACATGACACTTGAAAAGAACGAATTATTGCCTAAATCCGACTGGACAACTGAAGCGCATGTAAACGCATTAGTCCGACTAATATCAGAGTTCTCCAACTCCGATTAAGACACCCAGATAATGCAATTGGAAATCGATTTTCTTCAGCATGTATACGCCTTAATCGGACTGAAACTGGACAATGCATGTGCGCATGCTCCAGTACAGCACAGTAGACTGTAGAGACGGCACAAAATGGAGCAGAGAAGCCGCTCCAAATTAAGAGAGAGAGAAAGGAAGCCTGTGGACCGACATTTTGTATCTCAGCCCGAACCCGGCCCAGACCGGTGGGTGGTTGAGAACTTATTAAGCTTATTAAGTTGTTTATATTCAGTTTTTTACTCGTGACAGAAAAGTCAAGAGGACAGGGGGCGTATTAACCCGCTGAAACGACGCATATCGCCGCCTGAGGAGGAGGACACCGTCAGTTATTCGATTTTCTCTGTTGCATGTAAACTAGGACAAGGAGAGAAGTCCGATTAGACGCCAAAATCGAATTTTGGGCATTGCTCGATTAAGCTGTGCATGTAAACGTACTGACTGTTAGTATAGATTAATACAGCTCGCCTGAACCTGAGGCGCATTGTTTGTAACCAGAATTTGAAAACATACGTTGGAAAGCTCATTTAAAAAAAAAAAATGACAAAACGACTAAACCATCCTCACCAATCTGACAAAACATGCACAGCACTTGATTTAAACTAAACAAAATACAGAAAACATGCATTAACTTCCATCATATCCACCACTACTGTACTGTATGTCGGCAGTGTAATTCCTAGAGCAGCGTTTCTGTTGCAGTGTTTCACTTCTCACAGTTTTGCTCGTGTTGCTGGGGGCAACCAACAAGTCCTTCCCTAACGACAATAAGCTGTATAGGTGGAACATGAGCAGGCAGGAACAGACACTGGGACTGGGAGCCGAGGAACAGAGTGAGTCATACTGTGGAAGAAGTAGAAGAATAAAAAAAGAAGCTGATGGTGCAGAATACAGACGTGTCTTCACACCGTACTGATCCTGTCCGGTCTGTAGCTGCTGTCATCCGGGGGAAGCCGCTCAGGTTTGATGCTGTTGCAACACAAACACGGTCTTTTGTCCTCCGGTGCAGGCTAATGAGAGGGATATAGAGACATGAGACACGGCCAGACTCATTACCCCACTGCACCGCAGCTGTAATTGACTTCAACCAAAACATTTCACTCCGCAGCCTCGTTCCGCTAATAGAAGTCACTCGTCTCTCCATCCCTTTATCGGCCCTCTGCTTTCATTTCTCTCTCTCTCTGTGTCATTTCAGCCATGACGAACCTCCCGTCGCTCTGATCTTCATGTGCTACATGCTCTCTCTCTCTTTCTTACACTTGCTCCACTTTTCCTTTAAAGCTCATTTCAGCACACACACACACACACACACACACACACACACACACACACACACACACACACACATACACACACACACATACACACACACACACACACACACACACACATACACACACACATACACACAGTCCCCTGATTCCCTCACCTCCCTCAAAGGATGCTGACTGGCAACAAGGCATAGTAACTGTCTCTGGTTTCTATAGTAACCACCCTTGACGAGGTCCTAATCAAAGTCGACATTGAACAACAACACTGCTCCTACACACACGCACACACACACACACACACACACACACGCACACACACAGTGATTTATTAGGAACACTGACTGTTCACCTGCTCATTCATGCAAATACAGGCCGGTATTCAAACAGCTGATCTCCCTGGATTTTTTTTTTTACACAAAAAAAAAAGCAGAAAAAAAACAAAAAAACAAAATAAAGAGCATCGTGAGCAGCAGCAGTTGAGTGGATGGAAACACGTTGTTGTGGTGAGGGGTCAGAGGAGAACGACCAGACTGGTTGGAGATGACAGAGAAGCTGCGGTAACACAAATAACCGCTGTTTATGAACTGTGGCGAGCTCAGAAAGCAGCGCACATCAAAACCATGAGGCAGACGGACGACACCACACTGCATGGGCTCCACGACAACAGAGACCTGAGCTTCACCAAAACCTGGCCTGGGGATGTCGGTGTGTTGGTGTGTGTGTGTGTGTGTGTGTGGGGCGCCGCTTAATACCCGTGAATCGTGGTTTGAATGCCACAGATTATCCGAGTATTGTTAGTGGCCTCGCGCCCCCAGAGCGATAATGCTCCACGTCACAAAGCAAAAAGTTGTAGCGGCCTAAAGAGTCACAGGATCTGAATCCAGTGAACAACAACACCTGTGGTATGTGATACAACAAAGAGATTAGAAACATGAATGTTGCAGCCGCCAGATCTGGAGAAACAAAGTGATGCAATGTCAACATGAGCCAGTCTCAGAGGAACGAAAGCTTCCATGGCGTGGCGATAAAGGCTTATTCTGTTGTCAGATATGAATGACATGCACTGAAATATCCACCAGTCTCACCATCTCCTGCCTCCTCCCAAATAACACTTGTAGAGAAGCTCTTAGATTAGTCATCCAGACCTGAAACTGCTTCTGCTACTGCACCTTTATATCCTGAACCCAGGAAAACTATCACAATGTCTTGCCCAAAACTTCCTTTATGACAGATTTCATTGCACAACAGAAGATATGTGAGAATGTTACATCTCTTGAAGGGCAAACTATTCCACAACAACAAGTTTTCACAGTGTTATGTTAAACTATGTATTGCCAAACCTTTTCAACAACAAGACAACACTATATGGTATATGCTTACTTGGAAACATATACTCTCTCTTTCACACACGCTGCAGCTATTTATTACATCCATTATTGTTTATTCTGCCAAATGCAGCTTATTCTCAATCACTCATGAACCTCATAGCCAAAGACGACGTCCTTAAATGACTTGTTTCACCTGAGAAACAGTTCAAAAACACAAATACGTCCAGACTACGGTGATGTTAAGTGGAGAAAAGTGTCAACTCTAGAAAACATTCAGCATTTTTTCCCCTGAAAAATGAAACTATTGATGGATTGTTTAACAGAGTTTTCATGCAGAGCGCTCTGGCTCTGGCTCACAAGTGAGGGGGTTATTGATCCGTGCAAAAAAAAAAAGCTTATATGCAGCATATTTTTTTTAGGTTTGCCACTGCAGTGCTGTGATGGAGACGTTTGCTGAATAAGGAGTTACAGTAAATAAAGTAGATATGGTGGTTTGCTGGTTTTTAGGTAGAGACTTTAGTGTATTTGCAGCAAAATAACATAAAGATGAAATGCGACAGTTG
Source organism: Trachurus japonicus (assembly GCF_045865225.1). Lineage (NCBI taxonomy): Eukaryota > Metazoa > Chordata > Actinopteri > Carangiformes > Carangidae > Trachurus > Trachurus japonicus. Next base: position 8,877,601 of record NC_140909.1, read on the forward strand.
CAAAGTAAAGAAAGAGGCAACTGTGAAAAAGAAAGTCAGCATATACTGTATGTCTATATAGGGATAGTGTCTTCACATAGGTTGAAATGAATTTTTCATTTTGCCTGCAAGGGTGTCAGGCGGCAAAATAAAATAAAATAAAAAACAAAACAAAAAAAAGCATTGTTCCTGTGACAGACGTGCAATATCCAGAAGTCTGGAAATCTCAAACTGAGATCCCAGAGGCGCTCGCTCTCCTGCAGCCAGAGCTTAAACATAGACCCTACAGAGATGCAACCTCCAGGGACAGAAACAGGCAGCGAGTTGGATCAAAAAGAATGTAGATTATGAGCGGGGGAGTGGGGGATGAGGCATCCTAACCACGCTGAAGTGGAGCCAAAAGAAACACGGAGCTGGTGGAGCTGAAATATCAACCTGAGGGAGGAGCTGGTGGCTGATGGCCCAGGGGCCGGCTGGCCTCCTCCGCGCTGAGCAAACACCCACAGATTCCCCATCGCTCCCTGCAGCACGGGATCGAAAATCTGCAGCACTAACCCCCTGCCCCCTTTTTTTAAATTCAGCATAGAGCCCTTCTTCTTTCTCTTCAAGTGTATTTTTCTTGAAAACCAACTTGTGAGTTAAAAAGAGACAAAATAGAAACTCCACAATCAACTCCAGCCTCAGGACACTTTGACATAAATGAGCATTTAGTGGTGTTGCCTTCAGCTACTGTAGAGACTGAGCTGATTTTTCTCACCCCCAAACAACGTGTCAACACGATGCACCACAGCAAAGCCCGCAGATACCGAAAGATGCTAAATGTGAGTAGGCAGCGGCAAATATGGAGATAAATATACAGCTGTTAAATGTGGAATTAAAAATGGTATCGCTATTGATTAGATAGCAGAAAATACACAGAGATAAGTGCTGAGGCAGAGAGCGACGGAGCAGCAGAGGAGAAGTTACGAGGCAGTGGGTTGTTCCTACAGGGGAACCTCAGCTGTGGAGAGAAAATAGATCCCTCCTGTCTTTTCTGGAGGCTTTTGCTCTTATTAAAGTCTCTGTGAGGCTCCACAGAAAGGCAGACGTGTTACACTGTCAGATCAATCAGACCTGTACTTTGTTCTCACTCCTTTTTTGTCATGTTTTTACACACAAATACACACACAGAGAGACGTGTGGACACACAACGTCCTTGGAAAATGTCCAAGATTAACAGTTTGACCTGTCGCCTTGTTTCCAGTCCCAGGTGTATTGATGAACCAACAGGAACTACAGGGAAGTGCATCATTCAAGCCATTATCAGTGACAAATTACTTTTAGATTGTGCTGCTGGACTCCCCCCAGGAGACAAGGTTACTACATTATATATGTATTTATCATAGAAGAAAAATGACTCCTATAGACACTGTATGTTTGTGTGTGTGTCCTGTGATCTGATTAGCCTCTGTGCACTATTAACTACTGTTAAAGATTTGACCTCTGACCTGCAGCGCTGACCTCTCGGCTCGTTTATCTAAACAGTCGTCGTTGTCGTCGTCATCCATCTTCAGCAGGTAAATTGGTGTAATTTTTCCTCTTCTCATTAGTTACAGAGAGCTCAAGTCTTAACGTCGTCTCAAGGCTGCTGCACTTGACTATCCAGCAGCACAATGTAAGCTCTTCTTTAATCTGCCATTATGAAAAAAAAATGACTCATGTTCCTGTTATTATCATTACAGATTAACTGCTTATTTTCTTGACTGATCAAGTAATCCCTTTAAGCACATTTCCCATAAGCCACAATGATGTTTTAAGATTATCTTGTCCAAAATACAAAAGATTCACAATTTACTATTTGTTCAACAAAGAGAAAAAACTAAAACAAAAGGAGAAATTTTCACAATTTGCTTGAAAAATGATAGAAGTTTCACCAAAATTAATTTCCTGTACATTTACTGATTGACTTGTCTTTGCAGCTCTGCTTTATATATTTATGTTTCAAAAGAAACATGTCCGAGAAAAAGTATTTATATGTTTTTTTTTTCTTTTTCGGAAAGTCCTGATGGAGAGGTTCACAGTTTTGCACTCACTTGAACACATGAAAAGAAAAAGGAAGAAGCTGTTTGAAGAAGGGAGACAGAAGCTGAATGAGAAGCTCAAACTCTCGCTCCTTTAGAAAAATCACAAAAAAAGGAAATGGTTGAACGCAGCGCGGCTGATTCTGCCGTTGAGAGGCGGTGTTGAAATGATCTGACAAGGACTTTGTGTGAAGCACAATGACACGATGTCTGCAGAGCCCACAGAGCAAAACCAGCACGTTAACTGAGGACTTTATTATCTCTTATAAAGATAAATAGGAATATTTTATCTAGCCCTGGTTTTGACTCTTCACAACTTACTGTATTTATTCACATTCTGAAAAACCTCAGCACCTATAATTTTATCTTGTTATCAGAATTATTTATTCACCTGTGGCCCACTCATGTGACCTTCGCACATTATTAGGATGTAATTAGCACCATTAAAATGTCAGCGTGGTTTTAAATTAAGTTTTTCCTGATGAAAATCCCAGTTTCTAACTCATAATTCTTTGGTCTCAGCTGAAACGTCGTCTTGTTATGTTGAGAAAACCAAACTGACCTGACATCTCTCAGTCCGACCTTGAGCTTCTGGTTTATCTCTCTCATCACCTTTCCCATCACTCGCTGTTGCCTATATCTTTCACTATATAGGGAGTCGGCCATTGTGTAGAGTAGCCTGGTTTAAAATCAATATATCTACATGAACCTTTAATTATAAAGCACTTTTCTAAAGTGTTACCAAGTGCTTCACAAAATGAAAAAAGATAAAAGAAGAATTTAAGTGAACACCACTGAAGTGCATGGAAGCAAAAAACATCTCATAGGCTCTTATAAACAAGTAGGAACAATAATGAGGATGAAATGGTAAAATTAAAAAAAAATCGGACATCAAATAAAGAAAAAAGACATTTAAAACTGTGTGATTGGGGATCAGAGAGAGCTCCCGAGTACGAGGTATCAATGTGAAATCTACCAGAGCCAAAGAAGGGAGGTGAACACTGAGGTTATGTGACTGTACCTTCTTGTTCCTATGACAGTAAATGGATGGACGCCAGAATAAAGTGCATCAAGGTGTGAACAGATAAAAACATAAAGCATAACTCCTAATAAAATAAGGGTGCAGTATTTGCTGCTGTATCTGCAGCTCATCTCCATAAACACAAGTCTCTTCACTGCCGGTTTGGTTTGTGTCGACCAGGTGAAGGAGGAGGAGGACAAAACGTAATGTCTATACTCCAGCTCCATAGAGACAAATAAATACACTCCAGCACACATTCCTGCACACACACCTATGACCTCTCCTCCCACGTGTGTACACACATAAAAGCACCACCCAACACACTGCAGTTGCTAATCATAGAACAAAGGGAGGCTCCAGTCAGCAGGTTGTCCCACTGATCAGCTATAGAAAGCTGCAGGCAGCGACGACAGTCAGCTTTGTTACAACAGGAAGAAGCTACAGCTGGGATACAAGTCGAGCGCATCAACAAAGCTCCGTGTGTGTCTGATACCGGACCTAAGCGGTGACGCCGGCCTGCTGCAGCACGCCACTGAAAACGGCTTTCTTTTTTTAATTGGAAAAACCTCAGTAAACATTTTTAGAAAGGTCACAGACAGGAGGAGGAAGGGGTTTCTGTCACTTTAACTGGAAACGGAGACTCATCTTTTATATGGACTGAATGGAGTCTGCTTCATTAAGCCTCCTTCCTGTCAGGTTTGACGTGAGCACAGTAGCAGAATAGATGTAAACACAGCTGCGGCACCGGTGAGCGTCTCCCCCCTCCGAGCCACACCCTCGTCTAACGAACCAACAACAGAAGAACTCAGGGAAGGACTTTTGCCTCTGGTCGTCCTCTGTTTCCCTCCCTTCTCCCTCCTCCCTCCCTTCTCCCTCCCTTCCCCGTGAGCTCCGTTCAACCCTGTTGGCCTTTTGCTATTCAACAGTCTGCAGGCAGCCCTCCTGGCAGCCCGGGTCCCGGCCCGTTTGTAAAGAAGTGCAGCATCAAGCGTTCTGTGTCTGACACATCCCGGGCTGTGGGTCAGCCGGACACAGAGGCTGCACTACAAACAAGAGCCGGCCCGGGGGCAGAGGAGGAGGATTTATCAGAGACACCTGAGATGAATGCACATTGCACACACACACACACACACACACACACACAAACATATCATGCATTCAACAACATGAAACCTGTTTTTTTTTCTCCAAAATACGTGACCTCTCCCCCCTCCGTTATCCCGTCTGTCGTCCTCAGATTTATTCACAGGGTCAGCGCGGGTCTGAAAACACGCAGGGAACCCACGGCTTTCATCACACATCAACCAGCTTCACTCTTCAAAGATCAAAATGATGCATAATAGAGGCTGTTTGTGTTTTTTTATGTGCGTGCATTTAGGTGCGCACACATGCTTGAGAGCGTCTGTGAAAACAACAGTGTGCAGAGCTGTAACCTGTGTGCAACATCTCTACAAGCACAGATATCCTTTTGATCATTTCGGCCTCATTAAAAAGGATCCACCCCAGTCACGTTTAAAGAACTGATACTCTGCTTAGAATAACAATAAGCGTCTGATATGATTTCTCTACAAGCTAAAAAAAAAAGACATAAACTCCATATCTGTGTGAAAATGTGTGTCAGACATTTAAGCGCTGGATAAAAGGACGTCTTCTACTTCATGAGAAAGTTTATTCATTATGTGCGAGCACTAGAGGATTTGTCTTTGCTTGTCAAATATTGACCCACGATGATTTAAGTTGAGCTCAGAGAAACTTTCCCCCTGAATGTGAAAACAGCCTCTCAGTGTCGAACTCTGCTCATACATTATTCTGCACAGTGAAGGTCAAACATCCGAGTGAAGCAGAACAACAACAACAACGGGAACGGGCTGAACACTGAGATTGTCCTGCGCTGCGTTAATGGAGACGTCGTCTGAGTCGACACATGAAGCCTAAAGTGTGATGTCAAATATAGTGTTAAAAAAATCTAACCCTGCCCTGGTGTGAAGGTGTTTCTTCAGGTGCTGATGAGAGGAAACATCAGAGTTGTTATTTTACAACTGAGAAACATCATGTGCAAAGATATTTTCCTGAACTTAAAGGGATAGTTCAACATTTTGGCAAATTGGCCGATTACCATAATCCCTGTAGTTTTAGCAGTAGGTTCGTTACCTTTAATTGTCGGTGCAAGCTATTTTTAGAACGGCGGAGCAGAGCCGCAAGCTGCTCAGAGCTACGCTACGGAGGTTAATGCATATTTCTTGGTTTCCCTCATCAAACTCATCAAATACACAATTTAACAACTCCAAAAGGCTCTTGTGGACAAGTTGTGACCTGCACATTCACCACGCTATGAGATAATAACAGAACGTTATGAGACAAAGTTGTTTTAGAGGGAAATGTAGAGACTGCTTGCTGAAAAACTGCCCCTGATGGTAACGCACATTAATGGTTTTGCATGAATTTACCTCTAAAACAACTCTGTGTGGTAACGTTGTGTTATTATCTCATAGCGTAGTGAATGTGCAGCTCACAACTTGTCCACCAGAGCGTTTTGGAGTTGTTGGATTGTGTATTTGATGAGTTTGATGAGGGAAACCAAGAAATCCCATTAGCCTCCGTAGCGTAGCTCTGAGCAGCTCGCTGCTCTGCTCCGCCGTTCTAAAAATAGCTTGCACCGACAATTAAAGGTAACAAACCTACTGCTAAAACTATAGGGATTATAGCAATTTGCCAAAATGTTGAACTATCCCTTTAATAAACTATTATCCACACTAAAAGACACAATTTCATTGTGTACTGCCTGTCTTTCTCTCTCCTGCATCTTGCTGCCCTCTGCCTGGACATCTCCAGTTTCATGCATTGAAAACATTAATAAATATGTGCAAAACTGCATCTAATGCTTAAGAATTATGTTAAATGGTTACTGTAAATGTGTCAACTGAATAAATTAAGTCTTAACAGACCAGGCTAAAATCAGAACTTGTAAGAGCAGTGAGACAGACTTTGAAGGCTCTTTAACATGTATTTGGGTGTTTTCTTGCCTTCCGGCCTCCAATATGAGAATTGACAAAAAGAAAATTGTAATTTGCAGGCTCCCATGGTTGAAATCCATGTGGTTTTACGAGCTGTTCCCTCAGTTGTGCTGTTCATAACACTGCCAAGAAAATTCCTTTTATTTGTTCTCCTCACAAACACAATACGAGACGAGACAGCAGAGGATACAATTAATATTGTCAGATAGTTCACACAAAAACAAGCCCGACATTTATCCTTCTTTTTTTTTTTTTTTTTGGTTTCATACTTGGCCGAGTTGACAAAGCAGTCCTTTGTGAAACAGAGTTTTTCAGCTAAGTTGCTTCTTTGCTTCATTAGGTAATACGTAGTGAAGGGAGAGAGAAAAGGGGGACAGTGTGCAACAAAGGGACTCGAATCTTTACACAGCAGCACGCACCAAGAAGCTCAGATCATCCTGTTCCCAACGATGAACACGGTGCAAAAATTACTAAATTACCAGAGAACAAGTGGAAGGAGAAACAAGACGAGGACGAGCGTGGATGTGTCTCAGGAAAAGCGCATTGAGAAAAGAGGAATTAAGTAAAGCTGAAATATTAGCGCAGCTCTCAAACACTGTATGTGTGTGTGTGTTAAAGTGGCAGCGAGGACAAACTGTTCTCTCCACCATTATGGGGCTCACTGGTGGCACTGGAGTGGGGGGCAGGATGCACTGGAGGGTCCTCAGAGTAATGAGCAGCAGCAGGCTGAGTGCCTACTTAGTTATTATGGAAAAGGTGCAGCAGGAAAGTGAATTACAACCATTCAGTGACACCTCGGGACAGACTGGGGGGGCACTGAAGTGACACAACATACACAACACACACCGGATGTTGAAAAAAGAAGGAAAAAAAACACAAGAGTGAGGTCAGTGAATAAAAAAAGAAAACACACACACACCAGTCGGTCATGTCAAAATGAAAGTAACCAGATGATTGATGGGAAGCCGTCTAATTGGCTGATCAATATGAGATTTAAGACGGGCTGTGAGTGGTCTGGTCCGAGGCCCCCGTGTGCCGACCACTCTGCTCATTTAATCTACACTGACGAGATGGACGCAGCGGCCGAGGAGCCACGTCCTCTATTGACAGCTGGGAATAAATGGACGAATAAAACCAAACCAAAAAAAAAAGTGGAGCTCCCACAGTGTTCGAGTCCCACTACCCATCACAACTACATCAGGTCGTCACACATCAAACAATAGGAAACATTCACGGTGCCATTACAAAGTGTAGAGCTGCGACTGTAAATGTCACATCACAGAGAAATACTCAATCAGTTATGAGTGCAAATATAAAACACAACATACATCTAATACATCCGAGTGCAGAGGAAGCAAGATTGATTTAAGTAGTACCGCCAATACACTGCAAAAACTCAAATATCTTACCAAGAATATTTGTCTTATTTCTAGTCAAAACAAATCTCATTATACTTAAAATAAGACTCATCACATTAAAAAGTAGCTTGTTTTTAAGACACTTTTTACTTCTTTCAAGCATATTTTCACTTGAAATAAGTAGAAAAATCTGATATTGGAGCAAGTTTTCTTATTACAAGCACAAAAAACTGGCTTTCACTGGCAGATTTTTCTACTTATTTCAAGTGAAAATTATCTAAAAACAAGTACATTTTTAGGTGATGAGTCTTATTTTAAGTGGAAAGAGATTAGTTTTGACTAGAAATGAGACATTTTGACAAGAAATAAGACAAATACTCTTTCTGATTTTGGGTTTTTGCAGTGTAACTCTTGAGATTTGTCTCCAGAACCCATATGATCCACAGAATAAACATCTTTTCAATGAAGAAACTGCTCTGGGGATCATCCAGAGGCACCAAAAAGAATATTACTTTCATTTTTTCGCTCAAATGGATTAATTAAATATCTTAAAATCTGACTAAATCAACCAAACTCTCGTTATTCCTTGAGAAAATGCTTCTGTAACTGTTCTATGCTGCAGTCTGTGAAAACTTTTACCCTATCATAAAGAAAATAGTTCCAGTGACTGAGCAGGAAATAAACTCTGCACCAGTGATACCAAAGGGACACAGATTATTTCACTGGAATAAAGTAAACTCAAACAGAAAACTCAATATTTGTTGGCTATTCATGCACAAAATTATAATATTACAACTCTCATCGGACGTGGAAACTATTTCCCATAGATCTTCTTGTAAAAATTGTATTAAAAATAACTTGATCGTGGGGTGGAAGAGCGGATTTTCACTTTAAAGGCAGAGAACGGCGACAGATTGAATGTAACTCTCACAAGTCTGTGTTCGCTTTGATGTCGGCTCATGAGCGACGCCAAAGGGACACGTTTTTTTTTTTTTTTTTTAAGTTAAGAAGTGTCTCGGTGTTTCTGACAACAACCAGAACTGTCTTCACTTCACTTCACTACTATACAACACACAAAGTCTCTTTTAATCCAAACGGCGACGATTTCACTTCGTTTCCAAGTGCAGCAGCATCAGTCTACTCTACAGTAGGCCTGTGTGTCTGTATTAGTGTGTGTGTGTGCATGTGTGTGAGTGTCTTAAGAGCTGTTGCCGGGATACCTAAGCCTAATAATCCAGTTAATTAATGATGATTCACAGTCCCTCGCTGCAGAAACAACAGAACAATCAAATCAAACATTCCTCCTCTTTGTCTTGGTTTGCTACCAGAACTCTACTGCTCTTATGCTCTTATTCCTCACACAGGTCCCAGAATAAATAAAAATAAGGCTTCAACAGGGTTTTTCAGGGTTGTTGTTACACTTAAATCCATAATCCATCCACTAAAATAATTTTTTATGAGAGCCCCCAGCAGCATTTATAATTCTGAACTGTTGATCCCTGTTGGCTTGCAGTCTCAAGGCGGCACAAAACGTCGAGGCTCCGTGATAAAAGCCTGAGTTTAGTTTTAAATTTTGAGAAAGAAAAAAACAAAAAACAAAAAAAACAGGAATATGCTAAGATGTCATTGCTAACATCAGTGATACTTTGAGGCTACAGGCCAATTCACGGACAGGAAGCTAAACAATGATATCAGTGTGCGAACAAGATTACACTGATAATATGCTACAGATTATGCCTACCTCAATTAATAGCCTGTCCGACTCCACACGGATATGGGTTTCAGTGAATCCGTAAAAGTTTTTTATTGTTTCGATGTTTAATCCAGACTGAAACAGCATTTTGAAGGGCGAAAACTGTATTCTTTTGTAAAAGGGCCCCAGATAGAGTGAGTAAATCTAAAAATGTCGCCCCAGTGTTTTCGTGTAGACACCCTAAACGGATCTTTTGTGAAATGATGTCATACCCCCCACCGCTCTAGCTAAACCACACCGCTAGACGTAACAACGGCCGACTACTGTCAGGGACACTGCGGCTGAAATGCGCCTGTTAAATCATCATCGAACAATTTGTCATTTCGTGCACTGACACGACTCCCTGTCAACATTTAATCGTCTTATAATGTTAAGAGTTTGAAAACAGCGGGCAAGCTTTCTGTCTTCTCCCGTTGTGGTGTATGTGCAGCGGCATTACAGCGCCACACAGGCCTGGAGGATGTAGCCTACTACAGCGCTTTGAGTCGTTTTCAGTGGATCCGTGGGTACACAGATAGTCTATTTCTTGAAACGATGCTGTGTTTATGGAAAACCTTTTCAAAACGACCAAGAAAAAGACCAAGCTCCGTTTCTGTGTGGACGAGGCCTACTACTGCTAATATCAGTGAGCTACTCTACTCACATTGACAACTGGCCGATGGTAACTATTCTGTGAGGATGAAGAAGTCTGAGGTTTCAGCAATGCTAATATTTGTTCACAATAAACACAAAATATAGCCAAAGGATTAGACAGGGTGGTTTCATGAAGCAAAAGATTAACAATGAACAAAGATTTTAAAAAATTGGACAATTCACCCAACAAATGTCAAACTACTATGTAAATTAAAACTTTGAACTACTGAGAATACGACATGGAAACTCTCCAACATTGGTCGGATTCATCTGCTGGCGATCAGGAATGTGTGTAGGCTACAAAACCCACCCAACAGTGGATGAAATAATTCACTATCTACAACACACACACACACACACACACACACACACACAGTGAGAGAGAGAGAGAGAGAAAGAGAGAGAGGGAGAGATTAGTGCAGAATTTGCTGACTGTTCAGAAAATGCAGCAGAAAGCAGCTTCACAACAAACACCAAGAAAACCATCTTAAGCCGTCTCTCCCCCTCTCTCTATCTCTCTTTCTCTCTCTTTGAGACATGGAGTCTGTAGATCGTTGGAGTGGTGGCTACTTAAACATGAAATCAACATTCCTCCCTTTTTAACACAAGCAGGAGAGCGGAGGAGGGAAACGAGAGAATAAATCCTTCTCTAGAGCTGGACAGGAAACATCTTAGTGAGGGAGAGAGAAAATCTAACATGGATTTGTAAATGACGCCTGCTTTAACTCCACTCAGTTTATATATATTCACATATTTTTTTTGTCTAAAAGGAAAGCAGTTTGATATCTTTGTTCGGCTTGTTCCCGTTTGTGTGTTGGTGGACTCTCGGATCAGCACCGAGCTTGATTCACGGAGACATTACGAGGAGTCATTTGTTCTGCGTCTGGGCTGCTGACAGCTCCACAGGCCCCTTGGCTCGCTCGGCCAAACTCGCAGCCAAGCAGGTAAAAAACCTGACGTGGGCAGAGTAAAAAGGCGACAGAACGCCGTGGCGGCTTCATGTAAGGATACTTTATGCAGCCGCAGACTCTGCAGCACAAAGACGAAGTGACTGCGGCCGAAGCTGCAGAGTTACAGCTACAGCTACAGTACGGGGGGAGTCGAGGGTGATCACAAAGCTCGGGTTGGGTGCAAGGAAGAGCAAGATATTTGTAGGATTAGTCTCTGTTGGCCAGGCAAGTGTGTGCATATGTGTGTGTATGTGTGTGCATGTGAGATATTATGCCATCAAACACAGAGCGCTGAACATCAAAGCTGTAAAAATGTTGGAGTGTGAAGAATCAGGATGAGGGACACAGAACAACTGATCTGCACAAAACTGAGATGGGATGTATAAATGTGTGTGTTTCTGAGTGTGTGTGTGTGTGTGTGTGGGTCTCTGAGTGTGTGTGTGTGTGTGTGTGTGTGTGTGGGTCTCTGAGTGTGTGTGTGTGTATGTGTGTCTGTGTGTCTGTGTGTGTGCAGAGAGAGGAGGGACGAGCCAGGCTCAGCAGTGATTGCTCGGTGGAGGAAGTAAAGATTACGCCTTCTCTCGCTGCGTCTGTGATGAAATCCCACAATTCCAGTCATCACACAGAGATCCTTAATGATGTCCAACAGTGACCACACGCAGCCACCTACAGAGCGCACACACACACACACACACACACACTCAGAATCACACACACACACAGTCTTCACCTTCCTCATTAGCCGAGGTCACCGCTGTAGCAGGGAGCTCAATATAAAGACGCCCAGGTTCGGAGCTAAACAGAGAGTTTAATCCTGGTGAGACGTTCTTCAGTACATACAAACAACTTCGACCTGAACATGAACACAGTCAGACTCACTCACTCACTGCAGATGTTCAGCTTTTTACACATCTGGCCCTGCACCATGAGCACCATTAACTGCTCTCTCTCTCTCTCTCTCTTACACACACTCAGATTGGAGCCAGAGAGGAATCAGGGGGAGATGAGCTGCTCAGAGACTAAAAGCTGCACAAATGTGTACAAATACTCATTAGATTAAATCACAGAGCAACAACCAGCGTCCCGGCCTTTTCCAAAAAATGAGACGCCGCTGATTCGTCTCATTTGCTCTGACAAAAAGCTTCTTGATCTTGATTGAACTGAAGACAGTTTCTAATCCAATCAGCTCCTCGGTAGCCGACTCTCTCCAATAAATAAACAAAGATGTGACCAAGATTTCCCCTCTTCCTTTCCCTCTGAAACCACATATTTTTACACTTGATTATAAATCCTGTGAAGATTGTTTTAAACTTTAACAGTGTTTCCAGCAGTTTAAAGCTCTTCCCTGTGTAAAGAGAGACTTCCACTGTGATTGCTTGTGGGCAAATTGCTTCCACCACCACCACCACCACCACGGCCTCCAGATGGAGATCTGGTCTCAACTACATTATCTGGGTTTTGGCGCCGCTGTGGCCGATGACTCTCGCCGCCAGGAGGCTCGTTATAGTTTTCAACACCTGACCAGCAGCAGCAGCAGCAGCAGTTTCTCTAAACCTCATCCTCATCTCTCTGATAAGGATTAATGCCAAGCAACTGATACCAACATGAATCATATTAACAAAAACAAACCTGTAGAGTCGAATCCGTGCAGAATTTCAACTTTGTTTGTGTAAATCATCCTTATAGAAACAGCTTTACTCATAATCTCCCTGAAAACAAAGAGCTTTGTTGTGTCTTTCAGGTGAAGATGAGCTCCATTTCATGCTTTATACTAACATCTCCTTCATCTGCAGTGAAGCTGTTTAATTCCTCCCTCTAAGAATCAATCTGTCAATCGATTGATCCCAGTTTTTAAAGTGCAATCATTTAATTTTTTCTTTAAATCTATATGCATCTCACATATGACTGTAAAGTAAATTCCCCTCTTTTTGTATTTGTTAAATGTAGCCTATGTAAGAGAAAACAGCAGCTGGGAACCTGCATGTGCATGAAACAGTTAACAAGACTGACACAATGTGAAAGTGCAGTGTGTGTGTGTGTGTGTGTGTGTGTGTGTGTGTGTGAGTGTGAGATAACAGAAGGCAAAGATGCAGAACAACAGGCAGAAACATGATCCATCACACACACAAGTTTGTCTTGATCAAGAATGTGCATTGACCTTTGACCTGCAGCTCTGGTTACTTACTATTCGCCCTGTTGACACACACACATACACACACACACACACACACTACCACTCCCACACACACACACACACACACACACACACACACACTAATACGCACACACTAACCACACAGATGGCCCTTGTGCCACAGACCTCCCCTCACCCCTGCACTCTGGCCCACCGCTGCCTCTATAATTAATGGCTCGGCTCTGCTCAGAGACTCTGGCAGGAAATCAAGGAAGTGTGTGTTCATAAATATTTACAGAAAGCACCATGAAAAATTTCACATGTAGAAAAACACAACAACATCTCAATGAGTCTATACTCACACACACACACTCACTCTCTCTCTCACACACACACACACACACACATACCAGAGCTATAGTATAGCTACACAGGCAGGAAGGAGCACCCAGTCACATTTAAAACATCCCTCTGTGTGTGTGTGTGTGTGTGTGTGTGTTTTATCACTGATCAGGCTCAGCATCAGTTCAGCTCAGACTAAAACGCAGCATTCAAAAAGGAGAAAACGAGGCTTTATAATGTTCTTTAAACAGTGATATACATATATAAAATGTGTATTCAGTTAATTAGCTGACACCAATTAACACATTTTCCTGTTTTATGGATCTGTGATGTCACAATAAGAGCTGATTACGCACCGTCCGCCCCTACCTCTATAATAATCTATTAGTATAATCATGTGTAGTGTGTTTGTGTGTGTGTGTAGTGGGTTGTGTAGTGTAGTGTAGTGTGTGTGACACTGATCACTGATCAGGCTCAGCATCAGTTCAGCTCAGACTAAAACGCCGCATTCAAAAAGGAGAAAACGAGGCTTTATAATGTTCCTTAAACAGTGATATAAATATATAAAATAGGATAAAATGTGTATTCAGTTAATTAACTTATGACGCCAACTAACACATTTTCCTGTTTTATGGAGCTGATTACGCACCGCACCGCCCCTGCCTCTATAATAATCTATTAGTGTAATCATGTGTTGTGTGTTTGTGTAGTGTAGTGTAGTGTTTGTGTAGTGTAGTGTAGTGTAGTGTAGTGTAGTGTAGTGTAGTGTAGTGTAAACTCGTGGTATACTCACAGAGAAACCGGCCCAGAAGGGGCAGGAGTGTCGGACTCGGGGCGACGTGGTGAGCGCCAGCGCCGCGAAGCTCACGGCCAGGATGAGGCTGCCCAGGACCATCTGGGAGACCCCCAGCGCCAGCATGATCCGGGTCCGGGTCCGGAACTCCCTGAGCCGGGACAGGCTGCGGGACAGCGACGCCGGGCTCAGGGACCCCGGACCGACCCCCCCGACGGCCGCGGCCGCGAGACCACTGCTGCCGCCGCCGCCACGGGGCAGCGCGTGCACCGGCATTGTCACTGGAGGAAGAGGAGGAGGAGGCGGAGGAGAGGAGGAAGAATACAGCAGCACCGGAGGAGGAGACGGGGGGTCAGTAACATCCAACAAGGAGCTCCGGCGGTGTTGTTGAGTCTCAGCCTGTGTGTGTGTTAGTGCGTGTATGTGTGTGTGTGTATATGTGTGTGTGTGACTCAGTGTCCGAGCTCCATCAATTAAGATGCTCCGAGCGGCTCCAATTAGAGAAGCTCTGCGGCGGTGGAGGAGAAGAGGAGGAGGAGGAGGAGGAGGAGGAGAAGTAGTAGTGGACCACCAGTAGGCACCAGATGTTCTTCTTCACAACCACCACCACCATCACACGCACAACAACAGCAACAACAAAGTGTTAATCTTCTCAAGGTGAAACCAACGGAACCAAACGCTGCTGCAGCTTCTTCACACCGGGAGCCCATTCCTCAAAAGTCCAAACGCAAAAAAAAAGAAAAAACGACAATACAAAAAAAAGAGCAGAAAACGCACCATCCATCCCTGCGCTGTCAGGCAGCAGCTCTGCACCATTGTCACGCTGTCATCGCCTCCTCTGCGGGCTCCTCCAACTACTCAGCCACGGTGGGAAATAAAAGATACAAAAAAAATAATAATAATAATAAAACAAAACGTCCTGATAGTTGATGAAACGATGCTGGAGTTTTTTTTGTTGTTTTAATTATTCCTTATGTGTCTTGTGCGTGGAAATCTCCGCAGCAGCTCCGCTCCAGCTCCTGCTCACAGTCACAGGCGACAGCAGCAGCAGCAGCAGCAGCAGATCTGAGAGCAGCGCGGACAGGAGAGGAGACGCTCACTGCGCATTGGAGATGTGCCACTCTGCGCGTGTACATGGCGCCGAGTCTGTTTTTACTACGACTGTGAAGGAGGAGGGAAGAGGAGGAGGGGGAGGAGGAGGAGAGGAGGAGAGGTGGGGGTGTAGTGCTGCTGCTGCTGGTGGGTAGGTGGGTAGGTGGGGGGTGGGCTGAGCTCTTTTACTATCGGGATGCGCCTGGTTTGTCCCCTCTGCTGCTGCTGCTGAAGAAGAAGAAGTGACGGAGGCCGAGAAGACAAAATGTTGGCGACGATCGACGCGGTGAGGTTTTATAAGTGGTGAACAAACAGCGTGACCGGTTTTACCCGAGTCTCATTAAAGCTTTTTCCACATAGAGTGAAAAAAAAAACAAAAAAACAGACTAATTGAATCAGATTAAATGTTAAATCCAGGTGTGTCTGTGTGTTTCTTTTTTACCTCGTTATAAACCAACGTGAGTGTGGCTGCACCGCATTGTCATTGAGCTCCGGTCCTGTTGTGTGTGTCCTTCATTTCATCTGGCGACTCCGGACAGGTAGAGAGAGAGGCTCCTGAACGCAACACACCTGGCTGCTGCATCGTCTCTTAATCAGTGTTGATTGGTGTAGGCTATTTGTCCAATCAGCTTTGTGATAAACTGGAATTTCCACTTCTACTTCAGTCACATTGGTATGTAAGGATATAGAAGCTCCTGTGTCCCAATACACCGCACGACTACAAGAGATATGCTACTTATAATTGGACATATTGATTAAATACCTGAGGGACTTCACCAACTGTACACACCTACTTCAGTTATGGTGTCAAATTGTGTGAGCGACTAGAACAAAGTCATCAGTATGAAGATCAATAGCCTATCACTAATGATTTTGTACCGGTGATTGTGATTGTGGTGACTTTAAAACACAATTCACTTTAACTTATATCCATAAGCACACTGTCTCAAAGCATGCTGGGAAATTCATCCCACCTACTGTATATAGGCTACCCCCCAACGCGCTTTAGTATTCTTTTTTAAATTATTAGTTATTGACCCATTAAAATGAATCACACAGTGAAAAACCTCCTACATCCTGCACAGCTTTAACACCTTTAACCCTAATGAATAAAAAAACACTGTAGTTTTCTACAGGAAACAAGACACTGGTGCAGCAGCAAAACTTTAAATTAAGAATGAAACTGCTTTTTTCTTTTTCTCATCTCCTAACCTTTATGATTATTTATCCAGAGACACTGAAAAATCAATCACAGCTGAAGGACTCCTGTATGTCTGACCTTGTGTGTCAGATTCATCCAGAGCTCAGCAGCGCCACCTGGAGGCGAAACCTGAGCTGCGCTGCTGCGATTGGCCATGAAACACACACACACACACGGTCACAAGTGGAGCTAAAGCAAACAGCCATGTAATTGATCAGTTAAACGACTGAACTAATCAGCAGTAATTCTGATAATTAAGTCTCTTTTCACACAAAAAACAAAACAAACAAACAAAAAAACTTCACTGACTCAAAGAAAATTAATTACTTCTGGATTTTTTTTCTTTCTTCTGTTGCAATTTGAAATTTGTTCTGGCAAATCCTGATCCTGCATCTTCACTGTTTTATAGATCAGAACAATTAATCAGTTTAGATATTAACCAATGATGAAAAGAATATTTTTCCATAATAAATAACCAAATAGTCCACTTTGTGATGAAGAAAAAACTGTCTTTAAAAGACACACACACAGTTTTACTTTAAAAATGACTTTATTTATTAATACAGTGGTATACTTAAAATTGTGTTGCAGAGGAGAAAAAAAGTCAGCCACACGTGAAGAGCTAATATCCAATTAAAGCCGTGTTATATCTAAAAATAAAATGGTACTGGTGTGCCATACATCATCATATATTGTCTATTAGTACAAAAATACATTTAAGGGCACACAATACAGCATCCAGTATCACAAATCAGTGAGGGGGAACACTTTGAGAGCACACCCTTTTTTTAATTTGTTTTTTAAAAGAACATGTTTTAAATGTATTTCAGGCCTTAAGTACTTTCCTGATCCTTAAATAGCCTATCCTTTTGTGACCGTAACATAGTGTGAATATATTGGTAGAAAAAAGGTGTGATGTATTTATTGTTAGGTTATAAGTTCCAAGGCTCGAGGGTATAATCCAGAATACAAAGATAACCACGTTCACTTTTCTTCCACTTTTTAAAACATGTTTTCTCTAAGTTTTTTTATACAAAAAAGAAAGACAATACAAAAAGTTCATTTACAAACAAAAAGAAACAAGGCAATATGCTAGCTTTATTTACAGCCACTTCTTTTCTCTTTTTTCTTGTTTATTTATTTTTTATTTATTTAAGTAATGCATAGCAGATAAAAGAAGAGCATACCTTTGTTATCCTTTATCGACTGTTATTGTGAGCTAAACCCAAGTTCATTTATACAGTGGGTTCACAAAAAAAATAATATAATGAAATGGCAAAAACAAAATGACATTATACCATAATTTATCATAACTTATTTTGTTTTTCTTAATGAAAAGTGAATAATCTGCAGATAAGGCATCACTGCTTATTTGTGTGTGAGTGCAAGAGTGCACAGAGAGAGAGAAGAGAAAGAAGAGAAAGAAAGAAAGAAAGAAAGAAAGAAAGAAAGAAAGAAAGAAAGAAAGAAAGAAAGAAAGAAAGAGTAGTAGTCGTAGTAGAAGTAAAGATGTGAGGAAGGAACTGAAGAGGCTACTGGACCTGAGCAAAGAACATGCATAGATCTCCCTCAGGCTGGAAGGAGAGACGTGGTACTCGGTAAGAAAAGTACGCTACAAGATATTATACTGGAGGAGAAAGGAAGAAGAGAGGAAGGAAAGGAGGCAAGGAAGGAAGGAAGGAAGGAAGGAAGTGGCGAAGGAAGAACGTCTCTAAAAGAGTGTGCTGCTTGGGTTCATGTCCAGCTTTTTTTCTTCTTTTTTTTTTGCTCTGCCGTCTCCTTCAACAGACACTTGCAAAGGTCACGTCTCTGGTTTCTGTCTCAAACCTTCATTAAAGTTCCCTCAACGTGGACAATACAAAAAAAAAAAACACAACGTGGAGGATACATATTTGCTTTCAGATGTCGACTGAATCCATGAGTAAATTTTTTTTTTTTTTTTTTAGTAAATCTTCACTATACTACTATATATACTGTATGCATATATAGCATAAATATCTTTGAAGCCTGTACGCTGCCTCCTTCCGTCTATAGTCATGTAAGAAATTACATTAAACATCTCGTTACAGTAAATATGACGTCGACCCTCAGTGGCGTCATCAATGGGGACATGCATCATCAATGTTTTTTTGTGTGTTTTTTTTCTCATCTCACATCAAAACTTCAAAATGGGGGAAAAAAGAGTTTAAAGAACAGCTCGTAGTGATCATCATCATCATCATCATCATCATCAACATCAACATCATCATCATCAGAGTTTCACCTTCATCCATGGGTGCAGTAAACAGCACTGACTTGGATCCTCTTCATACTCCTTAATGTCTGTGTGTGTGTGTGTGTGTGTTTGGAGTGCATCCATTTGTATGTATATGAGTATGTGTGTGTGTGTGTGTGTGTATGTGTATGTGTGTGTGTGTGTGTGTGTGTGTGTGTGTGTGTGTGTGTGTGTGTGTGTGTAAGTGTGTGTGTGTGTCCATCGTCTTCATGTTCATCCACCGTGGTTCCACATTCAGTAACATCGCACCTCGCTGCCTCGTCGTTCCTCAGAAGTGGTCGATGAGCACGGACACACAGTTGGCTCCCACCAGGTAGTTGGGGTCTCCGGGCAGAGACTTGTTCTGCCAGCTCTTTGGGTCACCTGAGGACGGAGAGAGAGAGAGAGAGAGGGATTAGGGGAGGGGGAGGGGGTCAGTGAGTCAGTGAGTGATAATAAACAGCTGATTCGCATTTACAACTAAAGCTAGGATCCATTTTATAAAGCACTGTTCACTTGACCGCAAAATCTATCGTACAACAAAGTCATGAGCTCCTTTTAAAGCCAAATTCGATTATATCCATTGTCTACAAGCTGTCGTTAAGTGATATTGCAAAGTTCTGGCTTCGGTCCAAACACGGCAGGAGGATAAGACTAGTAAAAGCTATATATATATATATATATATTTTTATTTTTTTTCAGTTTTTATTGATGGTCCCTGGTCTCTTGTTGACTGCAAATTAGACCTGAGTGACTGTGAGGTCTCGGTGTAATTGCAATTATAAACATACAGGTCTGTGCCAAGAGGAAAGTTCCAGTAATCAATCAGAGGCGAGCGGAGCCGGTCTGGCGCCGGTCCATCAGTCCGTCCGTCCACGCGCGGGACAGACAGACAGACAGACGGACGAAGGCGGTTGACATGTGGCAGCAGGAGCGGAGCCGACTGTTGATGTTGTGGTGAAGTGTGGATGATAAAAGAG
Source organism: Trachurus japonicus (assembly GCF_045865225.1). NCBI lineage: Eukaryota > Metazoa > Chordata > Actinopteri > Carangiformes > Carangidae > Trachurus > Trachurus japonicus. Next base: position 8,897,165 of record NC_140909.1, read on the forward strand.
GAGATAATTACAAGAGCATCTTCTCATTCTTCTGCTTAGCTTCTGAAGATCGATGTTATGTTGCACTGACTTCATCATGTGTTGTGTTGTGTGTGTGGATATGTTTAAAAGGATAGTTCAACATTTTGGCAAATTGGCCCATTGCCATAATCCCTATAGTCATAGCAGTAGGTTCGTTACCTTTAATTGTCGGTGCAAGCTATTTTTAGAACGGCGGAGCAGAGCCGCGAGCTGCTCAGAGCTACGCTACGGAGGCTTATGGGATTTCTTGTTCCTTGATAATAACGGAACATTATGCGAAGGAGTTGTTTTCGAGGCAAATGCAGAGACTGTTTGCTGAAAAACTGCGCCCCCTCTCCCGACGGGAACGCGCATCAGCGGTTTTGCATGAATTTACCTCTATGTCTCGAAACGCCCCATTATTATCTCATAGCGTGGTGAATGTGCAGGTCACAACTTGTCCACCAGAGCGTTTTGGAGTTGTTGGATTGTGTATTTGATGAGGGAAACCAAGAAATCCCATTAGCCTCCGTAGCGTAGCTCTGAGCAGCTCACGGCTCTGCTCCACCGTTCTAAAAACAGCTTGCACCGACAATTAAAGGTAACGAACCTACTCCTAAAACTATAGGGATTATGGCAATGGGCCAATTTGCCAAAATGTTGAACTATCCCTTAAAGTTTCCCTGGACATTGTTGTTGTTCACTGCCACTGGTGTGTGAGGAGCGAATTAAAAACTAGGACGTAAACATCGTCCAGCTCAAACTGTGTTGGACTGTTTCATAGATCGTTTCTGGTTTCTTCAGCTTCTGTTTCAGTCTCAGTTTCAGCGTCGACACCTGAGCTGCTGACGTCAGCAGCTCAGGGTTCAGACCAAAACAACCTTGTCAGATTCGCTCCTTGAAAGCGCCTTTTTGACTCGGGCTCAACAACCTGTCGCTCTGTCGTCAGACTGTGTGATGAATGTGTGGGGGGGTTGTAGCTCTGCAGTGCAAATACCAACCAACAGGAAGATCGTTGGTGGTGTGTGTCGGCTCTGACACCTTCACTATGTGTGTGTGTGTGTGTTCGTTCTCTCCTCAAACTTTACTCAGTTTTCTGTCATTGATAACTTTAATGTTTGGTTTCTAGGAGTGCGACGTGTGAACAGTCGCACCGTCAGAATTTGATCTGAGATCTCCGACTCTGGCTTCTCCTTTAGTTGTTGAAGACGTAACTCCATGACTGATGTCTGTTAGAGAGAGAGTTTATATCGCCGACACTAGCTGCGTTTCCATTACAGATTTTCGCAAAATAAAAGCGATATTTCTGAAACTTCGAAAAAGTGCAATTGCTATTTGCGGGTGTTTCCATTGAAAGGTATTTTGCGAATGAGCCGTAATGCGTCTTGCGTTTCTATGGTGACGGCACAGCGGCTCAGCTGCCTACAGCTGTTGCTGTTATTGTTTTTAACAAAGACAAAAACAGCGCTTGATTGCTGAAAGGCAAAGCCCGTGTGGCGCTGCAGCGGCCACAAATAAGGACGCACTCACACGGGACAGTTGTACCGTGCTGAAGCTCTAATGCCCCCTCCCCTCTCCCCCGTTGGCCCGCACTCACACCACCTCCAACCCAAGCTGATCAAGCACGGCCTCCGTTGATATAGAGAGGGACTATTTGTTTACCAACACGGCGGATGTGCACTTTAACTTGACTGCAGAAAGAACGGAGCCTTTTAAACACCGGCGGTGATGAGGCGCTGACAACAATATAGGTGGTTGTGTGTCCACACACCCGTACTGGTTTATGTGACTTAAAGCAGATATCAGTGGAATGTTTTTGTTAATATAAGTCCTAAATAGTCCTATTTTCCGTCAGCAATCACTTACATGAAGTATTTCAGCCTAAACACGAGTCTCTCCGTCACTCTGCTCTGCTGTAACCCGAGGAGAAAATTTTCCTTGTGGGATACAAGTGTTATCCAATGAGGGGAGAGAACGGCATGAAGGGCTGTGTGTGCAGCCAAGGGATGCGCGTGAATGTGGTGACGTAGCACGAGGACCAATTGATGCCTGACAAGGGCGGGGGCTGCTAACTCATGGTGCGTTCAAGGAAACTCGTACTTTGTGTTTTTCCTTCCTGTGAAGTCATACCAGTTCGATCTGGTACGAGTTCACGGGTCGGAAGTTACGAGTGGCCGTTATAGGGAACTTTCACAGACAACAGGACGGTAAAAACACGAGCTACGGGTTACCTGGAACGCTACCAAGTCGTAGTTGTGACTTGAAGCTGTAACTTACGGTTTCAAAAGCCTGCCTTGAACACAGCATTAGCCGAAACGGCCGTGCCCCTGATATCTGCTTTAAGGTGACATGTCGGCGCAGGAGGGAGTGGGAGCGTGGATGCGAGCCAGTCTCCTTCAACCATGCACGGGAAAGGGGAATGATAGGAAAGGTTTTTCTAATTTATTGAGAAACAATGCCCAGGTCAGCAATGCATGACAATAAACATGTGGTTCATTTGTCCCCTCAAGTTACATAAACCAACACAGCGTGGACACACACAACTCCGGTGACGTGTAGAAAAGCGAAAAAAGTGTTTCCATTACACTTTTGCGATACACGTTTGTATCGATACGTCTCAAAAACCACCTCATGAGAGCGCAAAAACTTTTTTGCGATATTTGAGAGTTTTTTCGAAATGTAGGTGTTTCCATTACCAGTTTTTAATTTCGATATTTAGGTTTTGCGCATTTCAAGGGGTAATGGAAACGCACCTACTGATAAAGAGCCACATTCAGTCTGTCGTCTGACACATGATCAGCCGTTTCTAGAAGTTTGAATAAATAAATAAATAAATAAAAAATGCATCTGAGTTATGAGCACGTGTTCGTTTTTCAAGCTGCTGCCTCAAAGGACCAGATGTCGACACAGCTCACACATCGATCTGTCGGATGATAATGGAAATTTTCTCTTGGCATTCATTAATTATTTCAGAAATATGACTAATAAATCTGTAATTTGGAAAAAAAAACATTTGCACATCTAATTATGACCACAGTGATGAAGTTTAAGTGTCCTGTGGAGTTTTAAAAAAAAAACATTAATGGTTTATATTCAGTGATTCTCAACAACTACACTTCATTTACTCTTGAGATGCAACTCATGTTATTATCAATTTATCTACTTCATTAATTGCTTTGTCTATAATTACAGAAATTCATTATAATGCCTTATTAAACTCCTTGTTTTTGCTTGAAAAATACGAGATTGTCAATCAACTAATCAATTAAATCATGAAATTGTTTCGATTCCAGTGCATCCTCAACAAACATGGTAACATGTGTTCCTTCATGAAGGTTGTTGTACTATATATTTCTGGCACAAATTTCACTTAGTGGAAGTTTTGCAGCACTTTCAGACAGTATCCTTAGAGCATGACCAGAGAGAAATGTCTGAAAGCTCCAGAAAAGCTCCACTAAACGGCTCTTATTTGTAAAAATGAGACGTCACACTCGGTTTTCTGTGATTTCTTTGACCTGACAATGTCAATAAAACCTGCTAGAGTTATAATCTCCTTCTTCTTAAATATTCATTTAAAACATTGTTCATAGAGGTCAAACACTCTGCAGGTAAATTTAAAATAATATTGTAATATTCAATATATGTGGTTTATATCAGTGCATGTTTCACACTTAATTAGTTTCATGCAGCTTTCAAATCAAACTCGACATGAACCAGAGGTCAGTTATTTACAGAGCTCTAAGTTAAAACATCGATCCACAGAGGAACATTAACAACAGAAGCAGAAAAGCAGCAGAAGAGGAGGAGGAAGGAGGAGGAAGAGGAGGAGTGGAAGAGTTGTAGAGGAGGAAGACAGAGAAGAGGCAGCGAATTAAAAGTAAAAAGAAAAACCACAGAAGGAGCCGGGAGGAGGCCGGAGAGAGAGAGAGAGAGAGTGGCCTCGCTTTACAATAAGAGGATTACGCCGCCGCCTCATAATCCTCCCACAATTCAGCGGGACAATGGGGTGAGCGGACGTGTCATTCAGCGCTGCAACTCTCATCCTTAAAATGAGGCTAATTAAAGAGCTAATTCTGACCAGTGCCAGAATTACCACTGTTTTTGAAGACAGGAGAGCGAAGGATCAAATCAAGAAGAGGGCGAACTGAGTCAGTTTATTCTGTTTTTCTTTTCTTAGGTTCTTAAATCTCAGTTTGTTTACCCAGTTATAGATTAAATGAACTATCTAAAGTGATTTGTCTTGGTCTTAATTTGTGCAGCGCTCATTGAACTCACCACTTGCTTCAAATAAATGTTCTCCAATTCTCTACTTTGTGTCTTTACATCTCTATCAATTGTTTAATTGTTTGCAATCGTTATCAATCAGGCCAAAACTAAACTGTTGGGAAGATAAATTGGGTGTGGCCGTCTTTAAATTACAATTTGCTGGTGGTTGAGTTACATTTATTTTAAGACACTTGGTTGAACGCTCATCTCCTGCAGCCAATGAGAGCTGTAAATGTGTTTTCATACATCTTCCCCTGATCCAATTACACAACTAAGACTCGTTTTTGCAAATAAACTGGGGCCAGTCTGAAAAACACAATTTACTAGTAAACCTGTTTTCTGACACCTGAAAGCTCCTTTGAAGAGGAGAAACACTGCGATGGAGGAAGCTAAATTTAGACGTGGTACAAAGATGCCTTTGTCTGACTTTTCTTTTTTTTTGACGGGCATTATTGGTTGAGACAGTGTCCCAATTTCCAGAGGATATGAAAGAAGCTGTTCTTCAGGTCAGGATTTGGGCGGCTATGTGAGAAAATCATTCTTCAGCAGAGGAGCATGCACTTTTAATTCTACCTGATGAAATTTAATGATTATACAGCCAAGCGTCTGGTGCATGCATGTTAAATGAAATAAGAGAAAACTTGTTAAGGTGACTCAGAGGTGAAAAAACCAAGAGAGAAACACTGCAATTTAAGCACGTGAAACTAATAAATACCACATAAAGAAAAACCAGTGATGAAGCTAATGAGAGATTGTGTGGGTGAGTTAATTGGTACAAATGATGAAAATGATTCAACCCAAAAGCCATGAATATGAAAAAACACGATTTTCCCCCCAGATTGGTTCTTTGTCATAAATGATCTGGTTTAAAATGTCTGAAAGATGTCAGAGAAAAAAATTAAAATAAGAACCAAAACCAGGGGTAAAATCTCCATTAAACAGTGACCCATAACCCTCACACTGTCACACAGCCAGCCCAAACGACCCCGGAAGAACAGAGAGAGCACAGCATACCCGACGAGGAGTCGGAGGATTTTAGAGCAAAAGACCAACCATCAGGGGTCATTGACGCACAGTGAGGTAAGCGCAGCTCCACAGGCTTCAAAAACTTGAGGCCGTGAGGTCCACACATCACCAGAGGGCTGAGCAGAGTCTCTCCTGTGGACACAAACACAGAAACACAATTGTATATAAACACACATGGGCCGACTGAATTAACTTCATCTGATGGTAAATGTAGTAACTCTATTACTACACACACATCACCCATTAACACACATCCATACAACTCCTTTTCCCTCTACATATAGACTTCAGTAAAATATCTAATCTGATTTATGTGAAAAGGCTCGGTTCAGTCACAACGTAACAATATAATGTAATTAACACCTCTTGTATTAAGTATCAATGACAGATATTTAATATTTCAGGTATAGAATTTGAGCCTTTTAATAAAGTTACTGTCAAATGTATTTTATATTACTAATCAAAATTTTATCACTATTAAATTAAACCCTGAACACTTTTCAGAAATGTGACTTTACAGCAGTTTTTAAAGGGATAGTTCAACATTTTGGGTAGTAGGTTCGTTACCTTTAATTGTCGGTGCAAGCTATTTTTAGAACGGCGGAGCAGAGCCACGAGCTGCTCAGAGCTACGCTACGGAGGCTCATGGGATTTCTTGGTTTCCCTCATCAAACTCATCAAATACACAATCCAACAACTCCAAAACACTCTGGTGGACAAGTTGTGACCTGCACATTCACCACGCTATGAGATAATAACAGAACATTACCAGACAGAGTTGTTTTAGAGATAATGCAGAGACTGCTTGCTGAAAAACTGCCCCCGACAGGAACGTGCATCAGCGGTTTTGCATGAATTTACTTCGAAAACGACTCTGTCTCGTAACGTGAGCAGCTCGCGGCTCTGCTCCGCTGATGACTATAGGGATTATGGCAATGGGCCAATTTGCCAAAATGTTGAGCTATCCCTCTAAAGGCCAGAGAAACACGTACAGGAACCAACGTACAGAACATACACATGAAACTTATGGCTGTCTAGTACCAAATGTAAAATAAATATGATAGGATTTCAATACAAGCTGCAATAATAATGACGTAGTGAACTTATTAACAGTTACAGATCATTTGTCTATTCACTCTCTTTAAGCTGCGTAGCTCATGAGGGGAATATCCTGCTCTTTAGCGGCTAAGAGCCTCAGTTTGTTTGGCAGCTGGTCTCTCACTGTGTCCGTCTGCTGTTTTAGTGCCGAGTGAAAATATCTGAACACGACGCCATGAGAGCGGTGAGAGTGAATTTAAAAAGACTGGAGAGCAAACACACTGAGCTGAGTGAAACTGAGAGGAGCTGAAATTTTAAGGTGATAATTTGATCCAAGTTCATCACTGTGACCGACTGTTTCCACAAAGTCACATTGACTTTATATCATCATCATTATCTAATCTTAAAATCGACAGCGACATCAGTAACTAACGACTCTATAGTGGTTGACAGTCAATCATCACAGACCTACTCAGTTCATCAAAACAAGATGACAGGGTTCAAAAATCAATTGACAGATTTCCAATTCCATACTTTGTCCAGACCCAATAATTTAGACGTAAATAAAGAAACTCCATCTTCTTTTTTTTTTCTTTTCTTCTCTTTTTTAAAGACCCCATGAAATGAAACACATATTTTCCAGCTTTTAATCCTGTATCCACATGTTAATTGTTAACTTATCTCTATATATGAACAATTCAGATATTTGATGACTCATCCTGCACTCGTCCTGATTTTGCATCCAAATAAAATCAATTTTTCGAATGTTTACATGTTCCTCAAACTATAAATTCTGCCAGTCGCTATGGCAACCTGTTAGCTAGTTTAAGAGTTTGGGTTGATGTTGTATTTTCTGTACCTTTATTGTTCACTGTGGACAAACTCATGAGCTTGTGTCTCTCCCCCGTTAGCATCACTGCTAGTGCTACCTTCAGGTATCGGCTCCAACATACTGTATATTAACCTTCGTCTTGTGTCAGTTTTCTGCTACCATCTATGGTGTTCGGGTCAGTTTTGACCTTGGCTTCAATTGAATCTTCGACGAGTTACCTTTCTCCTTGTCGAGCGGCGGCAGGATGCTGTTGTCTCTGCAGACCTTGAAGTAGATCTCCTGCTCCACGCCCTCGGGTATGGCGCCCTGTGGGATTATGATGCTGACGCCCGTCTCGATGGAGCTCAGGACGCCGCCGTTACTGTTGAAGATGCCACGAGCCGTCGCCACCACGGTGTGACCCTCGTCTTCATCTTCATCATCGTCCAGGGCAGTGGGGCTGCGAGACAAAACAACAACGACTCGACTGTGACACCGGTGTGTTCACCTGAGCAGCAGCGGTCAGACTCTCGGTGTGTGTGTGTGTTACTCACCTCACGGGGATGGCCTTGGGCACGGCGTTGATGTTGTTGTGCTGGTATTTGGAGCGGTGGTCCATGGTGCGTGTGAACGTGTCCAGACCGCTGTCGTGGTCGGCGTTCTGGGGCTGCGCGGGAGCCTGAGGCTTCACTGGGCTGGAGCTCCGACCCTGCTCCGTAAAACACACACACAGAGGACAAGACAAGAGTTACACAACAGCGAACAGACATCAGGGCACTCGGAGTTACACAGATAAATATAGGAGCAATAAAGCGACTAAATGTTTTTAACTACCACAGCACTGAAGATAATAATGACAAGGAAAACATAAACAAAACAGGCAACATTGTTTATTCTCATAAAGTGTCTTTAACAAGAAAAAAAAAGCCTTTTAATTAAGGAAAAGACACTATTTTGTATAAAATATATTATAGTTGTTGATTTTATTTCATTTCAGCTTTGTTTTTAAATTGTTCTGCCATATGTATTATTGCTATTATTATTATTACCATCATCAAGAACTCATCATATCGTTACAATATGTATCACTGAAGTGTTTTTTTTTTCTTCATGTCTTTTAACTTTAAAACAAGGTTACATTACAACAAGAATAATCTCTCTGGGTTGTGTAATTGAGAAATGAATCAGACCTGCTGCTATGAGCTCTGTTGTGTAAGACAAATACAGACGTATATACACTATATAAACATAGTACAAGCAGGAATATTTATAAGAAACCCTTTATTCCATGTGCTATACAATGCAAATGACTGCACCTGATTTTAAGTAGGTTTTCTGTTTTTATTCTATAATTTGTTCTTATTTTAACCTATCGCTGCTGTTATTTGTTATTTCTTGTCCACTTGTATGAGTTGTCTGTGTGCAGTGTAATTCCATGTGGGAAAAGCAAAAGACAAATTTCCACTTAAGTTAAACTTAAACTGTGCACAAGTGAACTCAAATCCATGTGCTCCGATGTTTAAAAAGTTGAAATACATGAATAATCACAGCTGACACACTGTTGGCACATACATCAATAAATCATTGAACCCTTACAGTAATTGCAAAATGTTCCTCTCATTTTTACATTAACATCTTATTAAATCTGTATTTAAAATTTGACTTTGGAGCAAATCTGGAGGGTTAAACTCAGATTAATAGCATCATTAATGATACAATCTACGTATCTGATTTTGATTCAGCTCCTCTTATAATTCAACAGTTAATCTCCACTTGCACCGTTTTTTCCATTCGACCTTTAATAAGTCAGTTTTACCTTGGGAGCGGTCTCCGGTTTGTCGTTGGGCAGAAGGTTGTGGTTGAACTTGGGGCTGTCGAACATGCGTGCGAACGGCCTGGCAGAGGTGGTGTAGGGTTTGGGCGTGTAGCGGTTGTAGCTGGATGCTGGTGGCGCCCCGGTGCTCGTCACAGTTTTCGGAGGTTGTTCGCTTGTGCCATTAACTGGAGACTTCTCAGGATAACTCTTGTGAGGCAGGAAGTTGGTCTGGACAGTGTCCTCACGTGCAGGTTTGGCTGTGGAAAGATTCACTAAGAGTCAGACAACGAGCTCTGTGTGTGTGTGTGTGTGTGTTCAATTATTAAATCTGGATAAACTTTGATAAATTTTACCTTCAGGTGAGGGTTTGGGCAGTGTGGCTGGTGGCAGAGATGGTGTCACCTGAGGAACAGGTTCGTATTTTTTCTCCACTGGACTCGGTTTCTCCACCGACTCCGACCTGCGTCAGAGACAAAAAAAAAAAAACATCGATTTAAAGAGGAACTATGTAAGTCCGGTCGCTTTTCCTCTGTTTTGCTAACCCTCTTCTCGGCCGTGTGCATTTGTTTACAACGAAGCCGGTGAGAAATCAATCAATAGAACGGTAGATGACGTTATATATCATATACGATGTTACGATGTGTATATTTGTGTAGTTTAACCTCTCATCTCTCTGTTTTTCAGTCAATAAGTGACACGTATATGGAAGGCAGAGAGCCTCCATTCTCCCTCGTATCAAGTTAAGCCATTTATTAAACCATCACAATTACTCCACAACTGTTTAATTAAAGTAAAAATGTAGCATAGTTAAGCTACAAATCCTGCATAGTTCCTCTTTAAGATTCACACAGTTTTTCTACCCTGGCAGAACTTGTGAAATATTGGCCATGCTCTTTTTAAATCATAATGATAAGTGCAACCACAGAATTGGCCCTGATCAAAAGTTTTGTCCTTATAATATACACACAAATTGACACAGACAGGTTTAAATGGCGACTAAGGGGAACTGAAACTGTCCACACTCGTGACTTATCTAAACATTTCATGACAGAATATGTGAGCGAGCATCACCTGGGGTAGTTGTGGGTTGTTTGTGCTTGTGGCTGTGGTTTGTTGGGGCCGGTTTGGAGTCGGTCAAAGTACGACAGCTGTTTCCTGTAGTAGTCCTCATCCTCGTCGGGGTCGTAATGGTTCGAGCGCACGATATCGTCGGCCACCTGGGACTGAGGCTTCTGTGGCTCCGGGGCTCTGGAGTGGGCGTTAAGTAGGTAAAAAGAGATGGAGGAGACAATGAGAGCAGAGCAGGAGAAAACAATTACAACAACAAAATGGATAAAATGAAAAGAAGTTGGGCGTATTGATCAATGATGTGGAAATCAAAGTGAATAATAACACATTTTTATTCCTGTATTACTGTAATCAGGGTGAGAAGCTTTAAGGCTTACCTAAAGGTTTTCTCTTGATCCAAGTTGCTCAGTGAATTTGCTTTAGGGATCACTCCTCCTGCCTTCAGGGGTAATTCTGCTGCCTTCAGGGGCAAAAGCAATGAACCCATTAGTAAAATAAAACATTATCTGTGTTCAACTCTTACGTGCCGATTTCACAAGATGTTAAAGGGATAGTTCAACATTTTGGCAGATTGGCCCATTGCCATAATCCCTATAGTTTTAGGAGTAGTTGGTGCAAGCTATTTTTAGAACGGCGGAGCAGAGCCGCGAGCTGCTCAGAGCTACACTACAGAGGCTCATGGGATTTCTTGGTTTCCCTCATCAAACTCATCAAATACACAGTCCAACAACTCCAAAACGCTTTGGTGGACAAGTTGTGACCTGCACATTCACCACGCTATGAGATAATAGCGGAGCCTTACAAGACGAGTTGTTTTAGAGGTAAATTCATGCAAAACCGCTGATGCATGTTCTTGTCGGGGACAGTTCTTCAGCAAGCAGTCTCTGCATTTGCCTCATAGCGTGGTGAATGTGCAGGTCACAACTTGTCCGCCAGAGCGTTGTGGAGTTGTTGGATTGTGTATTTGATGAATTTGATGAGGGAAACCAAGAAATCCCATTAGCCTCCGTAGGGTAGCTCTGAGCAGCTCACGGCTCTGCTCCGCCGTTCTAAAAACAGCTTGCACAGACATTTAAAAGGTAACGAACCTAGTCCTAATGAAACGTGCATGTTTCTGTAACAAAATGAGCTAAAGATTTTACCCTGTTTCCAGACGAGTCCCCTGCATCTCGGGCTCGGTCCATAGACACCGAGCGTTTGTTCTCGAACATCTTGACCCTCGTCAGGACCGACTGGGGCCTCATGGCGGGATCGTCCTCCGACTGCTCGGGCACGGCTATCGGCGCCTCCACGGGCGAAGCCGAGGGCGCCTCCGCTTTGGGAGGAGGCGTGGGGCTGGTGTCAGAACTCACAGGCGCAGGTGCGGCGGGGTCGTACTGCTGCTGAGGTTTGTAGCCTTTCTGCTGCAGCGTCGGTGGTCCCTGGTTGTAGGCGGATCGCTGCGTGGCGGCGGGGTCCGGGGAGCGGGCGGCGGCGGGGTAGGCGCTCAGGTCCTGGTCGTAGTGCAGGTCTGAGCCCGGGGCGGGAGGCGGAGGGTCATCGTAGCGGACGACGGGCCCCGGAGCGGCCGTCGTCGTCGTCGGTTTGCCGTAACGAGGCCGCCCGCCGTCGAATCCCTGCTGAGGCGGGGGCTCGTCGTAGCGGAGGGGAGGCGTGTACTGGGAGTCGGGGCCGTCGCCGTACGGCAGACGGGGGTCGTAGCCCTGGGAGTTGTTGTTGTTGGCAGTAGAGAGCGGCTGGTTGTACGGGTTCCACGGTTGCTGGTCGTAGTGAGGCACACTGTTCTCGTAGGGCGCGTTCGAGTCATAGTTACGGTACTTTGGTTCTTGGTAACCGCCTCCTCCGCTGCTGACACCGCTGCTGCTGACATCATACCGGCTGGGCGGGTGGTCGTAATCTCTGTACGGCTGCTGGTCGGGGGGGTGATATCCCTGCGGAGGGTTGTTGTAGTTCACAGGCTTCATGCTGTGACCGATTCTCCCTCCGTTGTCTGTGCTGTACGGATCCTTTTGAAACATCTAGCGTGACAAATACAAAAAAAACAAAGAACGAGGTAAATACAACCGCACAGGATCCACCAGCATAACTGCATAGATATAGATATTTAAAATGTGTGATATTTAAGAAACTGGACATACAAAAAAGCTCAGTTAAAGGATAAGAAAGAGGAAAATATTAAAAACAAGTGAAATTAATTGGAGAAGAGGAAAAAACGCGAAGGGACAGACCTGAAATAGAGAAACTGAGAGGGAGGGGTTACTGGTCAGATAAGATATTAGATTAAAACAGAAACTGCAGCACAGCCAAACACACATGGCAGCTTGAAACATCACAATGTAACCACTGCAACCTTAAATTAAACACTGAAAATAAACCAAGAACAACAAAGTGGTATAATAAAATACAACAAAACAATGGGATCAATTTTCTTAACTTATTTCGTTTTTTTGTCCAAAACTGACAAAATGTTGAAGAAATTTAACATAAACTAAATAGAGAAGGTCAATAAATAATTTGTCTAATAATTCATGGTTTATGTGTGCACTGTAGCAGACACCATGGAAAATGTCACCCACTGTCTTGATGCAATTATAAAGGCAACTCAAACATCCACAATAATATTTAAAAAAAATTACAAGCACAAACCCGTCGTATAAAAACATATTTAAAATACCCATATTCAGGAAGTAACCATTAATTATCCATCCAAAAATCTAAAGAAAGTTTCTCTTTAGACGATCTCTGTTAACTTTGGAAATGGCTTTAAGATAAAAAATGGTTGGAAAATTAGTGGCTACTTTTACAAAGAAACGATCCATCCATTCAGTTTGATAAATAAATAAATAAATACATACAGCACAAACAGATCTACTTCTAGTGGTTATTCAGAGAAACGAGGCAAACATGTTGCGGCCATGCAGAGATATAAGATAAGCAACAGTGAGAGCTGCAGGATCTCCACTGCTCTTCTAACATGTAGGCACAGCCGTCACCTCCAAGCCCACTGTTGTTTACCAGCGTTTTTTTTGCTCGCCACTTTTTTTTTGGGGGGGGGCACGTGCACACACACTGCTGCATACACACTCTCATACACACACACACACACACACAGATCTCTGTCTCTTCTGGGCAGCACTGTGGTCAGCAGCGCACATGCAGGGCGGAAGGAGAGAGAGAGAAGCGTGGCAGCAGGTAGGTAGGTAGGTAGGTAGACAGGAAGCAGCAACAGCAGCAGCAGCAGCAGCAGCAGCAGCAGCAGCAGCACAGGAGGTCAGCCAGGTCAGACCGAGCCGAGCCGAGCTGAGCCGGGCCGAGCCGAGCCGAGCCAGGTCACGGAGCATCCAGAGGAGGGGTCGGGTGGATACCTTTGGTTCGGAACTGGCCAGCGCCGACTGTAGAGGATCTGGAGTGACGCTCTTAGGGGCTAGCTGGGGGGAGGGCCTCCTAAGCGAGCCAGCCTCCTGGTTGGGGCTTGGCTGGCTGTGGGGAGCTGCAGGAGCCTCGTCAGGGCTCAGACCCCCTACAGTTTTTACAGTAACGTCGACAGCAGGGGGCATTGTCTCAGCCAGGGGCTCAGGCTGCTGGGGGGTGCTAGGGACGGCAGCGGCCTCTGCTTTCTGTGAAGTGGTTCAGAAATGTTTAATAACACGCGCTGACACACTACGGTGCAGTCCTAAACAAGTGCTACTACCTTCATGGGTCTGCTCCTATTTAAAATAAATAAACAAAGAATAAAAACAAAAAAAACAGCCAATAATAACCTGCCTCTGTGTTTTTTTAACAGTAGCTGTAAGATCGACCAATGGGATGCGACTGAGAGTTAGGAATTAGTAGCAGGACAAGTTTTCATCGGTAGAGAATACTACTGTGATTTTAATTCTACGGTTACAATACAGTAATTTTCTTTTGTTCCCTTTTTATGTTCATTAACACACCATGAGACGACAAAATGTTTAGATTTCGGGGGAGGGGATCACACGAGCCAATCGGGTGTTGATAAATACATTTCACAGTTACACTGGATTAACACGGGTATTGCCAACATGCACATTAATACTTTTCTTGGTTGTCGTATGGTCACAGTCCCAATCACAGGTAGAACAAAAAGGTAAGGAAGTGCACATAGGTGAATACTGATACAGACCCGCGGACAAATATAAGTTTCGTTTCCCAGTGACATCAGCAACAGTCACACTGATAAGACAGCTTGTGTTAATACAGGGTACAAGAGTAACAGTAAAACTTATCAAGTTCTTCTCCGTTTCAAAAATAAAAAAACACACGTTCACAAACATCAATCAACAACATGTAGAGGCAGATAGATTGAATAAATATTATATTATTATATATATTATATATGTATAATTTAATATTTATATAGATATTGCGATAAATACCTGACCACAAAAGTTTTCACTTTCCCACTGATATTGTTTAGTAGATAGACAGAATAACTGTAAAAATAAAAAAGGTGCCTTCAATAGCGCCTCCAGAAAACCCTTCTAACGCACACCACGTCCTCCAGACAACAGGGGAGACGTGCAGCTCTCAGAAACGCTACCTGCTGCGGCACTGGCGCCTTGAACCCGGCCGGGTCGATGCGGTTCAGGGGGTCCGGCTGCACTGTGTAGCCAGCGTAGCCGGGCGGCTCCTGGATGACGGGCGGGTCCTCGCGAACGGGCTCCGAGGAGCGGGTGATGGCCGGCTCCGTGGGCGGACCCACGTCGTCGTTCAGTGTCTCGTCCAGCTCCTGGTCGGTGTAGGCGCCGCCCTCGGTGTCCGTGTCCTCGTAGTCGGAGGTGTGGCGGCTGTCGGTGCTGTACATCGAATACTCACTGCCCGGCGCCGACAGGTAGGACAGGCGGTCGTCGTGGATGTCCAGGTCGTCCTCGGCCGCTCCGTCAGCCTGGGAACAAGACGATACGAGGGAGGGAGGGAGAGAGAGAGAACATTCATGCCAATAAAGCGAATTTGAATTGAATTGAATTGAATTGAATTGAATTGAATTGAATTGAATTGAATTGAATTGAGAGGGAGTTAATATCTACTACAGTTTCTCCGACAGAGTACTGTAGGTTTTAGACCTTGGGACAAACGATCCCAGCCAAAATCTACAGTAGAGTACACTAGACCAGTGGTTCTCAAACTTTTTTACATCAAGGACCCTAAACTGAGACAAATTTACCTCTGTTTTGCTAACCCTCCTCTCAGCCATGTGCATTTTTTTTACAACAAAGCCAACGAAAAATCAATCCATGGAGCGGTAGATAACGTTATATAACATATATGATGTTACAACATGTATACCTGTGTAGTCTTAACTGTCATAAACAAAAGATTGCAGGTTATGGAGTGTGTTTGTGTCGTGGTGCTGCAGAGACGAGAGCTGGGACACTGGGGCGGCGACCAAGTAACTACACTGATGTTACAAGGTTGGTTTTCAGCCGTGAAACGCCAGGTGAAGGCAGAGAGCCTCCGTTCTCACTCGTAACAAGTTACAAGTCATGTATTTAACAATCACAATTACTCTAGAGCTTTTTAATTAAGGTAAACATGTAGCAGAGCCACGGGAGATATCCTGCTTAGTTCCTCTCTAACACTCTGTACTAATGCTAGGGCAAGATCATATTTTCTTTCTTTTATTGCTGTTTTATCTCTTTTCTGTTCTGTTTCTGTTCTGATATTCTTTTAATGTTCCTTCTTTTATTGTGAAACACTTTGAGCTGCAATAATTGTATGAAATGTGCCATACAAATAAAGTTATCAATATTATTAATTTATTTATCTGTGTGTGTGTTTGTGTGTGTGTGTGTCTTACCTTGCCCTCTGAAACCCAAACCAGCTGGTTCTGCTGCTGCTGGATTATCTCTTTCAGGGCTCCAAACCAACCATCATTCATGTTGTTTAAGTTAATAGTTGCTGGAAACACAAAGAAAGAGGAGAAAAAAACAAAACACATCTCTCCAATCAACAATTATTCAATCGGCAATTAAATACAGTTCATCCAAACCCCCTTATGTGTGTATGTGTGTTTGTGTGTGTGTGTGTGTGTGTGTGTGTGTGTGTGAATCTAAGCTGTGGCGAATGCTTTCTAGGACAAATGTTTTTTTGTTTTTTTTAAATCACCAGCAGATGCTCCCACACCACGGTCACACCTTGTCCCCTGACAGGAAGAGAGCCTGCTGAGGAAAGAGGAGCGGGGCTGCTCTTGTGTGACGGTCAGTGCTGAACAAGCTTAAATACAACAGTGTGACAGAACAAGGCCAAGTGCAACAAGTGCAGCAGCAGCGAAGCCGCGCGGCCTCCAAACGCTGCAGCAACCTCCTCCTCCTCCGCTGTCAAACCACAGCCTGTGAAATGTGTTGACACGCGTCGTTGTGCATCTACTACTACTGGACTCACTGGTGAAGAGGTGGTGGTTGTTCTTTCTTAATTTGAGGGCGCGATCGTAGAGCTTCCTGGCGCTCTTCCTCGACTCGGGGCAGAGGCGGGTCCTCATGTTCTTCACGCCCTGCTTGGTGTCCGGGTTGAGAAACACCACGATTGGATACCACTGAGCGTAGTTGAGGCGGTCCACTGCATTAGGGGTGATGTCCAGCACTGCATGCTTGTCCTTTTATACACAGAACGCAACAAAAAGAAAAAATAAATGTGCTTTTTTTTTCAATATATTGAGAATTTATCCAAAGATTTTTACCATATTCTGTGTGCAGCAGGTCCACTGAACACTGTGGTGCACCAGGGGGCAGCAGCGAGTTGTGCAAGTTATTGTGTGGATCACTGCCATGTTTTTTCTTACCATAACAAATCTGCCAGAGTGTGTTTATATCCCTATTTTTTTTTATTGCAAATCATTTTAGATCAAGGTGTGTTTACACAAAGATCCACTCACTCTGTCAATGATCTGTTTAATGGTGTGCAGGCGAATGATGCCGGAGCTTTTCGTGTCCGTCCCTGCGTCCCTGGGTTCGCTCTCTACGGAAGCGGGGAAGAAAAAAATAAAAGGACAGCGTTACAGCATCGCATCAGCGCGAGAGACAAACAACAATAAACAGACGTTGTGCACCAATTAGACGTCCTAGTGCCGCGCAGTTGTCGACTCCCATAAACAGAGCTGTTACATGGAGAGTAATAATCTGGGTACAGGAGAGGACAAGTGTGCGTTTATGAAAGACAGCTCGATAGTAAAAGAACAAAGTCAAAATGAGAAGAGCAGCCAATCCATGCAGTAGTCATTAGGGTCGTTTGGGTTGATTTAGGAAAATGAAATCCAGTGTGTTATCGATGTGTGCGTGCAACTGCAATGTAACAGTATAAAATTATGGTGCCAGAGAAATGTGTTATGTGAGAAAAACACTGACATGAAATATGCACATACAAGAGCAGGAGGGTTCGTTTGGGTTTAATGAGAATACGGTGTCATTGAAGCCTCTGGGATTTAAGCAAAAAGGATGTGTGGAGGGGTTTTTGATCCAAAGATAAGCAATGGTTTCCTGCCTAGAAACATGAGGTTCAATCGAGGCCAGTCATCTCGCTCTCTCTCTCCAACTGGATGTTTCAGTACTGTAATGACTCCAACTGGGGCCAGGCTTAATTTCTAATATTCTAATAGGGTCTGGGATTTGCAAACACTGGCTATCCGAGACATTAAGACGTTTCAATAAAGAACAGATAAATACAGCCATGCATGCAGAGGTTCAAGCATATGCAGCAATGTTCAACAGCAAATCTGGTTCTGATTCATTAACCGTTTTCTTGTTTTTCCTGAATTTTTACTGATCCTTACTGCAATCTGAACATTGTAGCATCACATGATGAACTCTGATCACATTTTATACCATTTAGATTTTCTTTGTCCTGCACTTACTTGAACCAAGTTCTGCTCTACATGCAGGGTTATACACAGAGAGGTGTTTTTTTTAACACTCCACAAAAAGAGATACTAAAAAATATATAATTCATGTATTTTTTGACTGTTTTGACAACTCTCATCATCATACAGCAAATTGCACTACAGCCTGTTTGTTAATTAGAATCAACTGCCATTTCATCTATCATGTAATTTATGGACAAATTAAGGGGAAAAAAATCCACAAAAATGTGCAAATTAAGTCATTACTCCAAGTCTAGTTAGTAAATACCATTCTGGAGTGGATTACTTTGGACTTTTTTTGTTTAATTGGTTCATATGGTTTGTAAAACTTAAAAAAAAAAGGAGCACTATGAACATCTCGGTTTCCTCTGCATATTGATCTGCACAGCTCAACATGCTGCTTTTGCTGTTGTCATTCTATAAGATGCATCCTACATTAAAAGAGGGGAATACCACTGAGTTTAATCACAACATTATTATCATCCTGTGCAGGAAATACAGTATTTTATAGTTGTCCACCATTACTTATCCATTGTATAAGTGGGGACAGGAAAAGATATCACACTGACACACTGATCCAAAAAGCAGTCAAATTAAATACGAATCATGCAGCAGAGCAAAGCGCCTACTTATCCACTGTAAATAATTGACATCCAATCATATATTGATATATCTTTATTGATGATAATTTAGAGTTAACTGTAATTTGACTGTCTGTGTAAACAACAAAGCGTATCATGTGTGTCAGTGTGATAGCTCTCTGGTCTCGGGTCTCCTGTGTTAAGTGTTAAGTTAAGTAACACTGGGTGTCATTGTTTTAAATGTATTGATTTTCATGACAAATGGGAATTATTAAATTATTAAATCAAGTGTTATTCCCCTGCACGCATTAACCACACAATGGCTATTGTTTACACATCTACAGAAAAGGCTACTAGCCACCAGACACTAGTTTTATAGATTATCTATCATTCACTGAATCAAATCAAACAAAGAAAAGCTGATGCACTAAGTGACATACTTTCCCCTCCTTGTTGTTGCTGTGTTTCTGAAAAGAAAATACAGTTACACACACATCACTCACTGTAGTTCTGCAAATAAACATCAAGGATAGGAATCACTTTTTTTCTTTTATGTGGGTATGCACTGTAACTGTGGCATTTGTGTGTATTTGTGCTGTTGAAGTAATTGAAATTCAGTCCTGAGTGTTAAAGTGACAACCACACATTAAATTTCATCAGGTGAGAGGAGGCGGACGAGGATTGAAATGAAAAGGAGTCTGCAGCAGCTCTGCTCTGAGAGTGGAGGAGTGAGAGATAAACAGACGAAAGGGACGAGAAGAGCTAAAAATAAACAGAGGAAATAACGGCCTGATTAACCTGACTAACTACAAATAAACTGGTAATATCCAGTAGTGCTGGTGGTTATTCTGGAGGAACGCAGAATACCACAAACTCAGGAGGGAAATATCTTTAAACTGGGTCAGAGCTTGATTGATAACGAGTATTAGCCTGAGTTAAACTGGTGAATCTCAATGAGCTGTTTGTTTGTGAATGTGTGTGTGAACAGTGCAGTTAAAAAGTAGAAAAGAAAATTACAGGCAGTGATGAAACTTCATAAATATCTTTTTTAACTGGAAACAAGTGAGGAGAGCTACTGTTACAAATCACAGATGAACAACCTCGTACGATAAATATATAAAAAAAAATGTGTGTAACACCTCCCAGGAGCAGATGTGTACTATTACATTCAGACAGAGGCACTGATCCAACCGCTATTTCAGCATCAACTGGATACTATCCACTGCTGTGAATAATTAATGGTAAGTTTAAACAGCCCTCAGCTGTATCAATGTGTGCTGTATTAAATTAAGAGTCTGGTCACTTATAATCATCCAAGATGAGTAGTACACAGCACAGAAAATGAAGGTTAGGACGGAGCGAGGGAGGCGAGTCGAGTGAGTTCTTCTTTACTTACTTGCCAGCTCAAAAACGTCCGGCTCCTCCCTGGCCAGCTTCTCTCTGCCCACGTCTGCGATCGGCCCGAAGATAACCACGGGCCTGAGGAACCCGGCTGCACGGGGAACAAGAACGTATCATGGAGATCAACAGAGGGTTAGCATCATGTGACAAAGACAGGTCTGCCTTATAAAACACACAGCAATGATACATAATATAATAATACAGTATGGGGATGTCACGATTACTTTGTTTGCACAATTAATTGCGGTATTAAACGCTGCAATTAATTAATCGTAAACATTCCTCAATATTGTAATTTTCCAAAAAAGATTATATCGTAATCGTATCGGCAGATCAGTGCAACTCACACGGAACAAAAACATGAACTGGTAGTAATTTAAATCACTGTAATCATTTGTAATTTAAAAAATATATAATTTTTAAAAACATTTCAAACTGGTGGATTAATAATTGGTCCTATATTAATAGATATAGGAACATTCATAGTGTTGTGAAATTGATTCATTAATAAATATACGATTGACACATCCCCAGTCGGTATCATTATGTTATTTGTACAAATATATTTATATTTTCTCTTGATCCTAACACAGCAAAATCCATGTTCTACTTTTGTCACTAATAATGAGAATACGTTTCCGTGGGAGGATTCGGTTGGTCGCCGTGTCTTTTGTCTTGTGTACACTCACCTTCCCTCAGCACCACCCTCTCGTAGGCAGGGAACTTGGTCTGAACGGGCTGGGCCGACAGGTCCTCCCTGCTCTTCCGCAAATTCCTCTTGGAGCTTCGTAATCCTCGGAATCTCCAGAAGTCCGCTCTGTCGCCCCCTGGTGTTTTAGGGAGGGTGTACTGCACGCTGGACAGCTGCTCGGCTCTGCACGGAGAAGGTCACATGTGAGGACACAACTGCAACGTCGGCAACTTTTAGGAAATTCAGATATTCAGCATTAAACTCAAAAAAGTTTGGACCAAAACTGCTGGTGATATAATTGTACAGATTAACACACACACATAGCCACACATTTGTACAACACAGTGCAGTAAATGACTGTCATCCTGATTGTGGAGTATTTACCATCACTAATTGAAAAAAAGTGATGCATCAGACATTTAACATGGGGTTAAAAGCCTTGAAACACAATATAATTCATAGTTCACAGTATAAAAAGTCAAATTATTATTTAAGTCTTCGATTTCTTTCCTGTGAACTGCTGGTTTTTGATGCAACAGATTACTGTGATGAACACATTGCAGAGATGTGCCAATATTATCACAGTACACTGAGGTAAGATCTTGCAGTGAAATAACAAGCCTCGATTTCATAACGCTGACATACTTTCCACTATTACAGATTTGCAAACCATGTTTTTTTTGGTAAATCCTTTGCAGTACGCATGTTTTTCAAGTGTGTGTAATTAAATCACTGCAGATAGAACAGTACAGAGGTCAGGGAGGAGACAATGGGAGTATAATTAGACTTGCTTTGAATAATAATGGTCTTCCTTTCATCTATGTTTTTAAAATATCTTATTACATTTTGATATTTTACCATAAATAAAGTCTGGCTGTAATTTCACAGTCTCATCTTTTGAAAGAATATGAACAGGGAGCAGTTTAACTTGGCCGAGGAGCAAGGGTGTATTTCATAGTGCTTAATGCATGTGATAAAAGTGCATGATCTGTCTTTTCCGTCAGCAGGACAGTGAGGAATCTCTGTATAAACACTGCAGGGGCCCGTTAAAGGCTGTTGAGACAGGTACAGACAAAATGCTGCTGTGGGCTACACAATGATGTACGGTTAACTACATCTCATCAGAAACCCAGGCCTCAGAAACCTCACACAAGCTTAAAATCCATCTGACATGCAGGATGTGTCATATAAAACTTTAGACTGACTCCAAAAGGCAAAACTGAAGATATTTCTTGAAAAAGAAAAGCAGGAAAAACAATATTAAGCAGAAAAAACACGATAGAGGTGTAAAAAAAAACAAAAAACAAGTGAAAGGAAATAATCTGCACTCACATCTTTGGACTCTGAGATCAACCACTGTGCTGTAATACTCGGGCTCCTCCCTCTCCCATTCATAAAGTGCCAGAACAAGCTGCACAGGTATTAAAAAGGTGTGACCTGAAACTTCTTCTTCTTTTACCTGTTCTTGTTGGGGATGATACCCCGCTCCACTTCCTGGTGGTTCTTCCCGATGCGTATGGCGAGCCAGGAGCCCAGCTTGCCGTTGTAGAGGGTGTCGACCACGCGGAACACCTCGCCCTTGTTGAAGCTCAGGCCGTACGGCGACTCTTTCTCATATTCAAAATGTGTCCGGATGTAGAAGGAGTCGCCCACGTCCGACTCCACTATCCGCCGATACACTGAGGAGAAGACAGAAAACAACAGAGATGATTACGGTGACTTTTAACTATTTTTTTCTGGTTTTTAATAGTTGATGCGTTTTTGTTTTTTTACGCTGCTACTTACCGTCCTTTTTCTTCTGAGCCAGAATAGTAACTTCTTCTCCTCTTGGGAGATCCAGCAAAAACAGCACAGCCTCCTCCCGGATGATGTTCGCAAAGTCCACATTGTTCACCTATACATGACAAACGCAGGAGGTAGCAGAGATTAACTTGACAGCGCCACAACTATAAACTTTCAACTGTTTATACTTTATATAATCAATGTAGGCCAACTTAAGCCAAACAGGCTTTTAAAACGATCACTGATAAATGCTGTTGTTATGGGATGAAAGCTACTGGATGAGAGCGTTCGTCACTTCCATGTTTGCAACTTTGAATGACCTTCGTTATTTTTGAAAAACACACCCTAGGTGCTGCTGCTCATTTATTTCCCACAGATTAATAAGAGAAACAGTGGAAAACCTGTTCCTCAACAGAAGCAGGGAGGAGGTGTATTCCCCTCACAACCGAGCGGCCTCCTCCTCCTCGGCTCCCGCTGCTGTCCCAAACACAATAAGCGCTGTTTATTGACTCTGCTCGAGGGGCAGCAGGGGAAGTAGAAACACATGGACTGAGTCACTGAACCTCAGAAAGACACCTTTATTCTTCCCAGAAACAGGAGGGCTTGACGTCTTTATCTCCACGAGCAGACCGCGACCGAGGGGAAACGGCCTAAAGATGGAAAACAGTGTCCTGGAAGTCTCTGAGTGTTTGTACAGTGGGCAGAGCACACACACAGACACACACAGGCACAAAGGAGAGCTACACTGTGGACTGAGGGGGAGTGGAGGACATTTATATAAGACAGAAGATGTGTATTATCTTACATGTAAATAAAAGTGATAAAGTAAAGAATAGATTTGTTGTTGTTTGAAGTTAAAGCTGGGATTTTTCTTCAGAAATAGAGCCTGTTTCTCTTTTAAAGCCAGAAAACGTATTGTAGCGGCCACTTTCTTGCCACTCTTGGATTATGGTGATGTTGTATATATGCCTCTGCTCACACCCTGCAACTGCTGGATGCTGCATATCACGGGGCCTTGAGATTCATAACTGGTTGCAAACACCTCACACATCACTGTACATTGTACTCTCTCACAAACTGGTCTTTACTTTCCATGCGCAGAACCACTCACTGGTATCTATTTATCTATAAATCCATCATCGGACTGCTCCCCTCCTATTTGTCCACATATTTGACACGGAAACAGTCCGATCGCAGCCTCCGGTCCCTGGACTTCATCCCGTTTGCCATCCCGTCAGTCCGTACTGAACTTGGCAAGAAAGCGTTCTCCTACGCTGCGCCTGCAACCTGGAACATGCTCCAGCAGCTGTCCAGCTTTATTCCTTTAGGGGACTTCAAATTACTTATAGGAAGGCTGATGAGTCAGTCTGTGGGGGTCATGCACTTAAGTCTTATTCTTCTTTGCACTTTATAGTTTGCACTAACTGCTTTAATGTTTGTGTTCTGCGTTGTGTCTCCTGTATGTTCAGTTAGTCTGTAACTTTGAGTTTTGCTGCTGCCTACCCAGAACAGGTCTCTCTTGTAAATGAGACCCTGGGTCTCAATGAGATTTTACCTGTATAAATAAAGGTTAATAAAAAATAAAAATAAAAATAAAATTTAAACAATGTCATGGGAAAAACCTTCAGCTTGCAGAAAGCCGAAAGCACAGACCTTCACAGTAACAGCAGGTGTAAAATCCCTGACTGTGTAAACATGTCACAACGAATCCAATGCTGACATCAAGAGGGTTTCCATCATCCCATCAACAATGTTACTCTAGTATTTAGTTAAACAGACAGTCAACTGTTCCGAGGTCAGACTGCAAGAACGACCTCTATTGTGTTTTTCACATTGGAAACAAGGGGCAGTTCTGACACGAGGCACAGCCTGGGAATGACTCACAGACTGACAGATACATTGTACTCTCTATTCCCAAGAACTCGTTACACAGAATTAAAACTATTGTGACCATGGGGATCACATAGTTTCACCACTGATTATCAGCACTAGTGTGGGCAGCTATGGCTCGTCTATTTCGACATTAACACCAGATGTTCTTCCCACTTTCATACATGTGACACGGGGGAAAAAGAAATAGAAATGAACTCTGAAAGAAAACAATATTATAATAGTGGTACAACATATTGCAATTACAAGGCACTAGCATTGGGACATGTGCATGTGACTCAGATGAGCAAAGCAGAAAGCACGTTTACACACACCTATGCTTCGTGTAAAACCTGCGTAGGGATGTCACGATTATAGATTTTCTTGGTATGATTATTGTCGGAGAAATAATCACGGTATTACGATTATTATGCATCAATACATTTCACAACACTAGGAATGTGTAATATCAAATATAGACATTACTAATCTATTAATATAGGACCAGTTATTAATCCCCTGAAGAAAGTGTTTGAAATATTCAAGTCATTAATTGTCATCTATACCAAATGTTTAAGTTATCGGTAATTTTAATCATTTTTTCTTTATTACAAATGACACGCTAACATTTATGTTCCTACCAATTCAGCATTACGTTAGATAAATGGACCAGTATCTGTGCATTTTCCTTTACTTTGGCGCCACATCTGCCAATATGGTTCCGACACAATTGGAAAGTGTAATTAGGAATCTTCACTATCAATTAATTGTGGCGTTTAATACCGTGATTAATTGTGAAAACAAGTAATCGTGACATCCCTAAACCTGCGTTAACATGCAGCAAATACTGTATGTCCTCCACCTTTGTGGTATATATTTGATATATGATGATGTAGCCTGAGGAGTTGCTTTTCCTGGAGGCACTTTGACTGTGCAATGAAAGAAGACCCTCAGTTGTGGGAGAAGAAGTTTATAAATAGTCCACTTCAGCTGTGAAAACCGACTGTGATCTACTTATTTCAGTTTTAGTCTGAATCAAAGCAGAGACTAATGATCTTTTCCTTTCTACAGACCAAACTAAAGCCCTTTGTAAAGAGCTCCCTCCATGAAATATTTGTTATGTACAGTTCCGCATCTTTAAAAAAAAAAAAAAAACTGGTAAAGACTACAGAGTGCGACATGACAAATCAGTTTTCTCCGGCAAAAACATATTTGAGTTAACGGTCATGTTGCTTAAGTGACGAGTGTGGCGTACCCTGAGAATCTGGTCTCCCTCCTCCAGCCCCTCCTTGGCTGCAGGACTGTCCTCTAAAACTCCTGCCACAAAAATTCCCACGTCGTTCCCGCCCGCTAACCGCAGACCGACACTCTCTCCCTTCTTGAACTTGACCAGCTTCATGCTCGGCCTGCAAAGGGAGAAAACACGAGTGGACAGACAGAAGTGAGCGAAAAAGGTCAACAAATCATGGCTGTAAAAACAGTCGGTCTGAGAGACACAAAACACAGGCGGCTACTCAAGCAGGCAGCGTGTGGTGTAACAACAGAGTCAGAACAGAACGAAAGCTGCCCACAGCCTCTGACCTGATCTGAACTAAACATTTGAAACCTTGTGCGTGTATGGCAGCAGGTGGGTTCTTCCTGCGACTGAATAAAACATTAAGGGCTCCAGTCTGCCCCTAAATGGGGATGTTTGAGACAGTGCAAGTGAATTTTTCATCTACTTGAAACTAATTTGCTGGGTTTTTTTTTAAATACTGGTGAAACGTGGATGAGGCGACTCAAGGAATCTGGTATCTGCCATTACAGGTGTCAGGCCAATGTGTGTGAGGAAATGTGAATATTTGCTTTGCAGGTCGATTTACAGTGTGCGCCTCTAAATTTTCTGCTTGCACTCCTCAGTTTCTAAATTAGGGGCAACTGTGCTCCTAGTAAATTAATCTGGAGCCCTGGACATTTAATTCACACATTTAACATGAATAATATGAGGTTACTGAGATTAACTGTACCTGAGGATGCTGTCGTCGTGAGCGGCGCTAGGCACAGGAGCATCAGAGGGGCTGACGGGCAGGTCCACGTCAGGCTGACCCGGCTGTGCATAGACTGGTTTTGGTTCTGTCGCAAATACAAACAGAGGACGGAGACGTAAGAAAACCTGTGCACAATCTGTGATTTTTTTGTATTTGTGCACATTGATCAACATATCAGTGGTTGATGACTAATATTTTCATCCGTTTTCCCTGGGGCAGGTTGGTAAAAGTTAATGTTCTGTGAAAGAATGCAGTTCAACAACATGTGCAAATACATTACAGAAATTATAATATATTAAAACAGTGTGTGTGTGTGTGTGTGTGTGTGGAGGCAGCGCCAAAGATGAGATGGTTTGACTGATTTGCTTTAAGCGATATCTTAATTTCATGTGTAAAAATATGAAACCTTTACTAAGACATGCCAATTAGATATCACACCATAAACAACAGCTTCTTAAGAGCATTATGCCTTATTATTAACAGTATTTTATTATTAGTAGTATGTTGTTTGTCTTCTGTCTGTTGTGTCTGTGATGCCTGCTGCAAATCCTATTTCCTCCGGGATCATCAATAAAGCTGAACTGAAATGAACTGAACTGAACTTGCATGTTTTTTTTCACATGCCTGTATAAGAGATTGAATTTACTGATCCCTGACTCAGTGTCTGAACGTTTAAATCTAATAGTCACAGCTCTGCAGGATGCGTCGCTGTATTACTGGCTATGAGAAGCAGAAGTGTAACACATGGTTGAAGCCACACTGATCCTTAATGACGGTGGGTGGCGGCGGCGGTGGCGGCGGGTTCTGTACCAGGCAGCGGAGGTAACTGTTTGTCATCTCTGGAGCTGGCCTGGTCGCTGGCCTGTGACAAGACGCCGTCGTCAGAGCTTTTGACTGGTGTGGACATGGCCCCTGGTTTGGATATGCGCTCCTCATCTCGACTTCGATGGCTGAAATAAATAAATAATGAATACAAATTTACACATGGCAATTCAGTACAAGTGGACCGTCATCAATCTTATACACAATGACAGCTTAAGGGATTCATTCATCAATGTGTCAGCGTTAAATGATCGCCGCAGCTTCTCTGATTTCAGAGCGCATAGGAAGGACCTTGTGTGCTCTGTACGTGTAGTTTTGTCCTGAGTTGACATCACCAGGAAAATGCCACACTAAAATGGGCCATAGCACGACATAGAAACTTAAGACGGATGTGTGGGCGTGTCAAAAAAAAACTGCTGCAAATTCAGATCTTTCCTCCTTTTTCCACCTTGTTTTAGGTTTTGTGTCCGTGCAGAATGAATATTTTGACTTCCAAGTGACATTTTTTTCTCAGAGATTAATATAAACTCGCCCATTTTATTGACCAAACGTTAACCTTTCCAATAAAAGCACAGAGGCAGAGAAAGGAAAGAAAAGAAGAAAAGAAAAAGCCTCCCAACATAAACTCTGGAGATAGGATAGTTTTCAGTCCAAGTTCCTGTTTAACCTGGATAAAATAAACAAGGTAAAACCCTGTGTGAATGTGAATGTGAGTGTGTCTTGTAGGCTCTGTCTAACAGAGTAGAAAGGGCTCTGCATCTTAAAACAATGGTTGAATTCCAGTGTGATCACATGACTGGCTGCTGGCACCGTGCTTGAGCTCTGAAGCTTTTGTAGAAGAATGTGAAGGTGCAGACTGTGCCACTGGCTCAGACCAGACAACTTCTCCCATTGCCCATTCTTTCAACTCTTGGCTCATGCTGTAATGAAAATGTAGTGGAGGGGGAGAAATGAAATGCATGAAAAACATGTACAGGTCTGACCTGTTAGCTCTGCAGCCGTTGAACTTATTTACAGTGTTTACCACCACAGACTTGGCCTTTTCTAGGTCACTGAATTTGTCCAGCCGCTACAATTCAGTTTTACATATGAATCCGATCTGGGCACATCCATGTGTCAGCACAATCAGCGTCACACAGAGACCTATAAGGGAGTTAGTTGGGAGGGAAGGAGGGTAAATGAGAGCTGCAGCAGCCCCGCGGATAAATAACAGAATTGTAAAGGGAGTGAAAGAGAGAGAGAGACAGTGTGTGCATGTGTGTGTGTGCATGTGTGTAATGGACGGATGAGAAAGAGAGTGTGACACAGGGGGAAAAGAGAGAGGGAGAAAGAGAGAGAGAGAGGAGTGGAGCAAGAGCGAGGGACCGAAAACGAGAGAGGGAGAGAGAGAGAGGGAGAGTGTTGTGGCCTAAATCTGCTGCTCCTTGCTGCAGAATGGTGCTAAAAAAAGGCTTCAGTCTGACAAACACCATTTGACAGAAGCCTTTGTTCAATCCCCCCCCCCCCACTTCGCTTAAGACATTCGTACAGGTGCAGGCGAAAGAGCCCACGTCAGAGAAAAGTGAAGGAGAAACAAAATAGATGTGGATTGCACATAGCACAGACATCAACAAATGATGAGAAAAAGAAAAAAAAAATGTTGCAGCCACATTTGAAATATCTAAAACGCAAAACATCCCCGTTCTTAAAATCACAAATATTAATAAAGCTGACCTGATATTTACTGCTCAAAACAAACAGCTAACTCTATCACTCCACTTTTCTAACTACTGTTGAAAAATAATGAAACAAATTATTAAAAAAAGAAGAAAAAAAACATTTAAAAAAACAAATACTCACATATATGTATCTGGAAGTTGAACCATGATGTTCATTAAGAGGATTTTAAGCTCAATTCCTTGAAAGACGATACACACACAGAGCCTTGTGCCTACACACAAAGTGTACTCATGGTCACTGAGGGGACACTTTGGATGAAAAGCATTTTTTTTTTTTTTGGGATGATCTGTTGTATTCAGAAACATTGGGACAGTGTTGTGTCCTGGGGGAAAGAATGCCTCTAAGCCCTGCAGCCAATCAGGTTAAGCGAACCATCTGGCTTGGGGCAAAGCTCTGTGGGAAGTGTGTCAAATTCCTTTTTCCCCTCCTAAACTGGGAGATAGTAACAAGATTCCCTGAAATCACGGCGCAGTGAGTCAGACTGTTATTTCCTCAGCTACTTTCTAAACCACAACCACGTGTGAAGCAGGTGCAGCTTCATCTTGTGACAAATTTGCACGCCTATCAGATAAACCGGCCATGCACAATGTCTAAAAGGTTAGTAGATAATAATAAAAATGACCAAACTTTTGGTTTCCTTTGGTTTTAAGGATAAAAGAGGGGGAAGAGGGAATGGAGCAATGAAAAATATCAACAGTGTGTGTTTGTCCTGAGCATTTTGCAGACAGATGCATTCACTTACATTGGGAGAAATCTGTGCAACAGTGACCCTGCTCTCATCCTGCATTGAGACAAGTGTTGTTACTCCTCTGTTGAACAAAATCTACCATCTAGGGATGTCACGATTACTTGTTTTCACAATTAAATCGCGGTATTAAATGTCATAATTATTTAATCGCAAAAGTTCCTAAATATCGGCAGATCAGCACAACACGCACAGAGCGAAAAAACAAAGTTACATGAGTGTCTGATATGAATCATCACCTGCGGGATAAGCACTAGACTTAGTACGCCACAGTAAAAGTAAATACAAAGTAAGTGGGTTAAATTATGTTTATGTCAATTTACCTAACGTAACACTGAATTGGTAGGAATTTAAATGTTAGCGCATCGTTTGTAAAAAACAAAAACAAAACAATTACAAAAAACTTAAAACATTTGAATACCTCAAACATGTCCTCCGAAGGATTAATAATTGGTCCTTTATATGATTAGTAATGATTTGATTTTACACATTCGTAGTGTTAATTTCTTGATAATTTCTCTGACAATAATCGTACCAAGAAAATCTATAATCGTGACATCCCTACTACCATCTAATGATACGACAGTGCTAACTAAGAAGCCAAAAACTCCTAACTAGCAGCAGCAGCAGAAGCAGCAGCAACCTGAACTATCAACCTGCAGCTAAGTGAGCAGTCTGTGCAGATCAAGTGAAGGGTTTAAGAGCTACACTTGAGTTTTGTTCTCATGCTCCAGTAAGACGTTGTGCCATTTCAAATGGAGTCCATCATAAACAGCGCATTTATTTAGGCCTCTGTCTCGCCAAGATCACAGAGGCTTGAAGGAAAACTGAATTTCATTAACAAATACTTTGAAAATGACTTCCTTCTGAAATAGCACATCGACTTTGGGCCTTCTGTGCAGCTTCAACTTCTCTGGTGTTTCATTGTTTTGCGTGTGCAACTCAAAGTCCAGATTATAAACATGGTGAAACAGAGGTCCGATTACATTCGACTCGATCCAGAACAAGTGCTTGAGGGCAAGCATGGATTTTGGCCCCTGATTCAACCAGCAGCAGCAGCAGCAGCAGCAGCAGCCCCCTACTTCACAGTATTACAGAGCTATTTACTGTGAACTATTTAGAGAAGCAAGCAGCACAGAAACCCTGTGTCTTTTCTTGGGGGCAGACTTAACACTGGTCTGGAGCCTGTTTCACTCCCCGGTCCTGTTTCATCAACTGTCTGCAGGAGCCTGTCATCTTGTCCCCATTTACACAAGATCAGTATCTGGTTGTTGCCAGGTAAGGTTACGCTGCCCACGCTCCACACCGATTCAGAGGAAGATTTATGTCTTTCCTTTTTCGCTCTCTTTTGCCACTTATGTATTTGCCAGCTGCAAAAAAAAAAAAAAAAAAAAAGCAATGCAACCTCTAAACTATACACTGCAAAAACTCAAAATCTTTCCAAGAATATTTGTTCATTATTATTTCTTGTCAAAATGTCCAATTTCTAGTCAAAACTAATCTCTTTCCACTTAAAATAAGACTCATTGCCTAAAACTTAACTTGTTTTTAGATAATTTTCACTTGTTTCAAACAAATTTTCACTTGAAAAAAGGTAGGAAAATCTTTTGTGCTTGTAATAAGAAGGAAAAACTTGCTCCACTATCAGATTTTTCTACTTATTTCAAGTGAAAATATGCTTGAAAGAAGTAAAAGATGTCTAAAATCAAGCTACTTTTTACGCGATGAGTCTTATTTTAAGTATGATGAGATTTGTTTTGACTAGAAATAAGACAAATATTCTTGATAATATATTGAGTTTTTGCAGTGTGTGAAGGATAACTTACTGAAAGCTCCAACTGGAGGTTAAGAAAAACAGGAGAATAATGAAGGAAGATGGACGTTAAAATTAACTGAAAGAATTGCATTAGGTTCAATTTGCGTTATAAATAGAGAGCGGTGGTGACAACGGTAAAACTAGCTCTGCGTGATTGTATTATACTTTTCAAAACAAGCCCTCGGTCCAGCAGGAGATGAATCAATCCCTCCTCGTTTCCCTTGGACTCACCCTGAGCAGCATTACCCTAACACAGCGATGGCTCCGGAGGGACCCTGATGCTTTATGCATGCTACGTCTTTATCCATTGATTTATACATTAGTGAAGCAAGGTGCTTACTCAACATCTACTAACCTGTGGGTGTGAAAATGATTTATGAAGTTGGGAGTGGTGGGAGTATGGATGTATGACTGCGGGCTGCGTGACAGCTGTGTGTGCCCGTCCTGTCCCATGTTCGTTTGTGTGTATGTGTGTGTGTGTGTTCATGTGTGTGCTGAGCTCACCTGCCATTGCTGATCTGCCGAGGCGAGTGACGGAGAAGGTCCGACGGTTCGGCCCTGTCAGGCGAACGTGATCGACTGCCTCTCCCGTGGGATCGATTGGAATGGTCCGATGTCAGTGAATGTATTTCTGAAATGTCTGTGCAATGCACATTAAATATGTATTAGCAATTAATCAATAACATCAATCAGCGTAGGGTTAACAACATATCCCCAAGATATCCCTAAGTGTTTTGAAGGTTTTGTAATCTTTGTGATGATAATTGTCTTGCCGATGAGTTCCACATTTTGTTTGAGTGCAAGAACACATTTCAGAGAAAAATATCTGCCAAAGTATTATGTTAGTCGGCCATCTGTGCTTAAAGGAATAGTTCAACATTTTGGCAAATTGGCCCATTGCCATAATCCCTATAGTCTTAGCAGACTGGAGTTGTTGGATTGTGTATTTGATGAGTTTGATGAGGGAAACCAAGAAATCCCATTAGCCTCCGTAGCGTAGCTCTGAGCAGCTCGCGGCTCTGCTCTGCCGTTCTAAAAATAGCTTGCACCGACAATTAAAGGTAACGAACCTACTGCTATGACTATAGCGATTATGGCAATGCTACATTTGATTATTGATGTTGTCTAATGTTTGTGCTCCATGCCATGTGCGTGTTCCTGAGCTAAATAAAAAAAGTGAACAGTTACAGTTTGAGCGATCAAATCTTAGCTGTATCCACGTGTGTGTGTCGTCTCACCATCTCTGTCGGAGTTGTTGGCCGATGGGATACTGTCGTCGAGGTCGGGGATGTTGAGCAGCGTGGCTCGCTCGTCTCTCTGCACCACCATCTTTAACTTGCCCTTTGATCTCTCAATCAGCTTCTTGGCATCTATCAATGATAGATTCTCCGTAACTGTGCCATTGATCTGGGGAGGAAGAGGAGAAGCCGGTCAGCTCAAGAGCACTTCCAATAAGGGACTGAGCTATTAAAGAATGATTTTAAGTGACATCTGTATCTGACATCTATTCAATGTGATTTGTCTTATTTTTGTCATGAACATGTTTTTAAATTGACTTGTTGGATCAGATAACTGATATCTATTATACTGTATGTGATATGTAATGTTTTTGTAATACTTTGTAGTATGCAGACCCCAGGAAAAATGCTAAAGGGGATCTGAAAAAAGAATAAAGAGCTCAATAGACAGGTCGTCATCAATGCAGAGTTTTTGCCATTAAATTAAAGGACCATCACAAGGCAAAGAGGAATTACAAGCTGCCTAGTTCTGCTTCAACTGAACAATAATTATGCCACAAATAAAAAGAAGGCTATAAAAAGTTCAGAAATGTGTAATATAATTAGTCTCACAACACACAAAGAGCCCACAGAAGCTCTATTACATTATATCCATTGTATAAAGCAAAAACTCAATTAGCTCCATTCAAGTATGAATTCTATTAGTGTTTGTCCTGCAATCACATTTCAACCAGAAAACGTCTCAGCCTCTCTTCAGAACTATTGATACAATAAATTAGATTTTGAATGAGTCTCTTTAACGTGAAGCAGGATTTTTTTTTTTTGTTGTTTCCCTCCTCCGAGACTGAGTGGATAAAAATTCAGAGGAATAAAAGGAATGTGTGGCATTCCTGCTGCTGAGCCTGCATACTAATGATCTGTGACCTCACTCTGTGAGACGCAGATTACCCCGGCAGACTACTGAACTTTTTCAGTGAAACGACGGCCCGATCCCACCTCCAGCCGTTTTCTTTCTCACATTCCTCTCGTTTGCATCTATTCTTAAATTCTTTTTGTCAGTTTACGTCTCCATTACTGTGATTTTGCCACTTTAAATACCCCAGTCGTGCTTCTCTCTCTCTTACCTTAAGTACAACATCTCCCTCTTGGATGTTTCCATCCCTGGCTGCGAGACTTTCGGGAGAAATATCCTTCACAAAGATGTGGCTGGCCAGTCGGAGTCCGTATTCTGCTTTCAGAGACGATAAAAATAAAAGGAGTAATATTAGCGGAAACCCTCAGCCTTGATTTCTGGAGAAGCTGTGATGTGGAGAACATGCACATTAGGGCTGCAACTAACGATTATTTTCATTATCGATTAATCTGTCGGTTATTTTAACGATTAATCGATTAGTTGTTTGGTCAATAAAATGTTGAAAAATGTTGAAAAATGCCAATCAGTGTTTCTCAAACCACAAGATGACATCCTCAAATGTCTTGTTTTGTCCACAAACCAAAGAGAGACTCAGTTTATTGTCATAAAGGAACAAATTAACCAGAAAAATTCACTTTTAAGAAGCTGAAATCAGATCATTTAGACTTTTTTTTCTTAAAAAACAACTCAAACCGATTATTCGATTATCAAAAGAAAAAGTTGCAGCTCTAACGCACATCATCATCGTCATCATCTTTGTGTTGCCCACCTTCATTTTTGCGGGACTTGACGAGGGTGACCTTGGCAGGCCTGGGTGGAGCGGACGAGGCTTGTGATCGGCGGTCGGAGCGCGGTGAGACGCTCCTCTCCCGCGAGGCACTGTGATCCCGCCTGCCGCTGTTGCTGCGCTCACGTTCATGACGCCTGCCGGTGCCCGTGCCTCCGCTCGCTCCTCCGTAGGCACTTTGGCCACCACGGCCGCCGTGGGGCTCGTAGCCATCCTCTTCGTCGCTGTCCTCTTCCTCGTGCTCCGACATGGTCTCCCTGTCTCCTGGCCGCGAAACAGGGATCTGTACTTTCCTTTTCCTGCGGATAGTCTTTGGAAACGAGACAAAAGTTTTTGATGTTAAAAGCTAAAAACGTTTTAAACACACGACAAAGCGGTTGAGAATTAAGACATAAGACTGTTTATTAATCTCACACATACTTGTAACAGTAGCATTTGTAACATACAAGGTATAAACGTAGGAGAATATGCAAATATAGAGATAAAAAAGCAATGTAAGACAAACAGATAATTATGTAACCAAATGTTTCATGAATATATACAGTTATTATGTGTTGTATGTGTTGAACTCACTATCTTTGCATTCTTGCCACTCTTGCGGAGTTGCTGCACAGCGTAGGCATGCTCTACGTTGTCCATAGAGACAGCATTGACCATGACCACGCGATCATTTTCTCTGGAAAAATACAACAAAAAAAAAAAAAACAGTGCATAAATAGATTAAGAGATCTTTCAGTCTATTTAAATGTACCATCCCAGGTGGCTCATTTTTGGCAAAATTTTGGCAAAATTATAAAAATCTGAGTATATCTGGTAAGTATGAGACAGTAATCAATGACATAAGTGATTTGACATATCAATGACTAAATTTGGTCATCTGTGTGAGGAGCAGGGGCCAAACTCTGTCCTACTAATCAAATTAGTCTCAGACAACTTTGGTTGGATGGCCCGTCTGTCAGTCAAACTACCAAATCATGCAACCGCCATTTACGTTTATGGGACATGTTTGTGTCGCGGACTCGTGGTGCCACAGAGACGAGAGCTGTGACACCAGGTGCGAGGCTCTGATCGCAGGTTTGGTTTCCAGCAACGGTGTGTACGGCAGAGAGCCTCCACTCTCTGTCTAACAAGTTACAAGTAATGTGCCATTGCCTGCCGCCTGGGATGGAAACTTTAATGCAGAAAAGTAATTAATGAGTAATTCTGAGGTCAGGCCAGTTGTTACTGCAAAATGTTTGTATTTCATTATCATACCGTGAAAGATTGAACCTGATAATAAAACATAAAAGTTATAAACACATGGTCAAACACTCACTGTAGCAGTCCCTCTGCTGGACCTCCTTTCAACACATCAGATATCACAATGGACGTCTCTCCACTCTGGAAGTGAGGGTTGTCTCGTCCACCTGAGATGGCGATGCCAAACCCAAATCCTGGGGCCTGTACACACACACAGAAACACACAGAAACACAAGACACAAGACTCACTGATGTGGCATGAATGGAAAGATCCATCAGAGTTAAGTCTCAGGGTGCTGTAATTGAAATTAGACCAAATTGGACTCTCTGCAATCTAATTAACTATAAAACTGTGATTTGAGTAATGTAATATGTTCTGTGCAGTGAAGTGAAGTGAGGCTTTGAAAGTTGTGCAAAACAACAACAAAAAATGTGCATTTGAAAGTTAGTTTGCCAGTTTTCCAAGAGCTTTTTTTTCATGTAAGGTTTTTAAAGAACTGCTGTTTTCGCCCGTTGGCAAAATCAGCACCAAGGGAACAACAAGCAGCCGTGTGATGTAAATGGCTTACATCTTACAACTACAACAACACTGGAGAGCCGCTCGGCCACACTGGGCCACTCCATCAGCCTCGATAAAGCCACTACTAATTAGATTACAGCAAAGCAAGGCCAGTCTAGACAGGTACTCTATGAAATCCCACAGCGGCACAACAACAGCATCAAATAAGTGCAGTTTACTGTCTTAAAGCTTAAAAGTGCATTCAGGAATAAATTCAGCATGCGATAGGAGAATGAGTAGAGTAATCTCTCTGTGGGAGAATATGGCTTTGAATAGTTAAGACAGTGAACTGGTGGTGGTGATGATGATGATGATTGTGCCAGAGGGGATAGTCGGTGATATCCTCAGACCTGACAAAACGCACGCGGCCCCTAAAAAACTATCCTCCTCTCCCTCCTTCCTTGGAGGAGCATGCGTTGCCAACAGGAAGGAAGTGAAATGAAGTAGTAAGGAAGTGGACGCTGATGTCTGTCTTCCTTAGCATTGTTTCCTGCCATCTGGGTTCCCTGACTATTGTTTCATTACCACACATCCTGCTGCCACAGCTGGCCGAACTCAGTACAGAGGCAGGAGAGAGATGGATGAGCAGAGGACAGTGGAGAAGAACAGTGACGAGAGAGACAGAGAGAGCGAAGAAAACAACGAAAATACAACAAGATTAGAGAGCACCGGAGACGAACAGAGACGGGGGGAAGAAAGACAAAAAAAACAGAGAGGGAAGAGTGGATTAAAGAGTTGTAAACACTTACCCTGTGAAGGGTCACTGTGTGCTGTTCCCATATGACCGTTTCCTCCATCGCTGCACTCTGTAACACAAGAGAGAGAGGATGAGTTTTCAGCTCAGAGTGAGGTACATGTGTGCGGTATCAATCTCAAAACAATCATCAATGGATTTACAATATAAGATTTTTTTTAGATATGTATTGATGTAAAGTGTGTCCAAGCAAATTTTCTATCAGTACGATAGAGAGTAATTTAGATCCAACCTTTATTCCCACACTGTAGTACAGCCTACCCATGGCCTGATACATAAGTTTAGTGATGGGGCCATTCAATAATATTATGTATTCTTCTTCTATGTTAAAGGGATAGCTCAACATTTTGGCAAATTGGCCCATTGCCATAATCCCTATAGTTTTAGCAGTAGGTTCGTTACCTTTATTTGTCAGTGCAAGGCGGAGCAGAGCCGCGAGCTACGCTACAGAGGTTTATGGGATTTCTTGGTTTCCCTCATCAAACTCAGCAAATACATAATCCAAAACCTCCAAAACGCTCTCATGGAGAAGTTGTGACCTACACATTCACCACGCTATGAGAAAATAACGTAACGTCACGAGTTGTTTTCGAGGCAAATGCCTCCGTAGCGTAGCTCTGAGCAGCTTGCGGCTCTGCTCCGCCGTTCTAAAAATAGCTTGCACCGACAATTAAAGGTAATAAACCTACTCCTAAAACTATAGGGATTATGGCAATGGGCCAATTTGCCAAAATGTTGAACTATCCCTTTAAATATATCATGAAATTCTACCAACGGACATTTGCTTGGACACACTTTATGGTTTTTATCTGTTTTTGAGGCAACATTTGAGCTGTGTGCAGTAAAAACTTAAATGACTTGCATAAAATGTAATAAAAACTCTGCAAACAAAAAATTGCTTTCATGTATTTTTAGGATAAGAGCACCGCCGGTCTTAAACCTACACGTAGACACAGTGTTTCCACAGATCCTACTCAGCTGCAGCAGGCAGCGTGGAGCCAGGTAGACTCTTTCTGGCTGATTTGCATGACTAATTCCTTGAGTCGCACTCGCAAAAAGTGTAACATATGAAAAGATTATGAATGACAGCAGCAACCCATGAGTAAACACAGCTGGCAGAGCCCGAACCGAGGCTCCGGAGACTATAAAGAGAGTAAACACTCCTATATTATTATCATTATTCCTGCCTGGGTCATCTGAGAGAGCTAAGAAGCCAAGAAGGTATTTAGCTGCTCCTCTGACCTGCCACGCTGGATTAAACCGTTGCTAGGCAGGCATCTTTCGCTTACACCACAGAAAACAGTGTGAAACTCCAAGAATGTGAGACTGTTACTATAATCAGAGCAGACAGACGCTCCCGAATTTGTGTCTCAAACCACATAGACTGCTTTAAATTACAGATTTAGTCCCTCCCTCTCCTCCCCTTTCCTCCTCTCCTCTCCCTCCAGCTGATGAAGCAACACTGTTGTCCTGTGTGTTGGAGCCTGCAGGGAGTGATGGTACAGCAGCTGTCTGTAGCCGAGTTGCTGAGCACACAGTCTAACGTGGCAGGAGAGAGAGAGAGAGACAGAGAGATATAAACACCATCACACGTGGCTGGGTGCTTATTTGCAACACCTTCTGTAATCAGCCTTTTTAAAATAACATACCGTATCATCTGCGCACCCTATCATCGTGATAATCTCGCTCCCTCGCCCCCATAATCATCTCCTAATCCTCCGAACCATCTCACCCGTCATTTCAAACATCATCATGGTCATTATTACATACTGTCATCACCTTCCCTTATCCTAAATACACTGTTGTTTACACAAAGGTCCGAAGTGCAGAGTGGCCGAGTGCGTGAGAGGACGAGACGGAGCAGCAGCAGCAGCAGCAGCCACCTGATGTTTGTTATGTCCAGACACATCAGACTGTACGTATGCTTAAGTAAACACACACAAATGGAGGATTGATACTGGATGTAGTTGAGATAAAGAATCAATATGGTTCAGATTTTATTTCAAATGAAACATTGCTCAAATATAAATATGCATTTATTTACTTTACTATATATAAAATGTTTGTATTTTGGACTCCTGATCAAACAAATTGGTATAATATCCACATTAGGAGTGAGTTTGAGCCACTAAATTACAGTATTTAACTGTCACAGTAAATGTCCACAATGCTATGTAGCCTACGGTGATAAGTGTCTATTGTATTACTGTACGTTTGCTGAAGAAAACATACACAAATGGAGGATCGATACTGGAAATTAAGTGAGCTAAAGAATCAATATAATTCAGATTTTACTTGTGGTATATTCAACTGAAACATTTCTCAAATATAAATATGCATTTATTTACTTTACTATAGGGAGACAATATAAAATGTTTGTATTTTGGACTCCTGATCAGACAAATTGATATAATATCCACATTAGGAGTGCGTTTGAGCCACTAACTTAGAGTATTTAATAGGCCTGGGCAATTAATCAAATTTTAATCGTGATTCTGATTTTGGTTCTCAAAACGTAATAGTTGATAATCGAATATCAATGATCATTTTTGTCATTTTATTCTGAAATTCAGTCTTTCTACCCACATGTGTCAGTTAATTAACAAAAGCAAATGTAGTGACTCATTGCAGGCTGGTTAGTTAGTTACTTAGCTCCTCTGGCCTGTTGTTGCTGGTCAATTAAACATGCAGGTTGCAATACCTCCCATCCCTCAAGCAAAAATACCCCCCCACCCCCCTAAATGTACGTACATAATCATCTAATTAATTGTTATTTTAATATTGACCATAATAATCGTGATAATGGTTTTTGCCATAATCATCATAATCATCATCAGCTCTAGTATTTAACCGTCACAGTAAATGTGCACGACGTTACAGCAGCCTTACAGATAATTGCGGGGTCACGCTCTCTGAATGCACATCGAGCGGTCGCACAGCGCTACCTGTTATTCCCGTGCTGCGTTCACTGTCGGCCTCCTGATCTGGGTTTTTGTCATTCACTCTCTTCCCTTTCACTCCTCCGCTGCCCCGTGCGACAATGAATCGCTCGGCCTTCACCTCCAGAATACACAGTTAACCCTTTGACCCTAATTTCCATGGCAGCCCTGTGTGGATGTTATTTATGTCCATAATTGCCGCGGAGGGCTCGGGTGCCCTCTCCCCCACCACCACCCCCCACCCCCCTCTCTCCCCCCTCCCCTGTCTGCCCGTACGACTCCCACAGTAATGCCACTATTGTGTGAAGGGACCTGACCCATTTAACCGCGGCTCCCCCCGACATTCCCAAACACATCCATTCCCTCTAAAGTGTTTTGTGATATATTCATCCATCCGTTCATCCATTCATTCATCCAACAGTCCAGGCAGGCAGACAGAGAGAGAGAGAGAGAGAGAGAGAGGGGCTACGCCATGAGAAACAACACCGCGCTGGGGTCATGTGACCAGGCGGTCATGCAGGCAGGTGGCCTTGTCCTTGAACTGTGAGGGCTGAGAGGAGGAGGAAGGCTGAGCTCACATGTACAGTACCCAGGGACAGGGGACATAAACGTGTAGCAGATAAGATGTGAGGGAGGACTTGATCATTTTTATAGAGTTTAATACTTTAAAAAAAAAGGAGATTCTGAGCAAAAACACATTTTTCTCAATCATGCTCTGAAAGCTGATAAGTCAAACACACCCACACCTACACACCCACACACAGACGTTAGTGACCATAAGCCGTGCTGCTCACGCTAGGGAGGGAGGCCTTGCGTACACATGAGCCACAAGGGCGTGGCCACGCTTGCACCAGCAAGAGGCAATAGGTCAAACTCTCTGTGCATGAGTCATCAGAGAGAGTGGAGACTTCCAGATTAGTAGCCTGGCTTTAATTAAATTTCTATTTAACATTTGAGTGGGCACACCGTATGAAAGAAAGCCATTTATTTTCTGTCCAGTAAACAGCAACAACTGCAGCATGGCAGCTCCACTTTACAGTAAAAAGAGAGAGCGTTCACAGTTTGATTTGGTTTTAATACATTAAATAGGCTGTGTGCAGTGTTTTCACTGGTGCAAAAATGTGAGAAGCAAAATCCCTGCTCATGAGAGTTGCACAATGTTTGTGTGGATTAGTCAGGAATAAAGTAAATGTGCATGTGCAGAGAAATAAAACAGGCAAGTGAAAAAACGTAGGTAAACCGGTGACAGCTAAGACGGCTGAGGAGAGAGAAGCATTCAGAGTGTTTACTCCAGGGACCGCAGCTCTGTCTCTCAGATGAGATTATTATAGTAATTAATCACTGCAATGTGAAGTGATGATTAACAGGCTGGCTGATTGAGTGTGAGATATGAGCAGGGGAGAAAGTAGACAGCAGGAGAGTGTGAGCTTGAGGAAAACTGAGAAAAGGACATTTGAAAAGAACTCGCCTTAGCAAAACCGAGTTGCATAACCGCACGGCGGGCAGACGCCTGCAGATTTATCAGGAGACGTCTGAACATTAAACATTTCCTTTTTGACTGGGTGAATTGTCAGAGGTGATATTATATGATACACGATGGGATGTGGTGGGAGGCCCATGCGGACTCATCTTTCATAATTTCATCTATTTTCTGTGCAGCAAAGAGATCTCGACGCCAGCTGTAGTTCAGTGTCAAAGGTAATTTGGTTATCTCACGGATTTTGTTACCGGAACATTTTAGATCGTGCAAAAGCAAAGATCACATAACAAGTCGGGGGCCAAAACAAACACCAACACAACTGCGTCTCGTTTTTCTGGAGTGAAACGATAATATAAATACTGACGGGAACAAAGGATGAGGTTTATCTCTGAAGTCACAGAGTTGTGTGAAACAATGGCGCCCTTGATGTTGCACAAACTGACGGCAGCCTAGTGTATTTTATACATCCATATTAGTCAGAGTTGAGCTCTGGCCAGCAAAGGGCCCAGGGCTGGAAAACAAAGAGCACCCATCAAACCATATACATGTGTACTTGTCCATGCTCACATCATGCACACAAAAACAGACACACACACACATGATCTAACACTATAGGGCTCTCTTTGTTCAAGCTGCAGCCGGCCCGGCCCGGCTTGGCCCACCACAACACACAGTCCAGTTCTGATGATAACAGTTCTCGCTCGGGCTCTTCAAAGAGACTGAGACTAATCCAGTTCTTTGGGGGCATTCTGATGAACTGACTGGAAAAATTAGTGCTGAAGCAAGACAATAATAACCAGCTGTAGAGAGATATGATAAGTAGGGAGTCTCAGTCTGGTCAACCACGCGTTGAGTCTTTGACGCATACCTCTCACTCTACATATTCATCAAACCTGCTCATGCTTCCTTTGGATCTACACAAACTGAGCACACACACAGTGCAAACATCTGTGGTGCATTGTTTTCACTCATCCACTCTGTGACCAAATGATAAGTCAGCTGACGAGCATCACTGAACCTTTTGGGAGGAGAGAAACCACAAATATGTTCTGCAGCTTAAAGCAGCGAAGAGAAGGTGAAAACATCCCCCGATTATCTGTTGTTGTTTTTTTGATCCAATAGAGTTACTTTGATTAATTTGATAAGGAAACTATAAAAGCAGCAGGTGACAGTGAGGTCATCCTATGAAT
>NC_140909.1:8942114-8975373 GCF_045865225.1 Trachurus japonicus
CCACGACTCTGTGAGACGATGTAACGAGGAATTGTGGATCCAAAGGAAATGCATACACTAGTTCAGTAGTTTTCGAATGATAAAGAAAAAACTAATCGCTGCTGGTGTCAAAACAGAAGACGGTTGGTGAGTGGGCCGCTTCCGCTGTGGAACAAGCTCCCGTTGGACATCAGGCAGGTTTTTAAAGCAAAACCTAAGACCCATTTATTCACTGTTGTATATGGGTCTTAGGTTTTCATCAGCGATGTCTTGTTAAGTGTAAATTGTTTGACACTTTGACAGGGCTTCAGACTTACTTTTATTTTTGCTAGGAGCGCAGTGGCCCCTAACATCAAATTTTAGGAACACAAGCAGAAAATTAAGGGGTGTAAATCGATATAATTAATTAACTAACATTTCTTATTTAATTTAACATTAATTAACATTTCCTTTTCATTCATGATGACAGATTACAGATTTTTGAGTCGTCTCTTCCACGTTTCACCACATTGTAAAAAAAAAAGAAAAAAAAAAAGAAGGTAAATTTACTGGTTGCCCATGTGCAAGTAGATGAAAAATTTACTTTGTTGTCTCAAATTTTAGGGGCAAAATGCTCTCATTTAGGGGCCCTGACTTTGATGTAATGCACTTTATAAATACATTTAATATTATTATTATTACTAAATATCAGAATTGATATTCAGTAAGAAAACAGGATTCCTGCATTATGAGTTGTTGGTAGTTGTTTATAAGTAAATTACCCCAAACTGCATTTTGTATTGTGATTCATTTTCATAAATCTCTCTTTCTTTCTCACTAAGAGGGATGTTGACAAACTTAAGGTATCAAAACCATAGAGAGCATTTAACATAAAGGTTATAAAAACATAACATATACCTATAATGAATCACATGCAACATGAAAAAAATAAAAATCAGGGATTAACGAAACGCACAAGTTAGAAATAACTGGTGGCCGTAGGTCAGGTGCAGGCTCTGATTGCTGTCTCTGACCACGGAGCCGATGTGCAGCGGGCTGTTCACTGCTCTCCACTGACCCAGACACTCAGCTAGGCTAGG
Organism: Trachurus japonicus; assembly: GCF_045865225.1. Lineage (NCBI taxonomy): Eukaryota > Metazoa > Chordata > Actinopteri > Carangiformes > Carangidae > Trachurus > Trachurus japonicus. The sequence continues at coordinate 8,943,173 of NC_140909.1, forward strand.
CTAGGATCTCATGTGCAGCTTATCCAGCAGCAAAGTCATCCCAGCTCAACCACACTAATTGTTCTCCGCCTAGAGAGACGGGCAGAGTGTCGAGGTCACAGAGGAGAGCGATAACTTCTGGTGGGATTCTGACTTTCCATTTTTTCCCACAATCCCTCACATCGGTTTAGTTTCGAGCTGCGGTTTTTCTTGCAAACTTCAAAGTGTCAAACGGCCTCTCGGACGGCGGTTCTCTCCTGGTGTAAGGTGTTTTTTTTGGGGGTGTTTTTTTTGGGGGGACCACACTCATGAGTGAAATGTTTATCCAAGGCTAGAGGATGTTTTCTCTCCTTCAGGGTGTGCAGGTGCAGGTGCAGGCGGAGGTGCCAAGTTTCCAAAGCTGGAACTGACGCCCAGTCACATATGTCATGCATGAATATATCTGTACTGCGTGTAATCTCTCATCTGGTGCTGCGAAAACTTAAAGGTGATGATCGATGGTTGATTACAAAGTCATGGAAGGAAATTGCTTCATGAGTTGAGCCCGACCGACATATCCAACTATAATATTTATACAATAATATTTATTAGTGCCAACTAGTACATGGACACATAAAGTAGCGTGTTTGTTTTTCACGTTGTTTCTGGTTGACTGTACCAGGACACATGCACACACACACACACACACACACACACAGACGCACACAAACTGCACTTGTGTTTTGTTTTTGTGTCTGTGGAAACCAACTGTAAGCTGAAGCACTAATGGGAACGATAACCAGATCCAGCACTGGAACCTCTGGATTCAGCCAATCACTGAATACACAACTATCAGTACTTCTCGCCGACGCCCCGCCCATCACACACACACACGCGCACACACACACAGACACACACAGACTACAGGAATGTGCAGATAAGCAAACAGGGCTCTACTATGCCTGTTTCTCATTCCAACCGGTTTCCCTCACCTTCTCCTTCCCATCACACACTCAGTCTTTCCACTTTAACCTTTTCTTTCTCTTTCACTTTGTTTTCCTTTTATCCCCCCATCATCACCATCATCACTCTCTCCTGGAAAACAAGCACAAAATAAAATCTGGCCACGGATTTAACTGGATCTAGTAACCAGAGAGACAAAAATAGACAAGTTTCAGTAACAGTGAAGGTGAAAGGGGAGTCATAGTTTGGTAAATGGGCGTGACGGTGGCGACCACTGTGATGAGTGTTTTAGGTTTCTGAGAAGTTGCTGCGGTGTAAATGATTCAGTGTGTGAGGTCATTTGTTGTTCAAAAAGTCCTACATTAAACTTTAAAATCATATTTAAGACGTTTTGTCACAGTTATATTTACCACGTAAACCCTGGTCCTGATGCTGCAGCATCTTTTTGGACGGTGCCAACTTAAGTCCTTCATGGTTTTTCATTAACAATAATAAAAGTGTAGTTAAAGTTTGTGTCGTCCTGTGGAAATCTGAACTCTTTGTTGCATCATCCCGCTCGCCAAGTTCAGTGTAAAAGGTTGTTAAAGGTCAAAAGCTGAGCAGCACAGAGTTCAAAGGCTACAGGAGTGTCCGTGCTGTGTTGTAAATATTGGGACGTTTCCCCTTTTAAGAGTTTTATAAATGATGGTTTCACTTCACACTGTGGTTGAGTGAAGAAAGCTACTGCACCACACAGGCATGTACGCACACACACACATATACATGTACGTATGCGCACACACACACACATTAAACAAAGGAGTGATTCAGCATTAGCAAAGGGTCTCATGTTTGCCTGCCTCCACAGAGCACACACAGACCAAAATTAGCCGCTACCAGCAAGGACACACACAGACACACACACGTACAGTCTCTTCTGTCGCAAAGATTACCCACAATTCTGCTGAGATAAGAGCAACGTTTGAATGTTCAAACACAAACTTGGGAGGCGTTAAAACAAAATGCCTTTCAAATTTGAAGTTGCACAACATCTTTTAAAAACTACGCAACGCTGAGCCGCGCGACTCGTCGTCTGCGGATTCACATGTTGCCATAAAACAAGAAGCCAAGCCCACTCAATGGCATTCCCAGGCCTTCTGAGGACTTTGCCACAATAGGCATGTTGTGGGGCAGAATCTATAGTGAATTAATGAGTTACTGTTGGAGCGGCCATTTTCCCAGCACTCAACATAATTACCATTCCCTCAAGAGATGAGAGACAGGGAGGAAGGGAAGGGAAGGGAAGGGGGGGTTCATGCATTCTTCAACGAGATGCACAAGCACAGAAAGATAATACATAAACGACTCGTAAATAACAACAACCCTCCAAAGCAGAGGGAGTAACAGCCGTCAACGCACTTAATGAACTAATTACAATGTGCTGAGAACAAATGGTGCAGACCTGTAATGAAGCCTTCTCATCTTGTTATTGTAGTGTACATTAGGGATCGACCGATTATCGACATGGTAGATAATATCGGCCGATATTTGGCTTTTTTTCGATAATCGGCACCAATTAAAATTGTTTGTTGTTTTCTTAAACTGGTGGCTCCAAGTTCAGGGTTTGGGGGGAGGGAGGGGAGATGTTTAAAGGTGTACAGAAAAGAAAAATGAATTTGATCACACTATGGGTCATAACATTAGTGTAATAACTCATCTATCAGACGATGTAGCCCAAACTTTGTGCAAAATTATATTTTCAAGTAAATCTGGGTTGAAAGTGGGGTAGTTTTTTTCCGCATTGGATAGGCTAATGCAGGCACACAAATTATGCGTCACGCTGCTCACGATTCATCAGCAACTGATATTGGATCCGTCATCCGTCAATCAAACGTCTGACGTCTGACACACACACACACACACACACACCGAGCTCGGTCTCGCCCCAAGCATTGAATATCCCGCACGCTCGATAATGACCAATCAAATTTGTTTTCCTTACTCGGGCAAACTCGTGCAGCAACTCGTGGAAACTCGTAGAAGGAGGCGCGACAAACAGGACAAACAGCCATTTCTGAACACCTTTAAAGACTTGAAAGATGTAACAAAATTTTTTTGGACGAATGATGTACCAAGTTCAAAAATCAATAAAGATATGCGTTTAAAAAACCCATAAACAAAACACCACTATGTTGTTTTTTGAGCAGGTTGGCAACAGCAGGATAGAGGAATGACAGAAACACATCCATACTGCTCCGATGACATTCTTTGGCCCCGACCCAAGTCTGGTACTTGTCAGTATCTGCAGAGACCAAGTCTGAGTTTTGTTTAGGACACAGTCAGGGCACAGTGAATCACACAACAGGCCTGTTTTAGATGATTTAAATATAGGTCTGAAATTTGAATATAGATGTTTGGTAACACTACAGGCATGTACTTCACACACACAGGTCTGAAGCACCTGTAAACTGGAGCTGAACTCATTTTCAGTGTGGTTCTCGTTACATCACTCACCGGCCCTCATTATCATATCATTAAGAGAAAGTGAAAGCTCCTGCTGCTGTTTATGTTGTGCATCACGTGGTTAGTATTAAAGATATGCACGGGGCATTTTTGACAGTGGATGTACAGTAGTGAAACAAACAAAGCACTGGAGATATATTGGGTTTTTTTATGACTGGAAAAAGGAAAACCAGCAGATATTAAAGGCCTCACTCTTATGGGACGAAAGTGGCATTGTGTATCTGTCACCGATGGCATTACCGATGTGTTTTTGACTTTTATTTTTTGGGGGCAGACTATTATGCTCTACAGCGATGATGACAGGTCAGGATACAGAAAGTTGAGTGCACATTTAATCCTATATCTAGGACATGTGCACTATAACAGATTCAGAGAAGGAACGCAGCAGAGATTTCACACACTAGATTATAACTCCTGACCTTCATATTCATGTTTCAACGCCACCACCTTCAGCAAACACACTGGGAAAAGCAAAATAAAACACCAGGTTTAAGATCTGCTAACAACATGATGTCAGTCCTCTCTTCTCCTGCACAGTGTCATGACTAACTTCTCTTTTGCACTGAGAGGGAAGTATGATTTTATCTCTCGTGTTTGACCACAGAGCGGTTTATAGAGAGCACAGCACACATGAATAATAACCAATTATAACAACGATGATGGTTTATCTTTTTCACAGCAGGGTGTGAGAATAATTGCTTGATGGTCTGATCACATCACACGTTTCACCTAAAAAGGCCAAAAAAAATGACAGCAGCTGAGGATGATTCAGCAGAAACAATGCATATTAAAGGGATAGTAGCATTTTTTTTAAAGTGGGGTTGTATGATCTACAAATAGCCCCTAAATACTTTAATTGCAAAGGTCCAAATAAAAACTGCTTTTTTCCTGCACTTTGAAGGGCTGGAAAAAATTATATTATAGCGAACAATGGAACTGTGTATTTTTTTTCAGGTAAAACCTCTTTTAGGCCACGGAAATAGGCCGTTTCTTTGGGTCTGTTCACAACCCTGTATGTTGTAAATCTCTGGGCAGGGCTATGGGCTGGCGTTGCTAACAGGAGGAGAGTCTTCTACTGCAATTAAAGTATTTAGGGGCTATTTGTAGATCACACAACCCCACTTAAAAAAAATGCTACTATCCCTTAAACACCTATTGACTAAGCATTGTGGGGAACGATGAGTGGAAATCAGCCCAGTGACTGTAGAGAGAGAAGGGAGTCACCTTGATCAGAAAGAGGCCTGACATCTGGGGGACATTTCACACAGCTTTTATATCACCACTAGTGATGTTTCTCTCGTTTCAGCTACAGCGTGCTGCCGATACGTGACGTCTCCCAGAGGCTGATGTCTCTGTTTCCCAGACAGAAAAGACAGCAGCACGCTCGCCGCTCTACGCCGGCTGCTGCTAACACTGGAAGATGAGCAAAATGAAGAAGGAGAACGCAGAGCGGCGGCGGCGGTGGCAACGTCGAATGTGCGTGTGAAGGCATCTGGGGCAACAAGCCTTGGGATGAATCTGTTCCAGCCTCGTCCTCTCCTCCCTAACCAGCTGAGCCACGGCTGCCACATGCACTCTCTCTTGTCCCTCCCTCTCTCTCTCTCTCTCTGTCTCTCTCTCTGTCTCTCACAACACCCTGTGTCAAATCCCTTATGCCTGTAGTGGGAATGATAAATCCCTACAGAGACCTGCGCTGCCATGATGCCAGAAAGGACGCGGCGCTGCCTCTGAGTGAGTGTCCTCGCTTTGCTCAGGGACGACGACGATGCTGCTGCTGCTGCTGCTGCTGAACCAAGACTCAGGGTTGTACAACATTACACATCCATTCATCTCAATCAAGAGCACCGTCTACTCTCACTCTCTCACACACACGCACACACACATCTGACCAGCTCGGTTTTCACCGACAATCCTCCTTTTCGAATATTGTAGATCTAATCTGCAGCCTGATGATGGTGATGGTTTGGCTACATGACCCAGTTTTTGTGTCATCTTTCTCAAAAAATAAAAGATAAAATAAAAAGAAATGGACATAGCTGAGCTGAGCTGCATCCACACAGGTGGAGACCAATGTGGAGCACTTCCATCAAACCAAGTGTCAGAAAACAACCGTCAATCATCTATTGCACAAACTCACACACACAGGATCGTCATAACAATAATGTTGAGCCACAATTAGCTGGATAAAACTGCTGCCTTGCACGTACACACACACACAAACACGGGACAATGACGTTTGTTTTTTCTACTGTAGCGGTTCGAGTTAAACGGACGTAGTGTAAAACGTGCTTTACAATAAGCTTTATAACACGAAAAAGCCAAAGAGCTATAAGGCTGTGATTATGAGAGCGAGAGGCAGTCTTTTTAAGATCCGCCATGTGACTCAGATTATAGCCGATGCATCTCCCCCTCCCACTCCTTCCTTTCTCCATTTCACCCCTCCTCCTCCTGCTCCTGCCTCACCTCCTCCCTCAGAGGGCAGTTTCCCTCCTCTTCGTCTCCGTCTCTCTCTGCTATCCACCTGCCTCCTGCTGAGTTGTATCTGCCCTGGATTTCCCTCCAGAGATGAGAGGAGGATAAGCAGGTCAGATATCCTTGATAAAACACCACAAACAGCTGCTTTCCCTCAACGTTTTTTTATCTCAAGTGACAGAAGGGTGATACAATCCACTGTCTGCACTCCTTCTTTCAATGAAAATACAACAACTCCCTATAACTTGAATGAGACACCCCGCTCTGTAAATGTTAAAGCGTACTTTAAATGTCTTATTACGCCTGAAAACTGAACAAATTATACTCGTGGTGTTCAGATCCAGATAGGTCACACAGCCAAAAACACTGCAGCCCAGCTGAACCAACAAGCCCCCGGCTGCTGTCTTCGGTCTGAGCGACTGGCAGCTCTCTGGTCTTATACACAGACGGCTTACACCTGCACTGTTGAAGGGCTGGGAGCGCTCTGAATCATGGGACGGACGACAGCACGTTCAAAGACTCGCCTCTTAGTCTAAACTAAGATAAACGATGGGGCTTGTGTGCTCAATGTAGGACTGTGTTTAACAGAATGTTTTCTTTCTTGTGAGGTTTCCAAAAGGGATGCCCTGATCGCTTCTGTTGGCGCTAGTATCAAAACGAATACCTATGTCACATCAGTTTTACACACTTGTAAGCTACATGTGGTCAAAATCCTGTTTTGTTTTGATTGTACTTTACCATGTTAAGAGAGTTTCGGAATTATTCTGTCTTTATTACATTTAAAGTGACTACGAGGACTTTCGGAAAGCAGATGTGTTTTCCCACTACATTTCCCATGAGCCTCCACGCGCACGGTGAAATTCTTGGACCAGTGCAAGACGAACAAAAACGAAAGCATTTGCCAAGAATATATTCATTAATCAAGGACGAAAAGTCGGATGTTCGAAGACGATCAGATACCATCGTAGTTCCGACCATAAATGATAAGTAGCGATCCGGTGGCGTTATTCCCATGACCCGCCGGGCATCGTCCGGGAAACCAGGAAACCAGGAGTAGACCACTAAATAATAATATCAGATTAACTAGACAAAATTATATGTTTATCGAAAACGGACCCATTAACAAGTGTGGGTAACGTAGATTCATCCACATTAATATGAGACTCTTTTATAACCAAAAGCAAACTCCGCGGCATCTTTAATGATAATAAACATTCATATAAAACCACTGCTAAATGATCTACATTCATTTGTCACTATACCAACACTGATAGGCCAGTTAAAGTGGAGTGTACCAGCAGAAATTACTTTACAAACTGATGGTGCTACAGACACCAGACATTGATTGTACAATACTGTGGTTATCACTTCCCATCGGCTCTTATTTTTGAAAAAAGGGACAAGGAGACTCGGACAGAGAACAAAAACATCACCAGGACTCTGTTCCTCTTCTCAGCACTTGGTCCTTTAATTACATTTCCCTCCTTCAGTGATGTAAATGGAGATGTGTAATCATCAAAGCAAAAAAATACAGGCCCGCTGTGCAGCTCCTAATTAATACAGCGTCCTCCAATCCAAAATGCATTTTCCACTTATTTCAGTCTGTCCTCTCCACACACAAGTCTCGAAGCTGGAGGGACTGCTGATGCTCTTAATTACATTTCTTTTTATTTGCGGTGCATTCACAAAAGCAAGTAGGAATGGCTGGAGGCCAAACACAGAGATAGAGGCCAGCGTTTATGGTGGAGCCAAAGAGATAATGTGGTTTTCAACAAGTCTGATTTCAGTTACATGATTGATTCGTTTAAGAAAAACATACAGTATAATAAATTTAATATTTAAATAATACGAGTACAAATGTGATATATTTAAAAATCTAACAGAGCGATGAGCCGAATTGCTTCATAAATCCTTTATATTGAATAGTACTTATCTGTCTTCCTTTCATAAAATATTATCCACCGAGCACGGAAAACTTTCTCCTGTGTCTTTTAAACTGCTAACACTAACCATGTATCCTGGGATTACAAGACACACCAAGCACTCTGACAGCGACACAGCTTTGTGATATCAGTAAACTGACTGATTGTTTCTCTAACTGGGGAAAAATGTATTCATTAAAGTAAAAATCCCAAACTTTCCTGCCCTGCTGAGATGACTGTGAGTGACTCAAAGGTTTGGAAGCAGCAGAGACTTCAACTAACTTCTGCAACAGAGGGAACCAGCGAGGCTGAGCTCTCCTCTCTCTCTCTCTCTCTCTCTCTGGTGCCAGGGCGGGAGCTTTGGCACCGAACCCAAAGATGTTTCCCTTTCCGTCTCACACCTAAACAACTATTAGCATAATGTAAACTGTCATTTTGTTGTGAAGGTGTAGGCTTCAACTAAGACCGGGTAAGACAAAGTGCTGTGAGGTGTAACAACTGAGTGAACACTAAATACATACTGAAACATCCTCCCAACCTAATGATACATTATTAGCGCACTGCACTGTGCAATAATAGCATTACTGACCTCTGATACATGGGTCAACACACCCACTGTCTTCCTGGAAAACAAAAAACTGCAACATTTTCATGCCGTTAACAGTCGTCACCTATAGCTTCACATGCTGTGTGAGTAACACGGGCGTTACGGGCTTTTATACAAATATAACTCATCATCAGGTGGAGTTAATTAGTGGATAGGGTGATGAACCATAGACAAAGCAAGTAATACTTGTTCAACTGATTATTCCTCACATTACATCATGGAATCTATTACCAAAGATTTTAGTAAGGGGCGAGTCCATCTTACCTTTTGTATCTACTGTCGTTTACAGTGTTGGTTAAACAGTGCAGGGACCCCTGATAAACATAAGCACTGTATTATTGTAACTAACAATAACAGATAAACTTGGAATATGAGCACAGATCACCGTGTCCTCACTACACTGAGAGTTACAGGCAGGATGAAACTTTTTAAGGCTGTTTTCCACCTTCAAAAAACGTATACATATTTACTGTAACCGAAACACATAGGTTTTCTATAACAATGATCTCGCTACAGGAAGCAGTCTGTCAACAACAACCAGTCAACATGACTTCTGCCACTGCTACGCTCCTGTTTTAGTTTCATCCAACTGATAGCAGCCATGGTCATTTGTAGTGATAATCTGCTTTTTTAATTCCAACCCAACTTGCAGCTTCCTAACAGGAAAGCTTTTACTCTGGAGGAGCAACAGGAAACAGAGTCTTAATTAGGAGGGGTACCGAGTCGACCGACCATGCTTACTCATTGTTTGTCAAAAGTCTACATCAAGATCCTGACTTTCTTTTTGTTTTTTCAGTCTATTCTTTTGTCATCTTATTGCTTCAGGCGTTACTGAAAACGACGTTGCTCTAAGGAAATGGAAATACATTCACAGACGTTTTCTTTCAAACGTTAAAGTTTCACTACCAGAGGAAAGCAAACAACAATGTTCAAAAGTCCTACTGTACCTACCTACTGAGTAAAATACTTAAAAAACCAAGAAAATACAGAGTAAGAAGAAGAAATACTGAAATTACGAATAAGCACATGATGACAGACTCTTGGCTCATTACCATCTGAAAGCACAGTACAGTAGTAAGTTGTATGTCAAGGTGTGACTGTGGCTGTGGTACACAGTCCAGCATAACGTCACCACCGGCTGGTTTCGTCTAACAGGAACAACCGCCCAAACCTGACTATCACCCCGTCCAATAGACAAACACAGCACATTCCTGACTTGTCAAACCGAAATCTACGGTATAAATCTCCTCATAGAAAACACTATTGAACACACTATGTAAAATACTAAAATACTTAGGTCTAATATGATTGGCCTAGTTGAGTTTCATTCACTGTAACTTTGGTCTGTTATCAAATTCAAGTAGCCTACATTTTTTTTTTAAGACAGTGCAATCACATGGTGCATGACGGGAAATGTAAACTCACCTTGTAATGTACTAAGCATACAGTTTCATGTTCAAGTGCTGCTGTGAACACCTGGCCTGACCTAGTTTTCCCACAAATTCTGCAGGAATGCATCATTGATGCCTTATATATATTACATAAATCTGCACCAGATAGACGATCTGTTCTTTATAAATGAACAGCAAATTACACACACAGCTGCTACGGCGCTGCTGGTGAAAACAACACATATTAAATTAGTGGTTTCTAAAATTGGGATGCGCTTAAAACAGCCCCAAACTTTAAAAAAATTCAAGTTAATTTACAGGTCAAAGATGTCTACAAAGGTGAGTATGAGTAGTATGAGTAACAGGTGGCTGTTTGTCCTGGGTTGCTAACACAACCTTACTGGCATGATCAATATCAATTTTACATGACTTTCATGAAACTCAAGTCATATTTCCTCAGTTACAGTTTGTATCCATGGGGATTTCCTGTTACCTTAGCAACTATTAAAACTGTAACAGTGGATATCAACAGGTAGCTGAGGTCAGAGCCACAGGGATATGAAAACACACATGGGTGATTTATCACTGATAATTTATCAACTTGTAAAAAAGTATATGTTATTTTTAAACCTTTTGCAGTAAAAAAAAAAAGTAAAACAACAGCATGGCAGGTTGTAAGCTGTAGGCTACTAAGGTGTAGGTATCAGAATAAAACACCCTAAAGCACACACACACACACTTATATGCAAAACACAACCACCATTGAGCATATAGCCACACTACTACTACTACGTGGTGCATCCACAGCACAATTAACCACTGTTTGCCATTCAATTCATCACACTTATTACATGAACCCGCAGGATACTGTTGGTATTTAGCCTAACACTTGATTTTTTTTTTTGCTCTGGTTTTACTCACCTTATTTGAAGCTTTGGAGGACATTTTATTCTCCTATTCTGCTTGGGAAAAACCAGCAGGTCAAAAGTTGCTGCTGTCTCTGTTTGGGATAATCACTTGGAGGGAGAGTTGCGCTATTTTCCTTCCAGTTGAAAGTGTTGAGTGGGTTTTTCTGTTGTGTTTGTTTTGTTTTCCTTTTTTTTTCGCCCAGCCGCCGCCACGCCGGGCTGCGTTGTTATTTTATTTTATCCGGGACGACGGGAAACATGTCACGAAAAGCCGTGTGGAAAGTCCAAAGTTCATTATCTTATCTTCGTTGGCCGAAACGCTGGCGTTAGTAGTAGCAGTAGTAGTAGTAGTCCGGTCAGGTATCGAGTCATGGAAGAGACGGGGAGTTGAGGAAGAAGAGGAAGAAGTAGGGAAAAGGAGAAGAAGGGGGGGAGAAGAAAAAAAAACAAAACAAAAAAAGGCGAATAAGAAGACCACCTCACTCGGTACGTGTCGTCGCTAACCGCTGGATGAAAAGTTGGAAAGGGGAGGCATCACTCGGACGGTGTACAGCAATGGCAGGCGGAGTGAACCTCTCCCTGCTCCCTGGGCCCTGCGAGCAACGGCGTCGGTGCGGACCGAACCATTACACACACGGAGGGGTGGACCATTCCGGGAAAGCGGGGGGGTATTCACTTGTTCTTCCGATACGTGCTCGCTATTTTCACATTTTTTCACTGTATTACGTCTGATTATACACTTCTGTTTCATATATGATTCATTTTTTTGGTTTTTAATCTATTTTTATCGCGGCTACAACAGAGCGGCCACCCCCGTTGTCCCGTGTTGATCAACAGTCCGGGATACAATGAGGAGAAGCGACGCCGCTGTCTCTGCTGATGCTGAATGCTCACTTTCACCGCCAGATGATGGTTAATGTTGTGTGGGTATCTTTTTTTTCCCTTTTTTTCCTTTTTTTTCTTTTGCACTTGTGCTTCACTTTTGAAATCACAGGAGTGAAGGAGACATAAACAGCTGAGCTACAAAAGTGCCCTGTCTAATGCACCACAAAGCGGTGTAAAAATATTGCTCTGGGACTCCTGCCCCCCCGCCCCCCAGAACAAAACAGCGTGAGCAGAATATTAAAAAAGTTAGTTGCATAATGGCCCCAAAACTGTTTCCCTCTTCGGTGTTTTGTGCAGAGTGGTAGTGCATGCATCTGTTAGATTACACAACGAGTCACATAACGAGTCCCTATTTGAAAACATTTCTTCTTAGCAGAGAGGGGAAATTAGCAGTGTTTGTGGTTAAGTGACCTCACAGGAAACCACAAAAGCCATTCAGTTGAGTTCCTATGATTTCCTAAACCACACCCCACTCACAGGATGCAACAATCTCAGCTCGCATTGTTTCACCGTTTACTTCTGTTTCCAGCAAACAATGTGTGATCTCAAAGTGGGCCACAGAAGAAACGCACAATGATGTAGTTATGTGATGTGACATTTTTGGAGAGTCTTCGGCGTCCACAGAACCAGATAATGCACACAGAGGCAGGGCCGTTCTTCTCCAAACAAACCGAGCAATCGCATTCCCTGGATCTAACTCCTCATGATTACTTCCCCTCTCTCTCTCTGTCTTTCTTTCTTGCTCAGATGTGGAGGAGGGCTTTGGCGGCTGTATAGGTGGTCTAAGGGGTTAATTCCCACCAGACTTAATCCTGCAGGGCTAGAAAACCGCCAGTCAGGAGAAGTAGCAGACATGTCTGGAGGGTTGCAAGCAAGAGGATGACCTCCAGAAAGGCTAGGTCACAGTGAGGAGAGGATCAAGACAGATGAACAGCTCTAAAACCTGCAGCCTTACATCGGCCGAGAAACACATAATCATTTGAAGGAGATATCGACCCGGGGCGCACTGTTTTCATCACACACATGTACACACGCAGCAGAATTAAACATGCCCCTTGGGGTGATACATACTAGTATTGATGCAAGTCGTTCACTCCTCCTGAAGCTCCTCAAACGCCTGTCGGGATCGATCAGTGCGGAAAGCAGGATGTTTAACATGACCGCTCTCGTGTGTGTCCACTATCAAGTGGTTTGCAATCCAAAATAATTAAAAGTATTGCGAATAATCAGCCTCCAAAATGATAATAAACAGAACAGAAGTGCTTTCTCTGCTGCTCGCCGCTCACTCTCATCCACGCCTCTGATCATACCTCAGATGTTCTGTCAGAGAGGAGCAAGACATTAGTGACACTCCAGTGTGATCAAAGCTATCTTTGTCCTCTATGTTTGCATCCCTGCTCCCATCTCTCCCTCTTTTTTTCCCCCTCTGTTTCCCTCTCTCTCTCTCTCTCAAACACACACACACACACAAACTCATGCACAAAGACACAGCTCTTCTCTGCAGCGGGCAGCTTCAAAGCTCAGGTGCGCTCATGGAAGAGCGGGCACATGGAAAAACAAAAAGGTGAACATGCAGGCCCACATTTGGCTGGAGCACATCACAAGGTTCAGTCAACCCAGCGTCTCCTGCAGCAAAAAGGCTAATGTAGAGTGAAACAGCATAATGTGCACACAGTAAAAAAAAAAAAATGTAAAGCTGGCTGTTGATGCGCACAGCAGCGGCATAAACCATGTTAGCGAGCAGCACACAAAATACACTGTGATGAATAAAGAAGAATGTGACGTTTGATGCGAAACAGTTGTTTTTCCAGCGATGAGAGTTCTTAAGCAGATGTTATTTCCATGTTTTCATCTGTCCTGAGTTAGGTGTCTGTGGGAGGGTGTGTGTGATCCCTCCTGTGCCCTGTTGACTCACGGCTGCCCTGCAGGTCCGGCTCGGGCTCTGTTCCCTACTTACTAATAGAAACCTTCTGGAGGCTTCTGGAGTTTCTTTATTAATCCATGTCACATAATATAGACCAGGTCAGGACTTTGGCTGCTCTGAGACGCCATTCATCTGGAGGTTTTATATTTTCTTTTTCTAGCTTGCAAACTTTGGTAAACAGTCGGTTGTGTGTTTTCCTCTGTAGTAGAATAATCAAATTGAATGATTTCACTTTATCAATTTTCTGGATATTGTAGTTTTTCAGCAGAGGGTTGATACAAATTTGACACAGATGAGCTCTAAATACACTAACAGTACCCGTGAAGAAACATGTGTTTGGACACTAATAGAAGAATAAGCTATGTGAGGTTTGGACCTCACAGGCCGTGTTAGTTACCAGGATCAATTTGCTGTTGGAATTTATTTACACTGAGAAAAATATAGAAAATCACCAGCTTTAACGCTTTAAAATACAACTTAAATCTTCACTTAGAGAACATTAACACCCACAAGAAAAGCCTCAAAGAACAGGGTTTTAGTGTAACCTGTTAATGACCGGTATAGGAAATGTCACATCTCCGCTTAAGAGGCCAAGTGTTTGTCCACAGATTAGTATCATATGACAGGATTAACAGGCATCTCTCGATTTCATCCCCTTCCTCTCACTCGGGTCAACATTGTTCAGGTTTTTTGTGAGGGACTCAACCAGTAAACACAAATCTGGTTTGGGGATTTCAAGAAACATGAGTGCACATGTAATGGCTGCAGGGTCAAGGTCGAATGTATTCATGCATAAAGAATCATGGTAGTTACAGCGCTGCCGTCCTAATAACCAATGATTACATAACACGAGAGAAAGAGATCTGTAAAACAAGGCTATAAATAAAAAACAGTATACAGAGTTATCTCCCATAATAAAATAAAGAACTGTTCAAACAACAGCATGAAAAACAGGCAGACGCTTTTGAACCCGCATTTTACTTTCCACATATCAGCTTAAATATCGACTGTGCAAACACACTCCCCGACTTCTGCTTTCTATCAGAAAGAGTTTTCACAAGGTTCAGAGAAGGGCAGGCGGGCGAGGAGTGTATCCCTACAGTAATAACTCAGGTCTCCATCCTCTGAGAGAGACTCTAAACTTGATTTTCCACTAAACCTGTCAACTGTTTCCAGTCATGCGGTGCCTCTCCCCCATATCCAGTCACTGCACCGGCATCACAGGATCCATCACACCCTCCCACAAGACGCAGTCATTTAAAGCACACCTGTTTCCAGCGGCACTGTGCAGGTGACCAGTCGCATTAACATATTTATGGATTAAAGAAAGACGTTTAGATTAAGGACTCTACAGTGCACCCATGCTGTGAAACTTTACTTAGATATTCAACTTGAATAAGCTAAAGTTAAAAAAGAAAATTTGACCTGATGAAGGCGCTAGTGCAGTGTTTTTCAACCTTGGGGTCGGGACCCCACGTGGGGTCGCCTGGAATTCAAATAGGGTCGCCTGAAATGTCTAATTGATTAAAGCAGAAGTAAGCGATCCGGTCGTTTTGGCTAACTTCTTGTCAGCCGATGGAGTTAGCAGTCCCCGCCCTCGTCCCTACGTCACCACATTCACGCGCATCCCTTGGCTGCACACACAGAGAGGACTGCCCCTTTATGCCGTTCTCTCTCCTACACAAAGGTTGTAGGATACAAGGAAAGTTTTCTCCTCGGCTTAGAGCAGAGCAGAGTGACTGACAGACCCGTGTTTCAGACCAAACACTCTATGTAAGTGATTGCTGTCGGAAGATATAACTATTTAAGACTTATATTAACACAAACATTCCGCTTACTTCTGCTTTAAAAAAGTTATTCATAAAAATATATTTTTAACTAATTATTATCCTTTTAAAATGATGATTAAAAACACCACACACAATCTTAAACAACTGTATTCTATACTTTCACTTTCTCAAATATAAATGGATTTGGCGCATCTTGATTGAGCGGCAAATCATCTTGATTTGTGAATGATGTCAAAATGGGGTAACGAGCCAAAAAAGGTTTGGAACCACTGCACTAGTGGATAAGTTTGAAGATCATGTTCATCACAGTGCACCCTAAGGGGATCATCACAATTATAAGGAGAATCTCATTGCAATCCATCAGCTGTTGGTATATGTAGAGTTTGAGTTGACCTAAGTTCAAAGGACTCATTCACTGAGGCCATGAATGTCTGTGCAAATAAATATTCTTGGAAAAATTGTTTAGATATTTCAGTCTGGAACAAAGTGTTGAAACGCCCAAGTGACCAACATTGAGATTCCTTGAGTCATGCTGCTAACACGTCTGTAAACATCACATCTTATCAACTGTACTATCAGTAAAATGCAGTCTATTTTGCAGTACAGTATCTAGGCCTACATACAGTATACTCTCTATGACATGCTGACCTGAAAAGATAAAATGACAATAGCCTACTGCAGTGTGCGAAATACCCATCAATATTCGGGGGGGTCCCTAACTCGCGATTGTTGTGCAATACCGTTATTTTTTTTTCTTTTTATAAAGTAGGACTATAACATTACAATAAGCCAAGAAAATTAGCCTATAGCCTAAAAAGGAGAGGCAAAGTTGTGCATTACAATGCAGAAAGTAATTGACGATAAATAGCCTAGACGATAATTCAAATAAATAAAAGACAATAATTGGCACCACACTGGCGCACTTGAACAATGAATAAATGCCAGGTACCTACTGACATCACAAAGCAACTAAAATGAAGTTAGAATATATTAAACAACACAGTCCTGAGGAGAAATCTGAGAATGACAGTGTGAATGAAAATATAAAGTAGTTTCTCATTATAGGAGTTCATATTCCTGCTATTATTAGACTGTGTTTCTCCCTAATTCATCCGCAACCACAGAAGAAACGTTAACCTGTGTAAAAATAGTGTGAAGTGCTGATATTCATAGAGAGATGCTTAGTTCCCCGAAGCTCTCACGCTGAAGAAAACAGGTTATAATACTTATCCTTCCAGTGCTAAATTTACCATGGAGGGTCTTCTGTCACTGATAGTGAATCAGGCTACTTTTAATCTTCTGAAGACATTTACTCTAAGACGCAGCCTGTGATCAAGCAGCAAGAAAAAAAAAAACTCTCATTTTCCTCTTTCACTGCCTCTCTCCTGCTTTTTCACTTCGTAACAGACAAGGACTGCTGAGCCTTTTATAGCCAGAGAGTACAGACACTATGCTGCAGTGAACCTGGTTGAACTCCACTCCGCTTCTCAGCAATATCTCAAGTAGCTTAACAAGTAATGTCCCAAGTCGCGGAGCACGATAACGGGTCTACTTGAAATTCCACCACTTTGCTATTTCTGTGATTGTTCCTCTGTAACATGAACAGGCCGTTATGAGTTTCCTCCCTTAAACCAAATTGAAAACTGAACGTTGAATCTGTATTTCTTTTTTTTGCTTTGAAAGTGTCCCCCACCCATTAAGAGTCAATATACAGTGTAAATCTGCTGAGGAAGAACTAGCCATTATGTAATGCTTTCCATCCACGTGACGACCCCATTGTTTGCTGCAGAATGAGACTGTAAATTAAAAATATTGCAAATCCCAAGGTACAACCCACAATGCACTCAGCTCGGTTCAGTGTGTGCGTTTTGCTGGTGCATACTTCACGACAAACAATCCGACCTCTCTCCCTTCATTATTGTAGTATAGCCACCAATGCATGTAACCATAAGCAGCATTTTGTGCAGTGTTATTTGTCTAGGAAGATAAACACATTACACTGTGTCTGTGCTGGATCAGTGTGTCCAACAGCTCTCTGCTCTGTTCTCCGAAGTTTCATATCACACCGTGATGATAATCACGTTTTTTCCACTTTCTGAGACTGATAAAAAATAGAAAACCAAGAAAACAATCATCAGGAAATTTCCAGAGGGTGCAATAAAAAAAAACAAAAAAAAAACTATGGATTTCCAGCCGTTACAAAAAGAAAGAAAAATCTATTGCCATTGTTGTCACAGACACATGTTAAATAACATGAACCCAGGTCTGACTCTGCACCTTTATGTGATTTTTATCATCAAATTACACATAGGTGCGCTAAATGACAGGTGGGTGCATGACAATATTTTGCTGACATGTTTAACAGCTGTGTTACTTTACTGCACATACTATAAGCCTAGAAGTAACGGAGATTAAGATTGTAGGCAAAAAATTAGGCTTTTATGCAATTTATTTGTTATTTCACTGCAAGAATGATGTGAAATGTCAAATTTAGGCATTTGAACTATAACAGCAAGTTACAAAAATGAATTTAATTTGACTTTAATTCAAATCAAATCACTGATTATTAACAATTCTGCCGTAGTGTTTTCATTAAATAGTGATTATTATACATGATTGCGTCCCTATAATCAGATGAGCAACGCTCGGCTGTAAAATATGTGAGCTCAAGGGTCAAAAACGAAACATA
Organism: Trachurus japonicus; assembly: GCF_045865225.1. Taxonomy (NCBI): domain Eukaryota; kingdom Metazoa; phylum Chordata; class Actinopteri; order Carangiformes; family Carangidae; genus Trachurus; species Trachurus japonicus. The sequence goes on from NC_140909.1 coordinate 8,961,184, forward strand.
TTCAAGCAAGTCAAGAGAAGGAAAATGGCTTGTGGGTAATGAATAGGGCTGTGACAAAAACGTGCAGCAAAGTGGAAAAGATCTGTGCAAACCGGCAGCGGCATGACCACACAAATCCTCTCAGATAATCACATATCCTTAATCACATGTTAAAGAGCATTCAAAGGACAAGTTCAAGTTGTTTTTTACAACAATAGTTTAATCTGTGAAGGCTGGACAACAGAGCTGCAGATCCTAAACGGTTGCAGAACAACATGTAAGTGAATTTAATCCTTTAGTTGTTGCTCTACATGCACAGCTGAGGGAGATGGGACAGACAGAGAGAGGACAGCACCTGATGTAGGTAACAACGCAGTACTAGTGTAGTGTAGTAGTGAAAGCCTTACATCACAGATATGAAGTGTATAAAGGCTTAAAAAAGGGGACTCATTTGTTACGTATAAGAAGAAAACCCAAAAGCCATCAAAGCTGCACACTCTGCATGATGTGTACCTCGTTAAAAGAATGGGTTTACACTCTTTCCCTTCAGGTCTTCCATCTATGTCATCAGTAGTTGCCTTGCTTTCATTAAAATTCCTGACACGTTTGACATAATTGGAGGGAAGCCTGCTTCATCCTAAACTAAACCAATCAGCATCCTTGTAGTATCCTTGTACTCTAGTAAGCTGAGGATGTGCACGTCAGGTATTCTCTCCATGTGTGTGGCGTAGACACTGTATTAAAGGAGAGCACTGCAACATGTCATGGATAAAAGTCAGCCTGCAGGCCTCACCTGGCACAACTGAGAAAAACAAAACAATAAAACACTGACGCTGGTAAGAGAGACACATTATCACTCACACATTAGTTCGGCTACACAGAGATACGCAGCAATTATACTGCACTGTTAATTCGAACAGGTTTATGTTTCACCTCACACAGAGCGAGAGGAGAGCGCAGTAAAAGCTGCAGTTAAACTGTCCGCAGGCACTTATAGTAAATGGTCAACTCTGGCTGTAAGACGAGAGCAGCGAACACAGATCTATACATGTTCGCTGTTGAAACCTAAAGATTATTGTCCACATCAAAAGGAATTACAGTCTGGCTCTGTAATAGTAGCAGAGTGCAATCACAAAGTATCAGTACATACATGCGACCAAGTCTGGTTTACTCTAAATCGTTTTGAAACAACCAATGGGGAAACTCAACTAATCGACCAATAGTAAAACTTTATCACTCAGTCACAGGGCATTCAACTGACCAGTGATGTAACTTCATCAGTCAGTGGCCACATTCATTTCCCTTCACAGGGATTAATAAAGTAAACCAACCAACCAATCAACCAACCAACAGCGTTGCAGACGAGCCAACAAAGACATTCAAGATTCAGTTGAAGCTGCAACACCAAAAATCAGCATCACTGTTCATGTATGTGGTTGTATTTTAATGGGACAGTTCAACATTTTGGCAAATTGGCCCATTGCCATAATCCCTATAGTCATAGCAGTAGGTTCGTTACCTTTAATTGTCGGTGAAAGCTATTTTTTGAACGGCGGAGCAGAGCCACGAGCTGCTCAGAGCTACGCTACAAAAATACTCATCAATGAATGGATCAAGACTGTATTGACTTATTTATTACAAGTTAACTCAAGTTCTCATACGGTGACACACGGAGCAGAAATGCTATTACGTTACACCACGTGATCTCCATTGTTTTCATTGTAAACGCTGCAGTGACAACAAGCCCACTGTGTGTTGTGTGGTTGAATGGTGGTGCAGCTACACATGTAATGACATATTGACCAGCACAGTGGGCTGTGACTGTGGGTGGTCTGTTTGTTCATTATCTTACATTTAAACATGGGATTTGGGAATAAAAGTGGCATTAGGGCTTGATCCAAATAAATCAATCAAAAACACCAACACTGCATGTTGTGCTGGGACATTGAGACCATTCATTCAAGGCCACTGTTCACAGATTTACCTAATCAACATGTCAGTGTTCGCTCTTGATAATAAAGACAATCTGTATCAAACTGTTCCTGTTACAAGGAAAAATTACAGCATCCATCCAAAAGGGAACAAACTGGTTTGGAGGCATTGTGCGCTGACATTGTCACTTGTAATCACAAGCAGATACAGAATTGTAAACAGCAGACTCGGCCATTTTTCGTAGTGATAAATGTTTTCTGTTTGTGCTGTGTGGAAATCTGGTCACGAGGCTTGAAAGAAGGAGTTATTCTAACAATCAGTTACTTGAATTAATTCAATGTTTGAACTAAACAATAGTGTTTGCACTGATAAATAGAGACTAATAAATATTTGACTTCATTTTATCAAATTTGTCAAGATTCAATATTGCCTGTTGCCTCTTCAACTTCATCTGAACATTATGATGAAGGAAAGGAAAGGAAAGGAAAGGAAAGGAAAGGAAATGAGAGTAGGAAATAAGAGGACAGCAAAGTTAGAGCAGAGCAGAGCAGGGAAGATGAAAGGGAGGAGAAAAGGGTAGAGGGATTAAAGTGGGAGGAAAGGAGAAAAGAGCAGTGGAAAAAAGAAGTTGCAGCTTGGGAGAAGAAGAAAGAATAATGTAATCTAAAAGGTGAGAGTTTTAATTTAATTTAAGGTAGAGTAAGAGTCGACAAGATGAGAGAAAATGCAGAGAGGTGGAGGCAAAAGGAAGGAGAAGAGAAGAGATAACAGTAGACGAGATAAGAGGGAGAGAAGGGCTGAGCTGAGCTACACTGCTCTATTCTGTAGCACAAAGTTATGATGAATTAGAGGATGTTTCAGGCCCAGTGAACTCATGCGTTGGTCTGAATACAGGACGTGCATCTCACCCCGGCTGTCAGTGACTCTTCCCATGGTACTGCCTGTTACTGCTGCATTCCTGCAGCATGAAGCCGCTCGCGCTGGGCAAAAAGGAGCAGAAACAGCAGGAGCTTCCAGAGAAACAGGCGCAGGCACTCAACACCCCAGAGCAGAGGGTGAACAGTTCAAGCTGAGAAGTGCCAGGCAGATGGAAAAGAGCCGTAAAACTCTGATCAAAAATATAAATTTCATTGAATTAACTCCACATTTTACTGAGGTTAATTCGTTTCTGGTGACTGTTGCTGTACTGTAGTTATTGGCAGAGAGCAGTCAGTCGGTGAAAACACTAGAGCGCCCTCGAAATACTGAATGTGAAAGCTTGCAACTTATTGAAATGCGCCACTTCCAACGTGACACGATAAACAGATAGGCGTGTGTTTGATAAGCATTTTGAATAAACAAGAAACTACTGAATCAAGCTCCTCTAACGCCAATTAACCCTTTCAACTCCTATGTTTCTGCTCCTCCAGTGAAATCATCAACGGCGCTACAAAAAGGAAATGATGTTGTGCGTGTTTTTTTTTTTTTTTTTTGCTAGTAGAGCGGAGGAGGAAGCAGAAACGATGGGAGGATGGGAACCAGACCCAGCCGGCCAGAGAGGCGGATGGAGACACGGCAGCCACGGGGGCCGCTTCAAGCCTGGTGGTGATGAGATGCGATGGGACCCGACCCTGCAGACGCCCCAGCCAGTGTGTTAGCTGACTAATCCCCTTGCCGTCCAGTGCCAGGATCCAGACTCATCAGCTTTGGTGTTCTCTTGTCAGACTCATTTTTATAACGTCCCGCTGGTCAATTCTAACCGCTAATGCCCAACACAACAGCCCCTAATGCCAAGTGATTATGGAGTGCTGTTTTAGCACATTTGTCGCCTGAAAAGAAAGAAAGAGCCACAAGGCAGTGGGCTAGCTCCATGCTCAAAGGACCAGCCTGATGAACTCAGCAGAAAGGGAAGCGGACCCCAAAAGCCAGTCTAAGCCACGCTCTCTCAGGGTGGGCACTGTGGGGCCTGAGCCGGGTCGGGACTGAGCTGGGCAGTGGGCAGGGATTTACAGTACACTGCCCTATTCTGCAGCAGCATATAGACAGTTCCTATGAGCTCATACGTGAGGCCAGACGAGTGAAAAAGTGTTCGTCCAAACCTTTCCTGCATGCCAGGAACAGAGAAACCAGGGGTGTAGGCTTGTTTTTAAAGCGGGCAGGGACACAAGGGTGAATGAGGACATGTCAAGGCGGCAAGAGGTTTTATGGTATGGTTTGTAAACAATGTTGATTCAGAAAAGTATTCAGGCTGTAACGTTAATATTTTTAATTAAATGGTGATCTTTTTTTTTTTATCGGCCATTTGCTCTATAAAATATCAGAAATATATATTAAATATAAAGAAAAATACTGGCATGCAGTGCCATTACCCACACTTATAATAAAATAGCCCACTTTTAATGAAATAAGACAAATTAGGATGCCATACTTTTATATTTGATCATAAATTCTTTAAAGGTCCAATATTTTACAATTTACCAGTGTTTTTCTCTGGTGCTCTGGCAAAAGCAGGACATTTTACAGACTAAAATAATATAAATAATAAGGGATTGCTAGGACAATCTGACCTTTTGACCTTTTCAAAAGGTCGAGATTCGCTTCCACTTTGCTGTTTTATGATGTTGGTGAGTATGGACCCAAACTAAAACCAAACAAAAAATTACTTTTAGCCTTGAAATACAAGACAAAACATTGATAAGTAGATTTAACTTTAATGTTTCTGACATGGCATTTGCTGCCATCACTTCAAATAGATAACAGTCTAGCAAAGCAGCAACAGAAACAGAAAATGAAATGCTGTGTGGTGGTATGTTGTATTTGCGTTTGCTGCACCACCAACAGGGCACACAGCACTTTGTGTAGAGATGTTATCTGCCTCTGTTTGCCTACGGCTCCTCTATCACCTGAGGCCAGCTCAGTTGAACCAGTGCCACCGGCCTGTTCATGTGACATGTACAGTAAACAACATATGGAAGCAGCACTGAGGGGACAACAGGAGCAAAAAGAATAAAACGAAACAAAAAAAAAACACTTAAATGCTGCACTTCTGTTCTGCTAATGTTTATTCCTGGATGTCAAGCCAGCTCAGCTCTGCTGTCATTGATCTTCCAGGTTTTTTACGCACGGCTAATATAAGCCAAAGACGACAGACCACACAGGACGGAGCTGAAGACGTCTGGTTTGGTCGGATATGATTACAGTCAACAGTGTAAGCAAAAACCATGACTGGTTTCTAGTAGTTTGCATTGGCAATACATCCAGTGCTGCGTAAAACACAGTATCAGATGTCATCTGAGCGCCAAGACAGTGTAGCTGCTTATATAGGAAGTTGTGCTCTGCAGCTACTGTGCAAAGAAATAATTCCCAGGAGGTTGTATAACATTAGCCACTGGCAAAATGTCAGCAATTTGGGAAAATGTCACACTGAAAAGTCCCATCAGTAACAAGGCAACACACACAGCATGCAAGGCTTTAATTTTGAAGCGTGGCACCAGTGTTTCTGGTATAGAAAATGTTATTTAGTTGTTAGTTGTTAGTTTAGTTGTTATCAGTCAGTCAAATTAGACAATAAAAGAAGGATTTTATATATTCACGTATTTGCTGGTGTTTTACAAAGGGTTTAACCTGAGTCATACAACAATTACAGCCATCACAATTTAGTTTATCAAAGAATACAGCAATTCATTTTTTTACTAAAGCACTGGTATTGGATCAGCATGCAATATCTGAGTCTGAAAAAATGGTATTTGAACATCTATAGGTGTAGTTAGGTAGACATTTAGATATAAATGTCTCATAAAAGCTGACATTTAAAAGTAAGTTATTCTGCAAAAACGTAAAAAATAATACTAAAATGTTTAGATAAAACATTTAACTTTCAATAAAGATTCAAATTTTGATGTTACCTTTGACTTTCCAAGAAAAAAGAAAAGAAAAACTCAAGCACAAAATTTAAGGAGCCTCAAAACCATATGGTCTCGCTGCCGTCCACCCCCCGTGTGCAACTAATGGAACATGGATATCTGTAATTAGAGTGTATCAGAGGGAACATTATGCAGACCACAGCTACGAGGCTGTGATTAGTCCTGTTGTCATGCTGTTAGTCAGTGTGTAATATGCAAGAGCAGCAGTCCCGCGGGAAGGTCAGGCTGGATGACACACTAGGACAGCAGCAGTGCAAACCAGAAAGTGTGTGAATCACAGCAGTTAACCTCGAACTTGGAGATATAAGTACAATAAAAATATATTTTCCGCAGAGCACTATGTGTCCCATGTGACTTTCAGTTGTTGTTGTTTTTTTCTGTGAGTCCAGTTACATCCAGCACAATGTAATCCACTTTGAAAGAAAATTATTACTGCAGTTACATATAGGCAGGTGTTTCGAAGATACTCGGTATGTTACATGATAAACCTTCATCTCAAATCTACGACAGGAATAGTAAAAAGGATGGAAATAATCCCCTTTGTATTTAAATGTATATAAGCTACACGACATTATGCATGGACAAGATTAAGTGAAATCACACTGAAATCCCCTCATTGGAAGTTTGCACTGAAACACTCGACCGCAGCTTTACATAGAGGTTGTACTACAGTATATGACTGAATGAATATACGCCTGCGAGAAAAACTACATGGTGCATTTTCTGTAAACAGCAGCAGCAAAAGTTCTGCATGAAACTAGTAGAGTAAAGCTTTTTGGACAAAAGTCAAATTACATTTTTTATGTTCTTTGAATTACTGTGGAAAAACCATGGGGAAACTCCAGTAAAGGGAGTGTTAAGGAAATAGTCTGGGTGAGTTTAATACCCAACACACTTGTCTTTGGGGTGGAAGGAATCTAGAGCATCTGCAAAAAAACCCACACAAACACGGATTACCGTAAAAGATCATAAATTAAAAAAAAAAAAACGATGCTCGGACCCTGGATGTTGTTGCTGTGAGTGGAGACTGCTAAACATCCAGTGAGTCACCAAAGCTCTGGAGCCACATCACTGGTTAAAAGACATTTTAAAATGAAGATTCATAAATTCTCCTACTGGTTTTGGTTTTGTGTCATCAGCAGGCTGGAATTTATGTCTTTATTTACACTGAATTTATTACTGTCATTACTTCAATTCATCTTCATATTTAATTTACTGCCCACAACGGCTGTCAAGATGATGCAAATTCTGCACACAAATGAGTAAATCCAAGTGGCGCTTCACATACTGTAGGTCAAACAGTTGGGGATACACTAGTGGATGCTCATTTATCAAACCTGTTCAGAGTCATCTACGAAAATGAAACATCCTTAATCATCTATCTTCAAAAAACATCACAGCATTCAGCATGAATTTAACATATAAACCTCAAAGACTAAAAAGAAACACATTCGATTAGCTCTGTGCTCGCGATACATTATCAAACAATTTCTCACGTTCACTCACCACACATGCGTGCATATGCCTGCCCACGGTCTGACTCCAGCTACCGTTAACCCAGAGGGATGCTTCTGCCCATGTATGTGTCCCTCCGCATGCACGAGCAGTATGCGAGTCAGTGCGTTTGCCTGTGTGAGCGGATGATCCTCAGCAGCAGCAGCAGCAGCAGCAGCAGCAGCAGCACACACTGTAGACTGAGAGCAGAGCCAACCTGGTGTGACATCTGTGAATGCCGTGAGATAATCTACATGACACTGCCACTGATAGCGGTGGAGATATTGATTTAAAAAGCGGCAGCTCTAAAATTAGACTCCTATGTGTTCTGATTGGGCCAGAGGCGTGCACCTCTGTGGGTAATATGAGCCCATGGGCCCAGCTGAGCGCACGGATCAAAGCTTTGATGATGGGAACTCCTCCAGCTCCAGCAGTCCTGACCAAAAGTCAACCTAACAACGGTGGGGTCTCTCTGGCCCGACCTGCTGTTCCCTTCCTCCCTCCGTTCTCCGGCCCTGTGATAACAGAGACATTCCTGAGCTCGCTCCCTGCCTCGCCGCAGGCCTCTCCCTTAATTCCAGTGGAGTGTGTGGAATGTGGAGCTGGAGAGCCGAGCGGCCGGAGGCAAACAGACGAGAGGAAATTAACAACATTAATAAACTCAGGTCTGTTGTGGCTCCTGGTGCTTGAGCCACCTGGATGCCCACAGCAGGGTGGATGGATGGACCAGCTCACAAACACACATAAACACACACACAAACACATGCACATGTACACACATAAACACACACACAAGCATGGAGAACATCTGCCATACAATGTGCAAATCTGGAGCAAGCCCATCCATATGTAGCTGTGTAGTTGGATTAACTATGTAAGAGAGTCACAGAAGTGGATTACAGGGAACGATGGGATCTTTTGAACACGCAGATTAGACAGATCAGATCAATGTTCTGCTAAGGATCCCAGCAATAAAACGTTGAAGAAACCCAAGCAAGACAGAGGATAGAAAAATAAAACCTTTACACAAAATGTACCAAAACAATGTTTGGGAATGCCTTTTTTTTTGTTTTGTTCGGTTGCCATGATTTCAGATGCATAATGAGGCTGAAGAAGAAACAGCCGAAGCCACTCAAACCGAAAAATGAGGAACAGAAAAATCAACAAAATGAGCCAATTCCAGAAAGTTAAAGTCCGGTTTATTGGAGTCTGCTGCTCAATTTCCCCTCTGACATCCAGAGGGTGTGTTTTTGTGAGAGGAGAGCAGAGCGGCTACGGGCCCAGGTGAGCCGAGCACATGGGCGAATAAAATGATGAACCGAGAAGGAGAAGATCAAAGAGGGGGAAAAAAGAAAGAAAGGTTTGGCAAATGTTATAATCTCAAAAGAAGAGGAGGGGAACACTCTGTTCTCTCTCCGTACAGTCAGCGGCAGAGTGATGGCCTGGAAAAAAAGATGAAGGGCAAAACATATCAGAAAGAGTGATATACGGCGCCGCAGCCGGGTCCGACTCCCGAGCATAAATCTCCACCACTCCTCCGCGCTTCTGGAAATCAATTCTCTCCATTGGTTTGTTGCTTTATTTATGGGTCGCCATTAGGGATAAGCCATCAGCAGCAGCCGGGATGACTGAGTTGGCGGTTGCAGAAGCAGAGGTGGGGCTTGGTGGGGCAGAGGGTGGGGGGACGGGGGGGACGGGGGGTGTCTTCGTCGATACGTCCAGCTGCCTCCTCGAATGAGCAACGACGTTCAGGGTCACGAACCTGCAACAGTTGCAACCGTGAGGGCCGTTCATCATCAACCTGAGGAAATTACCGGATTAGAATTCCTTTGACTGAAAGATTTTCAGTTTCGTTGTCGAGTTTGTGACCATTTGAGGTTTTATGACTAACTAACTATCTCCTCACACCGTCTGCACTGTCCTGAGGTCCACAGATGACCTAACCCTCTATCTAACCCTCCTCTGGTCCAGGCTGGTGATACAGGGGGGGCGGGGCCTCTGCCATCAACGCTCCCAGAGCCTCAGGTTAGCTGGATCACTAAATTTCAAATCTCTCTCAAACTTACTTCAATAATAAAAGGCCTTTTTAACTCCTTGGGTGACTATTTGCAAGTATTTTAAATTTCAATTTGTTCTCCATTCACCTTTTTATTCTGTAACTCATGGTTTTAAACACATTAGGTCACAGGATTTTACAATTTATTATATTATTTATTTGCTGTTTTTTTTTTTTGTCCTGGTCTTTAAAGGAGACATATTATGCCCCTTTTCCACATATTAAAATAGTTCCCAGGTGTCTTAAAGACATATCTGTGACGTGCTTTGGTCAAAATCCCCCAAGGATCAAACATCACAGCTCTTTTCATCCTCTCAAAACAGCCCTGTTCAGAACGGCTGGTTTCAGTGCCTGTCCCTTTAAATGCAAATTAACCACTGTTCACACCGCCCTGCCCCCTCTACCGGTACCGGTACTCACAGGTAGAGGTGGTATTTTGCAAATTCGAAAACTAATGATCACACAATAATCATTGTATGTCAACTGAGGGAACAGCTCGTAAAACCACATGGATTTCAACTTCGGGAGCCTGTAAATTACATATTTTTTTTGTCATTTCTCACATTTTGGGGGCCGGAAGGCAAGAAACACACCCAAATATATGTTAAAGAGCCTTCAAAAAGTGATATTTCCATAATATGTCCCCCTTTAATTGATGTTATTTAATCTTCCTCTGTACATACACCTTGTAACTTTACTATGTACATAAAGTTTCTTATTCGATGTGTGGTTGGCGGAGTCAAAGCAGTCGATGTTTCTCCTTCCAACCAGTTTGTTCTCCTGAGCAGAGCCAGTGGCGACCAGCGTGTGGATCTGGATGTACTGTATGTGTGCTCCTGCTCCTGCTCCTGCTCCTGCTCCATACACATGAATGTGTTTCTGGCTGCCGGTCGCTCTGACACGAACGTCGCCCTTCACACAGACAACACAGGATCAAACGCGACAACGTCACAGACAGAGATGTCCTTTTCCCTGTGACTGCACCAAACACAGGGGTTTTTTTCTGTGACCTCTTCCTCCTCCTCCTCCTCCTCTTCCTCTCAACACGTCTCGCTCTCCGCTCACTTCATCTTCCACATCCCACACCCGTTAACTCCTGCCCACCTGCGTTGGCTCCTTGTCTGCCTGTCTGTCTGTCTGCCTGTCTGTCTGCCAACCTGCTCCAGGACCGAGGAGGAGGGCCGGCCCAGCTTTTTATTAAAAGAAAACAAGCAGGAGGAATAACAAGGGGGCACACACACACACACACACACACACACAGGGCTATGCGGACAGTTAATCTGTTGGCAACGTCACTGAGGCTCTGAGGGAGCTTCCACTGAAAATAAGCCTGAAATATATCCTGTCTGAGGAACCGGGCTCCTCTCTGACAATGCTTCAGTCAAAGCTAGGTGGGGGATTTGGAAGAAATACCAACACTTATTCCTTGCTTATTCGACCGAATTGCCAGGTTATACAGTACAAAAGGCACCAGGTAGCGTTCAACCTGGACGGGCAACAGAATAGACACAGAACAGATGAGAAACATTGTTTTCCTTCGTCCTTTGACGTTCTGGCAAGCTCCAAGAAGAGGCGCTGACCCATGGATGACAAAATCCCTATCACCTGACTGAACAGTCATCCCCCGCTGCTGCTGCTGCTGCTGCTGCTGCTGCTGCTCCCTCTCTCACTTTTTAATGAAATATCTCCAGCTAAAAACTTGACACCGCCTCATAAATATGAGCGGGCCGAGGCGGCGTGCTGGGGGAGTTCATATCTCCCCTTTCTGTATCATCAACAAGAACAAGAACAAAAACATCTGAACATTTTGTACTCGTCGTTGTCCAATGCACTCTGTCGTCAGCCGCTGCCTCTGCACAAACATCTCTAAACACTTTCATTTCAAAGATGGGGTGGTGGTGGTGGTGGGGGGCCACGCGCGGATGTTTGTGCACGAACGACAGCATTAAATTGGCCGCAGCTGCTTATCTTAATGCTGAGATCTGGCTTGTACAATTGCTTCCTGTCAGACAGGAGATGTGATGTTAAAATAGTTATACTCCCCAAGTATGCCAACACCACTAAAGTGCAGATGGATCCGGGCCCATCTCTCTCTTTTTCACTCTGTGATCCTGTGATGCTGCACAGATCTGCCACTCCGCTCGGCGCTGAGATCCCCACTGGGCTTTTCTGGAATGTCAATTTCAGTTAATTAAATTTTCTGGCATCTGCTTTGGCCCTTAAGTCACAGGCAGCCGCCATAGTAAAAAGGCGTCACAAGTTCCACTGAGATGTAAGTGAAAAGTGAAATATACATACTATACTGTACATGGTGGCTTTCTTTAATTCAGGAGACTTGAAACGCACCACACATGCTGCTCATAGAAATGTTCAAAGGTCCGTAAAAAAAAAAAAAAAAAGAGGAGCTCAACCTTCTTTTGAATCATGATTGATGGGAAGCTCAGCTGACAGTGAGTCTGCTTTTATCTGTCTGATTCATCCGCTCCCCTTTTGTTTGCTCTGCTCATCTCAGCCTCACGGAAATGATTTCAAACACATGCTACAAGATAGAAAAAGGTGTGTATGACTGTAAAAAAAAAAGAAAGAAAAAAAAAGACACGTGTGCGACATATGAAAAATATTCACACATGCTCCTACTGTAAAAGCAAAACACAACCCTCTCCCATTCTGGTGGTTAGTAAAATGGAGACGGAGGAGTTGGTCGGTGGTTTGTGGTGAAACGGCGCCCTCTGCAGGATGAACGCTCACTCTGACCCCGAGAACAGCTTCTGTTTCATTAGTGTAACAACAGCACCGCCAGTGGCCACACATGTGAACTGCACAGTGGAGCTCTGATGGATACTGTGTGTGCATGGTACTTACAAAAACACATGGATAATGGTGTTTTGTGTGTTTTATAACACATTGGTCAACTTGGGTTGTTTTTTTAAATGTGCTATGTATTGTTTCTTTGTTGTATTCTTGATTGACCCATGAATTTAACATGATTATTTATAACCCTAACAACACTGTACGTCACCAGTTTAGCTTTCATAAGAAGTTAAAATTTAATACATTTAAGTTTATAAGATACTAGTTGTGTCGTGGTATTTTGATATATGTGGTTTATTTTCTTATATATCAATATATAAGTGTAACTCCGCCTATGGGTCCTGATAACTGGAGGCCGTAAGCAGAGGATGAATGACAGACAATATAGTAAAAAGTAGTAATAATGTGATAAAATATGTTTTAATTGTTGACAAATATGATTATATCTGCTTATAATAACACTATAATGTAATTTAAACATTTTATTTTCAAATACTTGTATGCTGCTTAGAAATGCTGAACAAGAGGACTTAATAGTGTTACATTTTAGTGAATGTTTTCATTTGTTTAATTGAAAGAAGATCTATGTACAATAAGATTTAGGATATAAAACAATCCATATCTTTAAGTAATTAATTTAATAATAATAAAAAACAATGGTCCAAACTTTTTAAACATTCACAGGCTGCAATAAATCTGCAGTTTATTTTTAGCTGGATGTGACCTTTCGACCTCAAAGGCCAGAGATCAGTTTGTCCCTGTGCAGTGGAAGTCAATCAGCACAGAGATGCTGACTCACTTTCCTCAAAGAAACGCACACACACGCACGCACACACACACACACACACACACACACACACACAAAGTACATGCACTTTCCTGCCCTCACGTACTCATTTAAAAACCGACGCATCAGTTGCCAAATTATCTGCAGATTTTGAGGACGTTTGACGTTTGATCCAGTGAATCCTCAGGAAAATGACTGATCGCGTGTCCATCAGTTTTACTCTCTGTCCTGTTACTATGACTACAGTATAAACAACCGTGTAATTCTGCAGACACCTCAGTGTGAAGGACAAAAGTGTAATCGAATGGATCATGTCAGTGTTGCAGATCAGTAGGGCTGCAACTAGCGATTATTTTACGTAATTATCAATTAATCTGTTGATTATTTAAAGGGATACTTCACCCAAGTGTCCTGGATAATCTCTGTTTTTAGCCTTGTTGTAGTAGTAGCTCCCAGTGGCTCTGTTGATGTTTGTGCACATGTGCGAGATGTTTGTCGTTGTAAACCATTGGATGTTTGATGTAAACACGGAAGAACATCTCGCAGCAAATCTCGAGCAGCCACTGGGAGCTACTGCTACAACAAGGATAAAAACAGAGATCAAATTCATTTTTCTGAACAGCTTTTTCATGTGGCGGCTTCAGGACACTTGGGTCAGTACAGACGAGCAGTATGGAGGTATTTGGATGTTTCATAGTGTCTGTTTTGGACGATTCAAAAGAGAACTCTATCTGCCGCCATTATATGAAAATCCATTGCCAGCCGGACCCCCCCTGGAACTCCAAAAGCATTTTGATGACTCTTAATTCAAATTATTGATTTTGGGGAAGTATCCCTTTAAACGACTAATCGATTGGTCAGTAGAATGTTAAAAAATGTTGAAAAATGTCAATCAGTGTTTCTTAAACCACAAGATGACGTCCTCAAATGTCTTGTTTTGTCCACAAACCAAAGAGATACTCAGTTTATTGTCATAAAGGAACAAAGAAACCAGAAATATTCACATTTAAGAAGCTGAAATCTGAGAATTTGGACTTTTTTTCTTTAAAAAAAACAACTCAAAACAATTATTCAATTATCAAAAGAGTTGAAGATTAATTTAATAATAATCGATTATTGTTTGATTAATCGATCAATTGTTGCAGCTCTATGCTCTACAGATCAGAGATGAAGTTAATAAAAAAATGAAGAATCACTCACTACACCAATTGATGTCATTAAAGGGATAG
>NC_140909.1:8975473-9050603 GCF_045865225.1 Trachurus japonicus
TTCAACATTTTGGCAAATTGGCCCATTGCCATAATCCCTATAGTCATAGCAGTAGGTTTGTTACCTTTAATTGTCGATGCAAGCTATTTTTAGAATGGCGGAGCAGAGCCGCGAGCTGCTCAGAGCTACGAGGCTAATGGGATTTCTTGGTTTCCCTCATCAAACTCATCAAATACACAATCCAACAACTCCAAAACGCTCTGGTGGACAAGTTGTGACCTGCACATTCACCACGCTATGAGATAATAACAGAACGTTACCAGACGGAGTTGTTTTAGAGGTAAATTCAGAGACTGCTTGCTGAAAAACTGCCCCCGACGGGAACGCACATCAGCAGTTTTGCATGAATTTGCCTCTAAAACAACTGTCTGGTAACGTTCTGTTATTATCTCATAGCGTGGTGAATGTGCAGGTCACAACTTGTCCACCAGAGCGTTGTGGAGTTGTTGGATTGTGTATTTGATGAGTTTGATGAGGGAAACCAAAGAAATCCCATTAGCCTCCGTAGCGTAGCTCTGAGCAGCTCGCGGCTCTGCTCCACCGTTCTAAAAACAGCTTGCACCGACAATTAACACTAGAACCGCCAACATTCCATGTACTCCTAGAACCGCCAAGAGGTCATTTTGACCTCCATTCATTCTAATGCAAAAATGGTAAATGGACTGCATTTATATAGCCATATACATTATATAACCAGCCAGACACACAAGCTGTGTCCCAATTCAGGGGCTGCATCCTTCGGAGGGTGGATTTGAAGGCCGATTACGTCACAGCGCTGCGCGAAGGCTGTCCCAATTCGTCTAAATTCGAAGGGTCCTCCAAATGCAGCCTCCAAATGCGTCCTCCTTTCCCCTGCATTCGGAGGATGCACCGCTACTATCCTTCGCGGCCTCCCGTATCCCAAGATGCTTTGCTGCACCGTTGTTGTTATTAGCAACCTAGCCGTTAGCTATCGAACGGAGCAGCTCTGTGCTGTAGCCATGGTAACCCGGCTCTGCGGCCGGCTCGGAGGTGTGGCTGCCCGCTGCTGAGCTCTGCTCTGCTCTGGCTGCACAGGTGAGGAGCGGAGGCAAAGCATCTTGTGTGTGACAACTTTTAATAAGAAAGCTATGAAAACACATTACTTGTGCTCTCTTTATTCTCTATTCAATAGCCTACCCCCCTGGCTGCTGTTCAATGGTTTGTTTATTAGTATATTAATGATAACTGCCCTTGTATTGATTCTACTTCTTTAAAAAAAAAAAAAAAAAAAAAAGTGAGGGGTGGAGGAGCGGTAGAGCTGTTGCAAGCGCTACTTTTAAATGTTTAACGTCCGGCCGTTGTTTACGTTACGCCGTTGTTTACGTTCGGATCAGGAAATGCTCTGAAGGCTAGACCGTCCCATTTACCGACCGTTGATGCAGCCCCCGGAGGAGGCTCCGAAGCCGTTGCCTCCGGAGACCGCGTAGGCTGGGTCCTCCGAAGGCTGCAGCCCCTGAATTGGGACACAGCTACAGTTCAAAACACTTTATAGTAATACTTCACATTCATATACACACACATACTTTACAAAAAATAACAATAGTCGTTGCTAGGCAACCAATATAGCCGACTCATTAATTTTCTATTTTTCGAACAGTGTGTGTATATAACATTTTTCAAAATTGTTACAAATTTCTGAATTCATGTCCATTTCTCATGAGAGCAAGGGACTGTCATTGTTATGTTCAATGTTTATGAGTAATGTTCATTTTTTATCTGTTTGACACTGTGTTCAACTCTTTGACAACTTTCTAATATCTGAACTCGTGTTGTGTTGTGGGATGAGGTCAAAATGACTAACTAACTAAATAACTAACTATCTAACTAACTAACTGACAAACTGAGTGACTAAATGGACATTATTTAGCCCAGATTGCAATGATTGGAAAATCAATTTTATACATTTTTATATACACACACTGTTCGAAAAATAGAAAAATAAAGAGTTGGCTATATTGGTTGCCTAGCAACGACTATTGTTATTTTTTGTAAAGTAAGTTTGTGTATATGAATGTGAAGCATTACTATAAAGTGTTTTGAACTGTGTGTCTGGCTGGTTATATAATGTATATGGCTATATAAATGCAGTCCATTTACCATTTTTGCATTAGAATGAATGGAGGTCAAAATGACCTCTTGGCGGTTCTAGGTAAAATCACAATTTTCTTCGTTCTCTTTTATACTAGAATCATGAAAACGCATAAGATGATGTAGAACACACTTTTAGGAAAAGTCATCGACTGGGAGACATAGGGTTTTTACGCAAACAGATTTATGTGCATTTTAAGAAGTGCGAGAGGTCAAAATGACCTCACGGCGGTTCTAGTGTTAAAGGTAACGAACCTACTTCTATGACTATAGGGATTATGGCAATGGGCCAATTTGCCAAAATGTTGAACTATCCCTCCCTTTAACATATAAATATCTGCACTGAAATAAGTGGTCAGTCTGTGGAAACGGGTCCCATCCCAGTTACTCGGCAGCAGCAGCTCAGACCGTCTCTGCCTGGTTTAATGGACTTGGGCGGAGGGGCCATCAGAACTGTGAGCAGAGTACATCCCTCAGCAGGTAGCATCCTGAAATAGCAACCTTGATCCTAATGGTGCACAGCACAGCCCCCGGCTCCTGACGAATCCATCCTGAGAGCCCCCCTGTCTCCCAACAACCAGTCCTCCTGAGGCACACACACACACACACATAGACACACACATAGACACACACATGCAGTGACGGACAGAAAGACACACACACACCCGTCGGCTCTGATTAACCCATTTCCTCTTGTTTCGTTTTGTTGTTTTTTTTCACTCGCTTGCAGACAGATGCCACAAAGCCAGGTTGCAGGTTTGGCATCATGACTTCCTCGCGCCCCCCCCCCCCCGAGGGCGTCTCACTTTACTGGAGTTTCACATTTCTGGTGGTCAATTTAGTCGAGAGGGAAAATAAAAGTCAAACATGAAACCGGAGCCGCTGGAGGAGCCGGTGTGGAGGGAAGAGGCCAGAGACAGAGAGAGAGAGGAGGAGGTGCTGGTGTTCACCTGACGCTGCTGAAACAGTGAAGCACATGGACAGAGGTGACGCTCCGATCCACTGACACGTTAAAGACTTCAGACGAGCAGGAGGGTTTGTTTTTTATACGTTTCCTGAAATTCACTTTTACCCAATGTCATCTTTTATTCTTTACCTCTTCTTTACATCAGTTTCTTTGTATTTCTTTCATTTCATTGTTTTTATAGCTTTAATGTATCCTAATTATCTTTATTTTATTATTTAGTCTCTGTTCTTATGTCCTTTATTTCATTGCACAGTTTTACCTAAGTGCTCTTATCTGTTACTTTTACCTCTTTGTGTCTTTGTTTTTATCTTACTCTGTGCTTTATATTGTTATATAGAGTTTATACGTCCTTTTTATTATTTCTATTCCTTTACATACTCTGTGGTTCCTCCTTCTCTCCATTCTTGTTTTGTTCTTATTGGTTTAACACATTGCTGCACTTTGTAAATAACACGAATAAAAGAAGGGAGCTGATACTTTCAGCTCGGTAAAGTGCTACAACATTGAAAATAACCAGTTCATTAAAGAAGGGAGCTACTTTCAGCACGGTAAAGTGCTACAACACTGAAAATAACCAGTTCGTTAATGTTATTTAGGCTTTTTTTCCCCAAAAATTCAAGGACAAAACCATTGATTTATTAAAGATCAATCAAAAGATTGAAGGAATCAATAGTATCGATAATAATCATTTGCTGCTGTAAAAAACATATTTGATCATTATATGGTGGATAAGCAGCTATAAACTTAATTTATCCGCATGTGTCCAGCAATTACTATCAATAATAATAATAATAGCTCACCATAAATATTAAACAAACAAAGGAATAAAGAATATTTTGACACAACTGAACACTTCAGCCTGATTTCCCTCTGTGCTCTTTCAACATAAAAGCCGCCCATTGACGGTGATTTAACCCCGTGCGCCTCATATCACCTTAACCTCCCACACCCATGGGCTGGGCGGCAGGCAGCAGAGTAATTGCGTTGCCATGGAAACAGGGGAGAGGGCCTAAATTCCATCCCAACTCGTTTAGACGACGACGATGCTGCTGCTGCTGCTGCTGCTGCCACGTGGTACGAGACGAACGCTGGAGTCATAAATTAACCCAATCCTCCTCTTTCATAATCCAACACATCTAATGCGCGAGCCGTCGACCGTATTCACAACTGTCACGCCATGCGGGGCCTTTAAAACCCCACAGACCGCGAATTAAGATGAAAACATGAAGATAGGGGGGAATTGTTAATGCCATTTTAGGGTAATTTAACTCATGACTATACGAGGTGTTGTGATTGCTTTTAAGTGCGATGAATTATTTAGAGCAAAACATTTACAGAGCCGATACAGAGAGAGAGACGGAAGTGAAGTGAAAGCAAAGCAAAGCTAAAATTACTTCAAAACACCAGAGCTACTGAAGGTCACTGAGGAAACACTGTCAGTCGCTGAGGCTGAAAATGGCTCCTAAGTGTTTAATAAGAGAAGAACGCGCCGCCGTGAGTAAATTAAAGCTTTTTTTTCAACAACTACAACAAAGTTGGCTTCCTCCCTTGGAAAACGACCGTCCAGGCCGCTGTCATGTCATGTCATGTCATGTCATGCTGGTCTCTGGTCTGATCGATACGATTAATTCTGCCCCTGTGTGAAGTGAAGTGAGAGTGCTTAATGTTATTTATTCAGTATTGACAGTTACCAATGTGATGCTGAGCAACAAAAAAAAAAAAAAAGACTATTAATATACTGTAAACAAAGAGCGCGAAGGCAGGAACAATAGGTCATCTTTAACCATCTGAAGCAGATTGGATCAATACTATATAGGGCAGGGATCCGGTGTGTAGAGGGGGGAGGGGAGGGGGGGAGTTTGTGGTCATGTGAGAGAAACAACATCAATACTACTACTTTTCTTCAATCAATACATCACTCATCATTCACCTCTGCTTTAATTTTCCGTCCTTCCATCACGCTTTGTAGTTGCTCCCCCTCATCCCATCCTCTCTCTGCCCGTGTCCTCTACGTAGTAACTCCTCTCGTTTTTCTCTCTCAAAGAGGATGATTACAAAAGTGCAAAAAACAAAACATTATAGGGACTCATGAAGGAAAACAAAACAACACTAAATGGTAACGGATTAAGTGCAAAAATACATTATATCAGGCGTTTTCATTTAAAGGGATAGTTCAACATTTTGGCAAATTGGCCCATAGCCATAATCCCCATAGTCATAGCAGTAGGTTCGTTACCTTTAATTGTCGGTGCAAGCTGTTTTTAGAACGGCGGAGCAGAGCCGCAAGCTGCTCAGAGCTACGCTACGGAGGCTAATGGGATTTCTTGGTTTCCCTCATCAAACTCATCAAATACACAATCCAACAACTCCAAAACGCTCTGGTGGACAAGTTGTGACCTGCACATTCACCACGTTATGAGATAATAACAGAACGTTACGAGACAGAGTTGTTTTAGAGGCAAATTCATGCAAAACCGCTGATGTGCGTTCCTGTCGGGGGCAGTTTTTCATCAAGCAGTCTCTGTATTTCCCTCTAAAACAACTCCGTCTTGTAACGTTCTGTTATTATCTCATAGCGTGGTGAATGTGCAGGTCACAACTTGTCCACCAGAGCATTTTGGAGTTGTTGGATTGTGTATTTGATGAGTTTGATGAGGGAAACCAAGAAATCCCATTAGCCTCCGTAGCGTAGCTCTGAGCAGCTCGCGGCTCTGCTCCGCTGTTCTTAAAATAGCTTGCACCAACAAATAAAGGTAAAGAACCTACTGCAATGGGATTTTCCAAAATGTTGAACTATCTATTATCTACTACTAACTATTTAATAAATAAAAAAGAGGAGTTATAAATTAGAATAACAAAAGACGGGCAAAGTTCAGGCTTAATTTTTGGCATATTTGTCTAGTAACTCCTCTTTGCCTTCCTCCATCTCCATCCTGCTCTTCTTCTTCTTCTTCTTCTACCCCCCCCCACATCCACCCCACCCCCTCCCATCTGAGAAATGCTGACCTGCAGACTCCCTAATGCGACCAATCAATATCACACAGAGGACAGCAGACCGCCGGACATACTAATATGAACACACACTTCCTGCCTTCGTTGTTGTACGCGACCAGGCATCCCATCAGCCACTGCTCTCCAAAGATCTCACACACACACGCACACACACACACACACACACACACACACACACACACACACACACACACACAGACACACACACACACACACACACACGAGTGCAAACCAAGAGTGATTGATTCATTTAATTTAATTTCATGTGAACTGTTCCATATGACCCTGTGTTAAATAAGGGCCTTCTCACTTACAGGCTGGATGTGGATGTCATAGATCATCGCTTCATCTATCTATAGAACCCGCATTGATCCTGCCTTGCCCTTCCTCTCTGACATTATGGGATGTGTGTGTGTGTGTGTGCGTATGTGTGTGTGTGTGTGTGTGTGTGTGCAGCCACGGGGACGAGTGAAACATGAGGGGCAGGGTGGGAGCGTGTCATTATGCAGAGGCTCTCCGTGTATTTAAACAGCTAATGAATCACTCCGGTCAAAAATCAAACGCCATAGGGAGCCTGAGAGCTATAGATCTATAGATTCACAGCTGATTAACGGCAAATGCAATTAACGAGGGGAGGGGTCGTCATCGGCCGCCCCACATGTCACGAAGTGAAGCCACCGCCTGCAGAAACGATCAAACACCATGAGCTGGAACAGTAACATATAGTGACGATATATTATCATCATCATTATTAGTAGTAACAGTAGTAGACACAATATCAAAATGAATAAATATTGACAGAAAAATGTTCTTTAAGCATAAAAAGTCAAATCCCAGATTGTTTTACATAATGGATATTGTCGGTTTAATAATATTACACGATATATGGATGGATTTTTTTTTTCTTGCTGATATATTTATGCTTGAGCAGCAGTTTGATGTTGTACCTGTTGAATGATTAACTGAATTATACACTGTCGGATGGTTCAATCTGTCACAATGTGTAATATTTTATAAACCCCAGCTCATGTTTTGTAAAATCTTAATCAGCAGAGCCACTACATCTGTTGGATAAACACACTCACGCACAATATTTCTCAGGGATATGTAGTAGTAGTAGAAGTTTAAGCAGTATTAAAGCAGAAAATCTCGAGTTGAATACTTCAAATACTTACACAAAGTGCTTAAGTACATGTTTTATGTTATTTTCCGCCAGTATTGTATAGATTGCACAATCAATGGGTAACATGAGAAAATGTATTTCATATTTTCTGTTGACAGCCAGGAATCTGCTGATGCGTTTAACCATTCAATCAATATTAAAAACAATAGACAGACAAGAGAAATAGAGTATCATCTATTCTACAACATGCCTTGTCATTGAATTTATGTATGCTGTCAATAAATAAATGTGTTAGTGCTGCCCCTAGAGGACGGTAAAGACAAAGCCTCAGTCAGATGTTGCCTGCTGGCTCTGTGTGCAGCTTTCTCTTTATTGCATCA
This sequence comes from Trachurus japonicus, assembly GCF_045865225.1. Classification (NCBI taxonomy): domain Eukaryota; kingdom Metazoa; phylum Chordata; class Actinopteri; order Carangiformes; family Carangidae; genus Trachurus; species Trachurus japonicus. The sequence goes on from NC_140909.1 coordinate 8,983,065, forward strand.
TATATCCAGCAGAAATATATCTGGAGCCTCACACTGCGAGTGCATGTGTGTATGTGTGTGTGTGTGTGTGTTTATGTGTGTGTGTGTGTGTGTGTGTGTGTGTAGAACAGTGATAACAACCTGCAGTCAAGACACCTGCTGTAATAGTTCAGCCTCAAACACACACACACACACACAGACACACATATTCATGCTCACTACCTGATACAGTGATGTGAATTAAATAACATCAAAAAGACACCTATTGAATTTCAAATTGACTTTTTTTTTTTAATAAACCTGTACATGATTATCTGCCTCGTCACCGTCTATAGAAGAAGTAACAGGTGTACAATATATTTTATACTGTCCATTAAACATCATTATTTGCTAACAAAGAGATAAAAAGATGGGAATTATTGGCAATAACAACAACTTGGGATGAAGATTCAATAAAGTGTAATGTTTGTTTGTTTTCTTTCTTTCATGTATTTGCTGTAGAGTGAATTACTTAATCATATACTGTATCTATTGGAGTTATGATATGAATTTATGGTGCGTGTATTAAAAGTGAAAGATATGTAGTATGCACATACTGATGATATGTTTTGATCTATTTCTGTTGTTAAATGTATGTTTTGTTGTAGTCTTATGTTGAATACGTGTTATTTTGTGTTTGTTATAATAATAATAATAATAATTTAAAAAAAAGAAGTAACAGGTGGACTGACAACAACTTACAAACTCAGCACCATTTGGCTGATGGTGGTGGTGTGATGATCCCAGAGGCTTAACTCGTAGCTTTAATCATTTGTTCAGAAATAATCACTGCTGTCGCTGCCGTAATGCCACATCCAGTTCACACACACACACAAACACACACACACACACACACACACACACACACACACACACACACACACACACACAAACACACACACACAGAGGGGCAGAGGACAATCTCCAGTGGCCCGTTTTAACTCAGGTAAGATAAACGACTCGTATGTGAGATGCAATTTTTGTCCCGCTGTGCCTTGAGAGAACCGGGGATGAGCAGAGTGAGTTATAAGGCGTCGGGTCCGTGGAGCCTCCTGTCGATCCAGGGGAAAATATATTCATCTAATAGGAACATCCTGCTCCCTGCTGTCAAACCTTTCTCTCATCCCTCACATGGCCCATGCATGTCATAACCGACACTCCTCCCTCACATTCATCACTCTGTTTTTTGTAATCTCTCCTTTTTTCCCCCTCTCTCTCTCTCTCTCTTTCTGTCGGTCACTGTTTGAGCGTCTGTGTCTCTGGTTTGGATCCACCAACCAACCCAGCAGGTGTGTGATGATAATGATGTTCAGAGTCTCTGAGACAGATTCCTCCACATCTGGAGTTCTACAAGAATCTTTTCTCCAGCGAAGCGAGTACTGTAATCTTGGCTCTCTTTTTGACTTTCTCTTTTATTCTAAGTTTGTTTTGAATTGAGTTCTTACTAATCCTTGTATTGTTTTATTTATCATTATATTGTCCGTGATGAACTATAGTGTATTTCCTTATTATAACTGTACAGCACTTTGGTCGACTGAGGTTGTTTTGCTTTAAACTGTGACTTGACTAAACTAAAATCAGATGCTATTCAGTGAAATCTAACTTATTAGCTCGGATTTTGCTCCTTAATTTAATCATTAAGAAGGTTTTGATTCCTGTTTCCATTCAAATGAATAAAGACGATCATCACACACTTCTCACTATATGACTGGCTCAAGTTCTTATTGAGGCTCTTTATTATTTTGATGTAAAGAATGAAGACGAGTTAATGAGACCTCCACTTGTGGTAACGTAAAAACACATCGTAGCCGATCTGCAGTGGTGGTTCGCCTGTTTTTGTTTTCATCTCTGCAGAAGAACCAAATTGGACTCTGTGTTTGTTTTTTCTTCTTTACCCTTTCATCTTTTTTCACTAGCCTCATTTCGCCTTCTTCAAGGTCTTCAATGCACATGCACACATGTCTGTGTTAGAGTGGCTGTAATGTGATGTAATATAATGTACTGTGTTGTATTGCAGGTACAGAGGACTCATGTTTATATGTAAATATACACTGACTTCCTGTTGTGCATGCAAACATTTACATGTGCACTGAAACCAGTTAAATGGTTAATGTTTTTTTGCAGACGCTGTAAATACACGGTAAATACATAATATGTGAATTAATAATACATGAGTACGTTTAAAAAACGCTGTTGGTGCTTTCGGTGCATGTACGTCTGCAGCCATGTTGGAGTTGTTATAATATCTGGCCCATTGACGATGGGATCAGAGGGAGGGTGTGAAGATCGGGGTTGGGGGATGGGACGAGTTGGGGGATGAGTAATGATGTCACACAGACCTTCACCGTGGTTGTGTGGTATAAACAAATGAAATGATATGCATCCAAACATGCATTAAAAAAAAGAAAGAAAAATCTATACAAAAATAATAAGGACGATGCAAAAGATCCACTTTCACTTTGCTTTGACAGGTAACTTCCATTTACACCAGTGCTAATAATATGAGAGTGATACCAAATTAGCATACAGGATGTGTGATCACAGAAATGCTTCAGGAGTAAAATAAGAAACAGGGCTCATGGGCTCGCCAGGAAAAAACGACAGCATAAGCTGTTTGTTGAAACGGTTTACAGGGTCTGTGTTCATGTTTCCTGACAGTGAATGTAGCACGAGACAAAGCTGCAGAGGGATGTATGAGGGTGAGGTTAATAAATGTGTTGGTTTTATTAGAATACAAACAATTACACATGGCTGGTTGAACTAATGTTTTTATGCAGACAGAAGAGAGAGGGATTTTGATATAAAAATACTCTAACGCTCATTGCTGAGTGATCACAGAGGTTGTGGGGAGTGGGAATTAAAAATACAGTGCATTAACAGCATTAAACTACATCTCTTAAAGGGGAACTATGCAGGTCCGGTTGCTTTTTCTCTGTTTTGGTCGCTTTTCTCTACAGAGCTCCCCCTACAGTTTCAGAGTGCATATTTTAACTGTCGTAAAAACTCACCTCTAACCCTCCTCCCCCCCTTGTTCAACGAACGTTTTTGGCCCATTGCCATAATACCTATAGTCATAGCAGTAGGTTCGTTACCTTTAATTGTCAGTGCAAGCTATTTTTTGAACAGCGGAGCAGAGCCGCAAGCTCATGGGATTTCTTGGTTTCCCGCATCAAACTCATCAAATACACAATCCAACAACTCCAAAACGCTCTGGTGGACAAGTTGTGACCTGCACATTCACCACACTAGGAGATAATAACACAACGTTACCAGACAGAGTTGTTTTAGAGGTAAATTCAGAGACTGCTTGCCGAAAAACTGACCCCGACAGGAACACGCATCAGCGGTTTTGCATGAATTTACCTCTAAAACAACTCTGTCTGGTAACGTTCTGATATTATCTCATAGCGTGGTGAATGTGCAGGTCACAACTTGTCCACCACAGCGTTTTGGAGTTGTTGGATTGTGTATTTGATGAGTTTGATGAGGGAAACCAAGAAATCCCATTAGCCTCCGTAGCGTAGCTCTGAGCAGCTCACGGCTCTGCTCCGCCGTTCTAAAAATAGCTTGCACCGACAATTAACCCAAAAAGAATAAAAATCAAATCCAGAATATATACACAGAGGTAAAACTAAAAATAAGGCTGTTTTTTTTCTGTCATTTAGAAAAACCCTTAGCCCTCATTTGAAAACTTTTTCATATCTCGTCGTCTTATTTGGGCAGACTAAGTGGAAAATGAAGGCCACAGCACAGCAGGATCTATCTGGAGTCAAACCAGAGCCCTGTGATCAGACAGAGAGCTGTGCCACATGGATCTCACCAAACCAGTGTGTACTTTCAGTTCAAGGACAAGGACGTATCAGGTCACACTTCACACTTTACACCAACACACACACACACACACAGACACACACACACACAGAGACACATCTATCTATCGTCTGACATTGGTGTAAAGAATCAATCATGTGCTCCACAGTGAAGTGCACATTGGCAGCTGTTTTGCATTAGAAGACAAATAGAGGAGAGGAGCCATCGGTCTGTATTGAATGAATAACAGCAAAAAATCCCAGGTGAGTTCACCCAGTTTAACCACAGACTTTTTCAGATTCTCCTTCTCTCCACAGTGCCGGGGTTTTTATCGCACAAAAATAGCTGCGAGTTAAAGAAAGAAAACACTGCATTATGTAGCAGATCATTTCTTCCATCTATTATTCATGCTCGAGTCTTACACTCGTGGACATCTTGTGATGGTCCACAGCATGAGAGCATGAGAATGGAGGCTAATGTATTTGTGTAACATGCTCCGAGCAGCCGATACTGTTGCTTTGAGCGAGCGCTCAGTGAGATGAAACAGATACTGAAGCTTTCTTTTTTTCCCCCTGCATCTTCAATACTCTTGATGGAAAAGGGGAGACGATGCAAACTCTAAACTCTGAGTGCTGAAGAAGTTAAAACATGGTTGTATATGACCAGAACGTCTCTGCCTGAGGTCTAGTTGAGAGGAGGGCTGATGGATGAAGATGAAAATGAATCTTCCCTATAACAACTCCTCCAACTTTAAGCTAAAGAGGCTGCAAGATGCTGATTATTAAAGTATGAAACACCACAATAACATCTTATTTTCACCTTTGAAAAAATGAATTGTATGCATATTGACATTAAAATGTAATGACTTAATTTTAAAAATCATCAGGGTCCAGTTTTTGCATTTAAATTTAGTTAACATGACAAAATGTGTTCTGTAAAGACAGTTTTTATGCACCTCTGCATGGTGAAATCTGCACATGACCCAAAAATAGTTCTATTTCATTCTTCCTGACCGCCAGAGACGGTATGAAATACCTGGATAAGCATCACGCGCATGCGCAGATCGAGACATAATACCAACAAAGTCATGTGACCTGGGTGACGTAAGCGACCTGATAAAAGGGGCAGGCACCCAGAAATCGTCTCCTTTTCATCTTCTCGCCTTAGCGCACACACAGGTTGTTGTTGTTGTTAGCTTGCCGCATACGCCAGTAGCCTCGTAACCACGACCGGTTGGAGCTACGGTTTCGTCCTCCAGAGGCTGCGTATCCGGCGCTCATCCCCGCTGTGCATATCCGACCACTGCTCGGACTGCGACAGGTAAGTAGCTTGTTTTTCATCGCCGGCGGGCGTGCTTCATCCCCGCTAAGTGCCTCCGCTCAGCTGGGTTGATTACCTCGTTTGTTAGCCATCTAGCTTCCTGCTACTGCTGCCCTCGTGAGGTGTTTTTCTCCTCCCTAACGGCTGTTTCGGTGGTTAGCAAACACTACCTACGGTGCTAAAAATTATTAAAAAAAAAAAAAAAGTCTCCGGCGGGCTAGCGGAGTTTTTTCGCTCTGTTGCTACATCGTTAGCTTGTTTGTAGCGGAGTGTTTCTCGCTCTGTTGCTACAACTTCGGCTTCACGCACTACAGGTGCTGGGTTGACGGACTCGTAGCCGAGTGTTACTCGCTCTGCTGCAGCGCCGCTACCCGCTGGTGCTATTTTTTCACTGTGACACGGTGCTGGGCTGGTTGTAGCTGGGTGTTCTCGCCCTGCAGCTACACCGCTCACCTTTCGGCGTCACTTGCTGATTTATTGTGGACTGTATTGAGTGTTCCCGCTCAACTGCCATACTACAGCCTCTGTAGCTATGTTGTGTGTTTGCACCTCCTGCATGGCTCCTCTGAGCCCAGAGGATGGCCATGACAAATGCCCTTCGTGTCTCGGCATTGAACACCTTAAGCAAGCACTGACTGAAGGCGCTTGCATTAATTGCACCTGCATGCCATTAGCAGAAAGGACTGCGAGGTTGGCTAAACTTGATAAAAGCTTTGCTGGGGCTGGGTTACCCCCTTCCGGCGGCCCCAAGCGCCGCGGACACACACATGACGATGCCCCCGTCACTAAGAAGAAACGGACAGGCGATGAACCCTTGGCCCTTAAAGTGGACACTTTGGCCTCTGAGTTTGCCCAGATTAAGGCCCTCCTCCTTAGTCTGCAGACTGGTGGTCCCTCGGATGCTTGCACCGCTGCCTCAGAACCACCGCTTGAAAGGCCATCACGGAGCTACGCTGAGGGTGATAGCCTAGCTTCTTTGCCCCAGGTGGCTAGCCAGCAAGACGAGGACACGCTCTCTATTGCGGCCTCTGGGAATCTTTTTACTGACGATGAAGCAGGGGGACAGGAGGAACTGGAGGGAGGATCCCCCCCTCCCTCTGTGACAGACTCTCATGAGTCGGGTGCAGACTCGTTGAGGGACGCTGAGGCCAGTCTTTCTACAGTTAAACAGGCCATCCAACTGGCCATCTCTCGGCTTGGGTTAGATACTGCCCCTGTGGAGGCTGCTCCCTCTAATGCTTTCTTCAAACATGCCCCTCAACCATCTTCCTTCAGGGTTCCACCCTCTGAGCCATACATCACTGAACTTCAGAGATGTTGGCCAGACCCCAAGACTTTCCTTCACCTGCCAAGTGACTGCAGAGCTCTGGCTGCCATGAGGGACGCCGACCAATATGGTCTGGATCAGATGCCTACCGTTGATGCCTCAATCGCTTCTCTGATAGTGTCTCCTGATGAAGCTCTCAGACCTGATGCCCGTTGTCCACGCCCACAGTGTAGGATAACTGATGACCTCCTTACTAAGAGCTATGATATAGCGGCTCGGATGGGGCGTATTGGTAACTCCCTTTCCCACCTGGTTCTGGCTCTGTCACAGACTCTCCAGACTGCTGGAGCAGATGCTCAGGCACAAGGCCTCAGTGATGCTTCACTCCAGGCGTTTGCCTTCATGACCAGAGAGCTTGGGAGACTGATGTCCACCTTGACCTTGGCGCGGCGCCAAGTGTGGCTTGCCCAGTCCCCCTTGTCGGAAGCATGTAGGAAGACACTCCGCACGCTACCTGTCATTCCAGGCCAGATGTTTGGACCTGCGGCCCAGCAGGCTTTGGAGCGCAGTGTGCAGGTGAATAAAGTTAAGCAACAGTTTGCTGACTTACGCCAGGCACCATTGCCTAGACCAAGGCACGCTAGTGCTCCCCGCTCTGCGGCCAATGTTCAGGGTGAATCAAGAGCCGGCCGCCCCGCGTCCCAGCAGGGCCGCTTCCATAGGGCCCCTCAGCAGCCTGCCTTTCGGGCGCCTAAAGACAGGGCGCCCAGGTACGGTCCACCTGCGGACCGAAACCCCAAGCTGCCCAGAGGCCGCGGGGGTCGGACCTGACTGCCTAGATCCGGGCGCCAGCCGTTTCTCCCCACAACATCTAGGCCAGTGGGAGGCCCTGACCTCAGACCCTTGGGTGTTGTTGACTCTTTCCAAGGGTTACAGTGTTCAGTTCAGGCGTCGACCCCCCAAGTTCAGCGGGGTCAGAATGACTGTGGTCAAGGACCCCCTAAGGTCTCTGGCTCTCGAACGGGAGATTTCGGTGCTTCTGGAGAAAGGCGCCATCGAGTGTGTAAAAAGTTCAGATCGAATGAGAGGGTTCTATTCGACTTATTTCCTTGTTCCGAAGAAGGACGGGGGTTTTCGCCCCATCCTCGATCTCAGACGACTGAACCAGTTCATAAAGGTTCTTCGTTTTCATATGCTTCGCACAGCAGACGTTCTTCAGGTGGTCTCAGAGGGAGATTGGTTCACAAGCATCGATCTGAAGGATGCCTATTTTCATGTGCCAGTTGCACCGCACCACAGACAGTTCCTTCGTTTTGCCTTCAAGGGACGGGCGTACCAGTTCCGTGTTCTCCCCTTCGGACTCTCACTCGCCCCTCGCATCTTCACCAGATGCATTGCGGCAGCACTTTCGCCGCTGCAGAGCAAGGGCGTTCGTATTCTGCCATACTTGGACGACTGGCTCATATGCTCCGCGACTCGCGAGCAGGCCATTCGCGACACAACGTGTCTTTTGACCCATGTGAACCAGTTGGGTCTTACTGTGAATTTCGCAAAGAGCTGTTTAGTTCCCAGTCAACGGGTCGTGTTCATCGGGGTTGTCCTCGACTCGGTGATGATGAAGGCCTTTCCTTCCCCACAGAGGGTGGACGACATTCTCAACCTTGTCTCACGTGTTCGGAAAGGTGTAAGGTTGACATATGGTCTGTTTCTCCAGCTGCTGGGAAAATTGACAGCTGCATCAGCGGTCGTCCCCCTGGGACTCCTCTCACTGCGCCCCTTGCAGGTGTGGGTCAATGGTTTGGACCTCGACCCCAAGAGGCACCAAGGCAGGATGGTGGTGGTCTCAGGCAAGTGCCTCCAGTCTCTCAAACCCTGGAGAAGCAGGGCCTATCTCTCCAGCGGTGTTCCCTTGGGTTCTCTTCCTTCCCGTCGGGAGGTGGTGGTAACAGATGCCTCCCTCTTGGGCTGGGGCGCTGTTTGGAACCACAGGACGGTCAGGGGTACCTGGAGTCCTCAGCAGAGACTCCAGCACATAAATGTGTTGGAATTGCGTGCGGTACACTTAGCCCTCAGGCACTTCCTTCCCTTCTTGGAAGGGAGGCATGTACTCGTTCGCTCAGACAACACCTCGACGGTTTATCATGTAAACCACCAAGGGGGAACCAGGTCCAGACATTCCCTACGGGAGGCTCAGTGGCTCCTTCACTGGGCCTCACCTCGCCTTGCGAGTCTCAGGGCGATGCACTTACCGGGTGTGCTGAACACAGCCGCAGACATGCTTTCCCGCCAAAAGCCTCCTCCGGGGGAGTGGAGGCTGAACCCCACGGTGGTTCAGATGGTATGGGAGAGGTTCGGCAGAGCGGAGGTCGACCTATTCGCCTCAGCAGCGTCAACGCACTGTCTGCTGTGGTTCTCCCTCTCGGAACCAACCAGCCCGTTGGGGCAGGATGCTCTGGCACACTCCTGGCCAGACCGCCTCCTGTATGCCTTTCCTCCAGTCCCACTGCTCATGTTGACGCTTCACAGGATAGACAGGAGCAATCACTCAGTGTTGCTGGTGGCTCCCTTCTGGCCCGGGAGAATATGGTTTCCTCTTCTCCATCGGCTTCTCAACGGGGTACCTTGGCCCCTCCCACGGAGGCAGGATCTCCTGTCGCAGTTGGGGGGGAGCATTTGGCATCCTCAACCGGAACGCCTCCAGTTGCATGTCTGGCCCCTGAAGGGCCGGACTCGTTGCTGAATCTTTGTGATCAGGCTGTCGTCCAGACCGTAGTCAGTGCTCGTGCACCCTCGACTAGGCTGCTGTATGCCAACCGATGGAAACTCTTTGCTGGTTGGTGTGGTGGTCAGAATGTGGACCCAGAGCATTGCTCTGTACCTGTACTGCTCGGATACCTGCAGACGTTGCTGGATAAGGGGCTCTCTGCCTCTACTATAAAGGTGTATGTTGCTGCCATCTCTGCTCGACATGCCTTTGTGGATGGTCAATCTGTGGGATCACATGCTCTGGTGGGCAGGTTTCTCAAAGGTGCTCTCCGATTGCGGCCTCCACATGCTGTTAGGGTGCCTTCTTGGGATTTGCCTGTCGTCCTGGAAGCCCTGTGTTCTCCTCCATTTGAGCCCCTGGAACACGCTGACCTCAGGTGGCTGTCTTGCAAGACTGCTTTTCTTCTCGCTGTTACATCTGCGAAGCGGGTTGGTGAGCTTCATGCCCTGTCTATCGCCAGTGAGTGTTTGCGGTGGAATCCTGATGGATTGGGGGTTACTATGTGGCCTAACCCCTCTTTCCTACCAAAGAGGCTTTCTGCTTTTCATGTTAATCAACCTATCAGTTTGGTGGCTTTTGCCCCAGAGTCGGGTGTGGAGGAACTACCTCCTGGTGTCACCTTTCTTTGTCCTGTTCGCGCCCTGAAACAGTACATTGAGGTTTCTGCTGGTTTTCGTAAGTCTGATGCTCTGTTTGTCTGTCATGGAGGGCACAGGAAGGGTTGTGCCTTGTCCAAACAGAGGCTCTCGCATTGGGTTGTTGATACCATAGCTCATGCATACAGGCTCGGGGGCCTTCAGATCCCCCCAGTGAAGTGTCATTCAACCAGGAGCGTCTCCACGTCGTGGGCTGCTTTGAAGGGTGTTCCACTGAATGACATCTGTGCTGCAGCTGCGTGGGCTTCTTCCTGTACCTTTGCCCGCTACTACAGAGTCAATGTCGCCGCTCCCCATCCTGTGGCGGCAGCTGTCCTGTCTGTTCCTTCGGTCTGCAACTGAATCTCGGTGAGTGCGGATTCCTCATGACTTTTTTGGTATGGGTCATCCAGGTATTTCATACCGTCTCTGGCGGTCAGGAAGAATGAAATAGAACGAGAGTTACGGATGTAACTAAGGTTCTATGAATTCTGGATGACCGCCAGAGTTCGTTGTCACTCGGAATCTTGACGAGAAGATTCTGTAGGAGACGATTTCTGGGTGCCTGCCCCTTTTATCAGGTCGCTTACGTCACCCAGGTCACATGACTTTGTTGGTATTATGTCTCGATCTGCGCATGCGCGTGATGCTTATCCAGGTATTTCATACCGTCTCTGGCGGTCATCCAGAATTCATAGAACCTTAGTTACATCCGTAACTCTCGTTTTGCTGAGGAAGAGACACAGGCCTTTGTGTTAAAAAGCACTGAGAATAGGTGCTTAAAAAGACTGACAGGGTGTTGAGTCTTCCTCATCATTTTAAGAGAAGCTGCTCAGGAGTTGTACATTATAAAAGAAAAAAAAAACATGACAGCTTTTGAACAGACTTGTCTAAATATGCTGTAAACTTCTAAGCATCGCAACATTGATTTCAGTTTACTCATCTCTTTAGAAGCTCTGCAGTGGTCGGCCACCCTGTCTGTCTCTCTGTCTGTCTGTCTGTGAAGTGAACATCAACTAAAGCAGCTACAGAGCAGAGCTGTCAGCAACATCACTCAGACGTCCACATAGTATTATTATTATTAACCTACTTTACAGCAGTTTGTCATTATTATCATAAGTGCTTAAGTATCTGGCTGTTATTGATTGATCTGTTTATGTTTATTTATATACAACACAATGCACCATATCCTATAAATTAACCCGAAAAGGTATAGGCTGAAGCTAAAGCTCAAGACATCTACTCTTCTCATCTGCACTGTTGCACATAAAGTTGGAATTTTTTTTTCTCTTCTCATTACTGTAAATGATTGTGACAATGTGATTTATTCTTGATAGATAAAGGGTATATCTTCTCAAAACTTTATAATCAATCTCTTCCAAACATATCACTGTGAAAATTAAGGTAAAATTGACCTTTATAATAGGAATAAAAACAGGAATGTGTCTGAAAACTAAATTTATGGTCAACCGTGTATATGAATATGATGATATATATTACAAATATATTGTTTCTCTTTTAACATAACGTTAATGTTTGTGAGAAAAAAAACATAATTGTCATTATAGTCATAGTTTGGTGCAAATAAATGAGTAGATAGCAGAATATAGCGAATAAATATCTCCACTTCATCATCATCAACTGTGAATGAAGACTGTTCATAGGACTCTATTATTTGTAGAAACAAAGATGATTGACAAAATATGTGTTCATGATATCTAATACAGTGTTTATCTACATGATATGTATCTACAGGCCTGGAATTCAATACAGTCACATCACCCACAAGTGAAACCGCGGTATCTGCCAACTGCTCGGCTCCATTTTTACCCCAGCGCTGCATTAGTAGGACAGCCCATCTACCTCTCGACCCAGAGACGAGTTTGTTGTAGATGACATAACATCAAAGTTGCATCTAAGTTTCATTCACCATCTGCCTCTCTCCGGCTCCACTACAACTCACTCTTGCTTTCACTGTAGAAAAGGAACGAAAAGAAGCACAAAAAGCCAAAAAAAAAAAAAAAAGAAAACTCGGATTGGGGCCAGAGACGTTTCACTGCCAAGTATTACGCAGCAGAGCACTCCAAGGTTGTTTTAAAAAATCCATGAGATATTTTCGCCTCTGCCTCAAAATTAGAAACTGACAGGGAACTTCATGGCAGCCGTCAATCAAACTGACAAATTCAGTCAAACAGACGCCAACGTGTGTGTGTAAGTGTGTGTGTGTGTGTGTGTGTGTGTAACAGTGTGTCCCCGGCTGCAGCTGACTGTCACCCCCACCTCGCCCTGCAACTTCCTCTGTCCACCTTCAGCCCTCCTTCACATCAATAATGGATTAACTTGTCTGAACTGCAAATGCTGCCTCTTTCTTTTTAAACGTAATCATAACGAGTCCCTCTCCGGCCCTGACGACAGTCTGGCTGCTGTGCAGGGGAAGAATAATGACTCCTTTACACAGACCCAGCACCAGGCAGCAGCTCCCAATTAAGGCCGGCTAAAATACTGAGCACCCGACACACACACACACACAGATATTTAAACACACACACACATACTGTATGCACACTGCAGACTGCTAGCATGGAGAGGAAGGATGGGGGTGGATGAGGAAACATCACACTGTGAACATTTATTAAAGGAGACATCTACAGAGGGTCAAGACTAGGGATGTCACGGTATTAAACGCCACAATGAATTAATCGTAAAGATTCCTAAATACCGTTACTTTGCAAAAAAGATGATGTTGGAACCATATACAGTATGCGCCAAAATAAAGGTTAATGCACAGATACTGGTCCATTTACCTACAGTAAAGTAACATTGAATTGGTAGGAATTTAAATGTTAGCGTGTCATTTCTAATTTAAAGAAAACAAAACAAACCAAAAAACGATTTAAAAAATGTAAACAATTGGTATAGATGACAATTTATGACCTGAATATTTCAAACATTTCTTCTAGGGGATTAATAATTGTTCCTATATTAATAGATACTTGAAATACTTTATGTAAACATATGAATAATGTTATTATATTTTGACTGTACTTGATTTTACACGATTCATAGTGTTGTGAAATTAATTAATGCATAATAATTGTGATAACTGTAGTACCGTGATTATTTCTCTGACAATAATCGTGACATCCCTAGTCAAGACATAAAGAAAGTAGCAGGAAGGTGGGTGTTGGGGGGTGTGGGGGGGATTTCAGTGGTGCTGTGCAGGAGAGAGATTTATCTGTATCTGAGTGACCATCGCGGCCCCATGCCACAAAAAGAAAAAAAAAAAAAAAATAGCCTTACCAAGCGTGCATTAGTAGCAGGTTGGCATGCTTTTACATCATAAACCGCTGGTTGCTTTCCCAAAAAGCCACATCACTCATAAACACACACTCATAGGTACACACACACACACACACACACACACGCACAGACACACACAAGTACACAAGTACGCTTTGAGTTGACCGGTGGAGAGCGTGGGCCAAACGCAGTTCTCAGCTCAATGGACAATCCCAGAGTTAGTAAGGGGTTTTTAGATCCAAGCAGCTTACCCAATCATTTATCAGATTAATACTTTTCATGAGAATAAACCAGTCATAGAGAGAGAGACATATGGAACGTGTTAAACTGTGCTCATCTGAAAACCAAAGAAATATTGCATAACCAAAAGGTCATCCTGTGTGTGCTTGTGCATGTGTGTGTGTGTGTGTGTGTGTTGCTGTATTTTGTGTAACTGTTAAATCTGAATGAAACCATTTGGATAACAACAACAACAACAACAAAAAAATGTATTTGGACTTCTTGGCCATTTATTCTCCCTTGAAATCAAATCACAGTAACTGTAATTTAGTAAATGTAATCACAGCTTATATTTAATGCAGGACTATAAAATGGTATTTTTGAAAGAATACAAACAACAAGACTAGGTTAAAACCTCGGGTACAGCTGTTTGCATTCTGCCTGTTGTCGGCTGGTTTCAGCCTTTTACCTGTTGACTTCCCTCTTATCCTCTGAGGCTTTCTGTTTCTGTTTGAGCAACTATTAAAGAGTCACTGAATTTGCAGCCCATTAAACTTCCAAGCTGCTTCTTAAATCCTGATTTTATAACTGTGACGTCGTCTGACAAAGTCACCAAACACGTTAAAGCAGAAGTAAGTGATATATTTGTGTTAATATAACACATATAATAATATAAGTCTTAAATAGTTATATCTTCCGACAGCAATCACTTACATAGAGTGTTTGGACCGAAACACGGGTCTGTCAGTCACTCTGCTCTGCTGTAAGCCGAGGAGAAAACTTTTCTAGTATCCTACATTTTTTATCCAATGAGGAGAGAGAACGGCATAAAGGGCTGTGTGTGCAGCCAAGGGACGCGCCTGAATGTGGTGACGTAGGGACGAGGACCAATAGATCCATGACGAGGGCGGGGGCTGCTAACTCCATCGGCTGACAAGACGTTATGGTGCGTTCAAGGCAACTCGTAACTCGTGTTTTTCCGACCTGTGAAGTGGTACCAGTTCGATCTGGTACGAGTTCACGGGTCGGAAGTTACGAGTGGCCGTTATAGTGACTTTCACAGGTAAAACAGGTCGGAAAAACACGAGTTGCGGGTTGCCTGGAACGCTACAAAGTCGTAAGTTGTGACTTGAAGCTGTAATTGACGGTTTCAAAAGCCTGCCTGGAACGCAGCATTACCCAAAACGACCGGATCGCTTACTTCTGCTTTAAGTTTAGTTAGACGAGAGCTATGATTTGATTTGCTCAGAGAGAACGATAGAAAGTTTACAGAGACAGAATATTATTAGGTTATTTTCATACGTATGGCCTAGTCCTCATAAAATGAACCAAACAAACCAGTTCTGTTCAGGTGGACTAAATGTTTTGAATGGGTGGAGTTCTTGAAACATGTAATGCTAATTGTTGCCTTGGAATACAACAAGACACAATTATAACAGGCGTTTTTCACTATTTTCAGATGTTTTATAGAGAGAAACGTATCAACCAATGAAGTCACAATGAAAAAGCTGTTAGTTCCAGACTCGGTTTTGCTCCTTTTGCGTGTTTAGGTGTTTACATCGTGCGTGTCAAGACTTACGTTGGCGTCGAGCAGGTCGATGCTGTCTAGGCTCTTGCTGCGGTGAATGCGGCCCTTGATGCGACGCAGAGAGGGTTTACCCTGGCTCATGGGCAACGAGAGGGTGGAGGTGGCAGGCATTGCCATAGCACCGGCGCCACCGATAGCACCTATAGGCCCATCTGAGCAGCCAGGAGCACCTGAAGGGGAAGTCTCTCCATCTGGCGGGGTCACCCTGCAACGGAGGAAAGAGACACAAAGGACACAAAGACCACATTAACATTGCAGACGACAACGGAGCACAATGACACCTCATCATCGCTGACGCCTCGAGTCATTCTCATGCACTCTATTATATAATCAAAAAATCTAAGTGACACAAATTTAGGCATGATCATCATCGTGGCAATGAAGCTGCTGTCTTTCAGTTTCTCCCGGGTCCTCGAGTGCAATCGCATTACCTCGGAGAGCTGATAATGATCAGGATGCTTAACGCTGCACTCATCAATGTTTATATGAACAGTTGCTCTGCTCTCAGCTCGGTCTCACTGCTCATCAACAAATAAAAAAAACTCTCCTCTTCACTGTTCAGCCTCAAACATCTCAGCCTGGTGAACATAATGGAGCATTTAGCAGCTTGAGAGCAGCAGGTGGAGACCCAAGTGGAGCTAAAAGATGAGAGGGTTGAAAGTCAAAACAAAGTTAATGTAGCTGTGCTTGGTTCATCTATTAATAAGCACATTTGACATATCAGTTTTATAATGTGATACAGTAACATGTCAAAGTTGTGTTTACTCTTTGTTGATCTGCCCTTAGAGTAGCCAGAAGCCAGCCAGCCTTGTTTGCTTTGTTCCGATTCAGGGGCTAAAACGGTACAATTGTTGCATTTATCTTTTGGGTCGTTTGTGTTCACAAGGTAAAAGTCCCAGGCTGTCCAAAGTTGTAAACAAATGACCATGCGTGAACCAACTGTTCTCTCATTGGTCAGATATCTTTGCCAGAAGGAAGAACAAAAACGCTGGAATAGAGGGCTCAACGGGCCTGAAAAATAAAACCCGACCGCTGGTTGAAGCCCCAACCCGACCCAAACCGACTCATTTGTATATATTTTTGGCCCAAACCCGACCTGAGACCCAACCCCCCCGCCCCCAAAAAGGAAGCCTTCCTATAATCCTGTATATTTTCTGCCTGAACCCGGCTCGAACCAGCCCGTGGGGCGAAACCACCCTTTCTGTGTGAACTTGGCCACTTGTTTTATCCCACATCCCAGCACCATTGTGTGTGTTCACATTAGACCCATGCACCATATCAGCCAAAATGTCCGATGTTCAATGACACTGTTCAATATCGCGATGACGATATGGCTTGCGATAAATAAGCAAATATTCAGTGCATGTGCATGAAATTAACCATACAGTTCCTGTGTCTTTCTGAAAACGATTCAATGCGCTATACAGTAGTAGCCTACATACACCAGGCCTGTAGTGGCGCTGTAACACTGCCAACACAAATACACCAAAAACAGAGAAGGAGAAGAGTGGAAATCTTGCGCACTGTAAACAAACTCCAAACATTATCAGTCGACTATGAGAAGTTATGCCAGTATACAAATATGTCGATTGATGCCGTGTGTTGTTACGTTACGTCTAGCGGTGTAGCTCAGGTTACAGGTATGAGGTGCGCCTATAAATAAAACGTACTCATTGCATTTCAGGCAACCTTTGCAATGTGGTTCGTGCATGTTGACAACATCACAATGGCGATGAAATTACAATTAATCGTGCAGCCCTAGCTCATATATGACCAACCGAACCGATCTTTTAGGTTAAACGCTCCCTGTTTCGGAACAACTGCTCCAAAAAACGTGATACTTTTTACTTTTTTACTTTTTTTTGCCGAGATGTTGAATAACTTAGTTCTCAGCTTCCAGTTTCACAGTAACCAACACAGCCGATAGCTCCACAGCTTTAATTGATAGTGCAAACACATCTCAGACTTCCTGCTGTGTTTTAAACCCCTCGAATGCCTCTGATGCTGTTTGTGCTTGTGGGCTCAACAAACGTGACATAACCATTTTCCATTTTTTCCATTAAATACCACACGGTTCACAATGACCATGTTTTCTCAAAAGAGCAATCCACAGCGTACGGAGGCTCTGCTGCGTATCTGAGAAAGAAAAAAAAAAGAAAACATAAAGATGCCTGGAGGATCTAAGTGACATAACTTTTTCTCTTGCTTGTCTTTACTTTTTAAAGGACATCCTCTCCTGTTGGCTGTAGTGGCATCCAAGCAAGTGTGAGTAATTGGGCTGAATGTCAGTGGGTAGCCTGCAAATGGAGACTAGGTATGGAGCATCCTCTTGTCTTCTATTATTAAAACACAATGAAGCTGCTTTGCCTCTAACATGCGCGGCTGAAAACAGAGGGGATTTCTAAAGTCATTTAATGAGATGTTTTGTTTTTTACCCTCATGAAGCTATTTGAAAAATACTCTATATATTCATGTAGTAAAGACTGTCGGACTGGCAAAAACTTTAACTTTATGTACGTTGAATGTACGTACGACTGTCCTCTCATTGTGGCTGGAAATCACTGATTGGTCTGTAGGTTTGATCGTGGCAGTTTGTAAACACAACGTTACATTTTTGGCCTGAAAGCAGTTGTCAGGACCGATGTTCATGTTCAACTGCTGTTCACATCAAACCCTTCTCCGCTACGGTCTTGCGGAGGAAAGTGGAAGACATGTGTGGGGGGACCAAGAAACTGAGATTTTTCTGCAATTAATAAAAGAAGCAAACATTTTAATTTAATACTTGATGGAAAACAGCAAAGAAAAGTCATGCTCATCATACGACTACTTCACCAGCTGACCGAGAGGAAATTAAATGTTTACGTGACTCCAAATTGTAAAAATCTCATGGCGCTCTTCTTCTCCCAATAAACGCAAAACAAAGCAAATGTAAACGGGCATAAATTTGCATTTTCTTTTTGTACATTTTCACAAAATTCACTCAAAATTTCAATACATTTGGATGGAAACCTGATTAGTGTTGGGAACGATACTTTTAAAAAAGACATTAGTTGTAGTTACGAGTTAATAACTGACATTCCACATTCTAAAAGTAATTAATTACCAGGAAAAGTAACTACTACTCCACAGGACCTGCCTGTGCGGAGGAATATGGAGTGATAAACGTCTTTTTTCCAACTAGTTGATGGACCGAAAAATGTGTGTATGTAACGTAGCCAACACTTTAACAGGTGTATTATTCTGGGATGGGACTTCTTGAGTCAAGTAACGGTGCACTTTATTGACAGAAAAGCTAACAGAGATAACGGGGGAAACATTAACTTTTTTGATTATTTGTTACTAAAAAAAAGTAGCGCTGTTAGTAACGCCATTATTTTATAACACCGCTCTGCAGACACCGTCAACACCACATGAGGAGAAGCACATAGGTGATGATTAAGCAGAATTTCTGTTTGTTTTTTTGGGAAAATCCTACAGACCCTTCCTTTAATAAGGCAATGATTAAAAACAAAGGTAATCAATAAACCTTTTCACTTTTCCATTACTCTATTCTATATTATTACAAATCAAATGCCTGCATAGGCTTGATGAAACAAGTCCTTTCAATAAATCTCAGTCAGTGGTTGCTAGTGAAATTGACATGGATGGCAAATAATAAAGAAAAATATTAGTTGATCACTTAAGAAAAGAAAATGTGGATTAATGGTTCATGGAAATTAACATCGGCTGCAGTCAGTCGCCTCGGCTCTGCAGGGCTTTGGAGGCCTTTGAGAGAGAAGATGGATTATTTTCTGTACTTGTGATGTATCATGATGACAAGTCATCAGTCAGCTCAGAGCCTTTCAGATGGTGATAGCTGATGACACATGACTTCAGGAGAAAACATAAACCTACAGACGCCATGTCAGTGACTGAGGCTGCAGCGCATTCACATGTTTTGATTCACTGACAGATGATCTATCAAGTTTTTTCATAAAAAATACTAATCGCTTTCAAAGGTTCTTCTATAAAGTTCACGTTATAACTGAGTGTAACAGCACAAACACCGAATTAATAAGATATTTTATTTACTTCAAGGTTGATTTCCAATTTCCACCATGAATAAAAACAGGTACCAGCTAATACCAATAAGCAACAGCACCATGGCAACCTAACAATGATGGTAGATCACCTTACTGTTCATCACTCAGACCCAGTTAGCAATAACATGAGAACACATTGTGTGAATGGAGCCCATACAGGTGGACAGGTGGCAGAAAAGTCAACTTGCCATATTGAATATGAATATATTGCTCATCATCATCAGAGGAGAGTTAATGCTCTCATGTTGTTCCACTACTGCACATATTCTTCTATATATTACTGCTTACACTACTCACACTACAAATCCCATAATACACTGCAACAACAGTTACCATAGGCAATAGCTCGACAAGCGCCAAGTCCTATCTGCTGCTGTGTTGACAACACATCAGCAGCACACACTGCATGAAAAGTGGGATTTTCGACAGTTAGCGGCACTGTAGATTGTCGTGGAAGTTCAGGTTTGCGAATGCATACGACAATTTGCAGGAAACACCCACAACTGTCGGGAATTGTCGTGAATTGTCAGAAATTGTGCTGGGCAGTTTCCCCCCCATCACCCCCCTCTCCCTAATTCAAGGGAAGGCTTTAACATGTAAATGATCATGCTGTGAGCTATACAAATGCAAATCAGTGTAGCTTGGTAGCAGGAGGAGTGTTATTCCAGGTAAGATTTTTCTAAAAGGTATTAACTTCATTTTAATCCTTATAAAACCCACTGTCAATTTAAAACATCCACAAAAAGTTTTTATGCATTTGAACACATTTTGTCAATACTGAGAAGTACGCTGGTGTATTAGGGCCATATGTAAAAAAACAAAAACAAACAAACAAAAAAAACCCAACTATTTTAAAAGAAATATATTCAGAGAAAAAACAAACAAATTGACTTTAATCATCATCTAAATAGGTTTTTAAAAATTATGTAAAATGTGTTATCTACTACAATGTTATGTAAAAAAGATTAATACAACAACCACAACAGTGAAAAGCAACCACATTTTAACTAGACAATTTAAATGGGACTTTTCCCAGGTTTGTCTAATGAATACAACTTTGAACATATATTTTGGAATGAGTGTTGAGAGATGGGCAAACCACATCTCGCGAGTTCTTCCATATAACAATGAACTCCCCTGTGATTGGAGGACCCGACGAGACTCATCCAATCACGTGAGGTCATGGGCGGGACTAACACGGAAGTACTTGCAAGGAGTTCTTCGCTTGTCTGAAGAGCCTGGTGATGCGAGGCTACAAGGAGTAAACAGACTTCTTCACAACTTTTTCTAACTTTGCTGATTCGTTGACTACAATGGCTGGACAGCGTCTTAACCATAGACATACTTCGCCTCCCCCTCAACTCCTCTGCGTGGACGCGAACACCTTTCCACAGCAAGTCGGCAGACCGACGAGAGGAGAGTGCTTTTGAACGCTGTTAGTGGGCTGTCTCGTCAGATAACTACCGCCGACACAGACTCGGGCTGTGTTCGAAACCACATACTCCATACTACATACTTCCATACTGCATACTTCCATACTCCATACTACATACTAATCGATCATACAGTATGCAGAGCGTTCACACTGCTGCGTACTATGATAACCCACAATGCATTTCGCTCCTGCCCGAGCCGAAATCAGCCGCCCTGAAGCTGATTTCACTTAAGCTCTAAACTCTGTAAGTATATAACTTCAGCAACATTTGAAACATTTTCAGGCGAGAAAGTACTACTTCGTATCCCCATGGTGTTGAAAAAATGACAAAATAACACCTATTTACAATTTTAGTCGGACGAAGTCGGACTTCTCTGGCGTTAGTAAAACCAGCCGTAGTGAGCACTGTACTTCCGGTTTCTGTGTCAAAATAAAGCACCCGTTGCAATTGACCATAAAGAAAGCCGTTACAATGACGTCAGTGCTCTTACTTTATAAACAGGAAGTGAACCTGTCCCCACTGTGGCTAGCTTGCTCACATTTGTATTGCTGCCCCTCCATTTTTCCTCTCGTCCGCTCGGCTCCTCCTTCTCCGTTCTTTTTTTTTTTTTTTTTTCGCGGCAAGGAAGAGGCGGTCCTTGACGTCACGTTGCGTTGCATCTTGGGTAGTTTGAGTATGAGTAGTGACCTCATGATGTATACTCAACATTTCGGCCGAATCTAGTATGCATCCGGGAACTTCTCGCCTACTGCAAATCGCATACTGCGCAGTGTGAACATACTGCATACTCAAATTGTTAGTATGAGTAGTACGAGTAGTAGGAGAAGTATGCGGTTTCGAACACAGCCTCGGACTGACTGCCTTCATGCCTTGGAGATGAAAAACAGGCCAGAGGAGCCCAACTCTAAGAGGAAAAGACGGATGCAATCCCCAAATTGCGGTAAGAATATGTTCGGTGCCTGCTTGCTAAGCTAAGTAGCCTCAAAGTAAAGCTTTCTTTCCGTAGCCCAAGCTAAAAGTAGCCTGAACCAGTGTGTTGCTTTATCAAACTGTGTTTCTGTGTATTTACAGGATGCAGTACGCCGTCTTCACAACTCTGAGGCAACTTGGAGGAGCTACAAACTAGAGCAAGGGTAAGATTTAAAGAATAGGCTATGTGTTCATTCTGCTGCATAAGGAAAAACGTAAACAGATACTCATCTTAACCGTACATTTTGTTTTCACAGACTGACCTCGTGACCACTGTGCCTGATGCCGATAAAGACACTATTGTGTGTAAGTAACGTTTAGTACTTTCTGCTTACTGTTCAATGTAAGGGGATGCATGTTAATGCTGTGCCTAAGTGTATCTGTGTTATACTTGCAGCGCAGGCGGAAGCTGTGAAAAGGTCTCTGGAGCTCTGCAGCCTCACATTCAGAGGCAAATCCTAAATACAGGGCAACACACCACAGATGTTTACAACATGGACAAAATTAAAAAAGAGTGTCATCTGTTACCTACATCCCAGACGCAGCAAACAGAGCTGTGCCAAATGATCATGGAGGAGAATGCTGTGTGTTGTGTTTTGTGCTATGTATACATACATTTTTTATTATTATTTATGCCAATAAAGCTCTTTCTGTGAATAAACATGTTGCTGGCAATTTTTCTTTGCTCAATAAATTCATGTCCATAGGATAACAATATTTCAACCAATTAGGAGTCATTTTCCTAATTTAAAAGTAGCCTATATGTCAACCAATCGCGAGTCATTTTTCTAGTTTAAAAGTATACATATGAACCAATCACAAGTCATTTTCCTAGTTTAAAAGTATACATATGAACCAATCACAAGTCATTTTCCTAGTTTAAAAGTATACATATCAACCAATCACGAGTCATTTTCCTAGTTTAAAAGTATATATATCAACCAATCCCGAGTCATTTTTCTGGTTTAAGAGTAGTGGTTTCAACCAATACTGAGTGAGGCCATTCAAGCCCCGCCTGGCTGCTGCTGTTCATATGCTGATTAGAGCCATTAACACCTTCTGACCCGGCGCTGTTTCGCCTCGATTCATATGCTAATTAGCCCCTCCACCAGTGGTTCGTTTCCGTCAGTATGTGGCACGGACGAACGCGACGTTTGCAGTCCATAAATTGTCGTTAATTGCCGGTAATTAGGGAAATCTGCGGGCGTTTACGGGGACGAAAATCCCACTTTTCATGCTGTGACACAGAAGTCGTCTCACTGATGCACACCTCCACCCCAAACATAAATGAACTTGTAGCAAGAAAAGATGCAAAATATAAATGTTTTGTTCTTTTTTTTGTTGTTGTTGTTGTTGTTGTTTTTACACCCTTTTCTGAAATCAAAATACACTTTTATCATCATTATTATCAATCATATCTAAAATATTCTCATTTTGCTTGAAGGCTCTGTTAATGAAAAACAAACATATTTTTATTTTCATTCATTATATCCTTATTTAATTTTATTTTTATTGAGAAGATTTACAGTATGCTGGATGTTCAGATTCATACTTCTGATTAAACAATGTCAGTTTTTGGTCCATGATATACTTTGTGTTTTAAATCTTGGCGTCTTGTGTGATTGAGTTTGGCACCCCTGCACTACAGGCTCTGCCTCAGTGACATACCCTGCGATACAATAATGCTGACTACCTGTAGCCGATCACTCGCTCCAGCATTGTTAACAGCATGTACGGTATAAGCACTTTCCACTCGCATTTAGACCTAAAGATCTGTCGATACCATGTTGCCTTTGCTTTTATGTCCGGTGCAGGGTATGGATTTCAAAACGTGTCTATTGATAGAAGGTTCAATACAGACAGTGGAGACTGCGTTTCAACCACATGCTCACGCTGTAGTAAACTGATTCACAACAAGAGAGAAACTCTCTGTATCTCTGTACTCTCTCTCTGTTTTTCACATTTTCTCCATCTACTTTCCTGCAGCTGCAACAGACAAAACAATTCAGAGTGTCCTGTATGACGACAACTTCAGAGGATGATACAGTTTATAATCATTGATCAACTGACTTGATGGACGAGGTCACAAAACTACCAGTACACATGATGGCGAGGCGTTCAGGGTCGACTTCACTGTTGTGGAAATATGGGCATTGTTTTTTTTCTTCCCTTTCCCCAGTTTGTGGTGATGTGTTGTCTATGTGCAGGTGTGAAAACTTTATCCACAGCAAAGACCACCACACTTCAACAGAGCTGCTTGATGGCCTGTTGAGGCTCCAATAAATTTACATATTAGAAGTTTCAAAACAAATTTATTGTGTTTTATTGATCCACTGATCACTATCGCACACTGAGACACAGGAACGCGACAATAACAGCCTACAGTATGTGCACATTAATATGAAAAAAAAATGCAAATGCTACTTTCCCAAGTAACTAATTACTTTTATGAAGCTGTAATTTGTAAAGTAGTTAAATTTCGTCTTTAAAGACAAAACTAGTAACTGTCATTAAAGCAGAAGTAAGCGATCCGGTCGTTTTGTCTAACTTCCTGTCAGCCGATGGAGTTAGCAGTCCCCGCCCTCGTCCCTTTGTCACCGCATTCACGTGCATCCCTTGGCTGCACACACAGAGAGGACCGCCCCTTTATGCCGTTCTCTCTCCTCATTGGATAAAGGTTGTAGGATACAAGGAAAGTTTTCTCCTCGGCTTACAGCAGAGCAGAGTGACTGACAGACCCGTGTTTCAGACCAAACACTCTATAGAAGTGATTGCCGTCGGAAGATAGAACAATTGAAGACTTATATTAACACAAACATTCTGCTTACTTCTGCTTTAATTACTAATTTTCAGTAACTTGCTCCACAATGGCAATGACAAACAATGCAGACTCCCTTTTACTTCCCTTGAAGTCAAATCAAACGCAACAGAAGATTTTTCTTTTGCACTTGTTGAACAACTGGAAATGTTCAAAACAAAAATAACTTCCAAAAGCCATTTCAAAAGTCCGAGCAACATTCATTTGCAACATAAAGTTATTAGAAAATAAAGTATTAATAATATCAATCCTCATCCATCAACTGTATCCACCAAATTCCACTGCAATGCATGAAAACACAACAAACACACACACACTGTTGCATGTATGGATACATCCTTTATAAGCTCATATTAAGTGAAACATTCACTCGCAGACCAACAAGTATTTAATACGTAATTAGTCCCTGTCCTCCTCTCTGACCTGTGTGCAGTGCATTTGTGTATTTACCATACACACACACACACACACACACACACACACACACACACACACACACACACACACACATAATCTAGAGGAGCCCAGTCTCTGTAATCCCAATGTTGTTTCTACACGGGGAATCCATTCACACATCCAGAGACGGATGATGGAGCTCTGTGGGCTTTTCTAACAACACTGTGTCCGTCTGAAAACACGGACTGTGTCTGTCTGACTCAAGGAGGAGGACGACGCTAAATGATGATATCACTGAAGAGAAACATAGAAATAATAGATTATTTGGCTCCAGGGTTTTTATGCAGCACTGCCCCCATGAAACTGTGACTTTATGATAAATTATGAGTCTATCTTGTAATAAAACCTTTTCTTTTTTTTTGCAAGAAAGAGGAAGATTGTCCTGTTCTTCAATGGCAGTCTTAATTGCAAAGATGGAGTGACTCAGGACTGTTTAAGGAAATCCTTGAACCAAGTTTGCAGAAACATGTCTACAGTTTGAAATTTCAGGTAATTTCTTTTAAAATATGGTTTTTACGACCAACTACTGACTGAATTTGCTGTGCAACTCAGGTCACAGTTTAAAATATCAACGATCAATATCCATGCAATCGATACAGAGACATTGTTTTATTCTGTTTTCTTTCTTCTTCCTTGTAAAAAACCTAGCACACCCTACTGTACATTACCCATCATGCAGTTTGAGACATGATATAATTTTTTTTCTCCTTGGTCCACTAAAGCCTTACTGTATGTAAAGGAGCAGGCTGCAGTCGTCTTTTTAACACTTCTTTCTTTCTTTCTGCACGCACTCTGTTTTTTCATCTTCATGTCATCTTCAGACCAACTGACGCCGCCTGAAGTGATGTCACTCTAGGAAATTCATCATATTTCTCACAGCTCTCTCCGGAGCCACAAAAAGCTTTTTTTTTTTCTTCCCACATGCAGTAGTGCTCAGACCTGTGAACAGACTTTAGCCCTCGATTTTTATCCCCTTTTTCTTTCTCTGGATTTTGCACTTGATACTGTATATCAACACCAGGGATGATTTGAGCCACCGACACGTGAAAAAAAGAGCAGGAGCTGAGAGTTTTGGTGATGTACAGTCTGATCTGGACAGGCACTATAAACATCAGGGTACAGATACTGAAACTACACATGAAACCAGAAGAAGCAGAAGTACGACTGCTCGCTCGCTGCCAACCAATGAATGATTTATCATCAGTGATGCTGCAGGATTTTGGGGGGATATATCGAGCCTGTGGATTAGACAGAATATGTCTGTACTGTATGTGCAGACAGAAGTTAGTTTCACTTTTCACTTCCTCTGGAGAAACACGGAGAAGCTCACAAACAAGCCGCAGCGCACTCACCAACCACGTGTACCCACAAAGTGACCTGCTCCTCGGTACAAACAGCAGACAATGCCGGCATCTTATAGCCCCCAAAAATAAAGAAATAACAAGAAACATTAGGCAGCGACTACAGAGCGAGGTGAAGTTTATGAATATTACATGAGACTTCAGCCAAAAATAGAGAATCTCCCTCCTGCCCTGGATTTAAGAGGTCACTGGCAAAGCTTTACAGATTACCTCATCCCCGAATCCCAGCAATGTGTAAATGTTGTAGCCTAATTTTAGAGAAATTCATTAGTTGATGCATTGGTTTATCTATCGACCTTCAATTATAATGTGGTTACGTGTGAAACATAATTACATTACAGTAGATAAAAATCATACCATTGTTTTTCCACAGATCATCATTTAAAGATTGTGAAAGTTCATTTTTGATCTTGGACAAAAAATATCTCAATACTTCATTCATTTAGTCGGCTGCTCTGGAGCTTTCAGTCATTTCACATGAGCTTCAACAGCAGCCGGATTCGGCCAAGTTATCAGAGACATTAAGATTTTTAAATTTCCATTTTTGAACTGAGAACCTAATAACTAATGAAGATCATGTTACCCAGGGGGCAAAGCAAAAAAACGGACACGGAGCGTTGTAAAAGGTTTGACACCAGAAATGATATCTAGGAACTTCAAGGATTAAAACCTGGGTGGACAACCCGATCAACTAGCTGCTGGAAAGCTACAGGGGGCCAAAACCCCTTTCTGGGGTCATTTTGCTGGCGAAATGATGTAAATGCAAATATTTAGGTACTACAATGGCATAAATAGTCATACAACTATAAAATTTGGCAGAGAGTATCTTGACACATAGGGGGAGGCATGAAAAAAAGATTCTGGGGTTTGTTGCAACTCGATTTTAAGATATCACCCTCAACATCCCAAAAAAGACAAAAAAAAGTACTGTTCGCCTGACAAATTCTCATGGAAATTATTATTTTTCAGCACTTTATGGAGAATATCTATGCTTAACATGTATATAGAAAATTTCCTTAATTCATAAGCTTCCATTTGAATCCCAGATAGCCTTTCTACTAGCTACTGGAAAGCTACAGGCTGTCTCCAAACAATGCAACACCTATTGTGAAAAACTACATGTTAACTGGCCTGATCAGAAACCATTCTATTTCTGGTCTCCCCAAAGTGAACAGATAGATAGAGAAGACCGTTGGCCACAGCAAGTGGGGCTTTTGAGATAGAAAGGCTATCTTGGACTCAAATGGAAGCTTATGAATTAAGGAAATTTTCTATATACATGTTAAGCATAGATATTCTCCATAAAGTGCTGAAAAATAATAATTTCCATGAGAATTTGTCAGGCGAACAGTACTTTTTTTGGTCTTTTTTGGGATGTTGAGGGTGATATCTTAAAATCGAGTTACAACAAACCCCAGAATCTTCTTTTCTTGCCTCTCCCTATGTGTCAAGATACTCTCTGCCAAATTTTATAGTTGTATGACAATTTATGCCATTGTAGTACCTAAATATTTGCATTTACATCATTTCGCCAGCAAAATGACCCAAGAAAGGGGTTTTGGCCCCCTGTAGCTTTCCAGCAGCTAGTTGACCGGGTTGTCCACCCAGGTTTTAATCCTTGAAGTTCCTAGATATCATTTCTGGTGTCAAACCTTTTACAACGCTCCGTGTCCGTTTTTCAAAAGACTGGGATTTTGCCCCCTGGGTATGTGACAGTCAGAAGACACAGAAGACAGTCGATACAAAGACACAACAAACATGTAATTTTGAACGGAGACTCTGGTGTCTACTTATTCTGGGTCAATATTGTGGATTCTCTAATTATCAAATAAAAAATAATCAATGTTTTGCTAGTGATCACACTTCTGATTGGTTTTAAAGAGGAACTTTGCAGCCTAACTATGCTACATTTTCATCTTACTGTAATTAAACAGCTTTGGAGTAATTGTGACAGGGAGAATGGAGGCTCTCTGCCTTCCACGTGCGTGTCAGTAATTGTGTCTCTTGGCTGAAAAACAACTTTGCAAGATCAGCACCGCCGCCGCCAGCCCGGTGTCCCAGCGCTCGTCTCTGTGGCACCGCAACACAGATGCGCTCTGTAACCCGTAAACTCTTGTTTATGATGGATGAAACTACACAAATATACACGTTGTAACATTGTATATGTTATATAATATTATCTACCACTCTATTGATTTATTTCTCGCCGGCTTTGTTGAAAACAAATGCACATGGCCAGGAGGAGGGTTAGCAAAACATAAGACAAATTCACCATCCTACTGTCATCTCTTGGGGTATCTAAGAAAGAGTGAGAAGGAGTAGAGAGTCTTTTCTCTGAGCCTGTGGTCACCAGTTTAACCAGTTTGTTCAGGGTTGGGGTTGAGATTGGGGTGGCGGTGAAGGGGCTACATCCTCCTGTCACCTCACAGGTATTATGTTATTATGACAGATCTTCAGATGGATAGCACTTTACAGAATAACCGTTTCCGTTTAGTGAGGACTACGGGGATAAAAGCAGGTGTGTCTCATCCTCATCTTGACACCTCTACCTACACACACACACACACACATAGATATGATCACCCTCACACACTTCCAGTCTCATCCTCCTCCTCCTTCTCCACACAAGCGTCTCTCTACACTAAGTGGACGATAGTATGTTTCATTGCATGCTTTATCTTCTCATCTGTGTCTTTATATCATGTCCAACAACAATAGACTGTGCTGCTCAGACCAACAGAGTCCTGATGAGAGGCCTCTTCCATCCTGGGAGTTGCCTTTGTTCATATCTTCCAGCTCATCAGGTGACAGTGGTGCATCCAAAATAGCTCCACTTGATTCTCCCTCCTTTCCATTTATATTCCTACACTTGAAAAAAAAAAAAAAAAAAAAAAGGCTTTTACCTAGCTAGTGTGTTAGTCATTTATTTATTTTTACTTCCCATATCCAACTCACACACTCGCCTGAGTTTCTGTCACACAGGTGGAGAGAAAGGGAAAAAAGGTGGAACAAAACGATGACAATGTAAAAAAGTGAAGGAGACAGGTGAACAAAGCATGAAGGAGCTTGGTGCTGAGGGGCAGAGGTGGAGGGAAAAGGGGACAAACGAATCGAAACGAGGAGAGAGAGCGAGACTATAATGCAAAAGGACAAAGGACAGAGGGACACTGTCAGCGCGTGGCTTAGAGGTCGCCCCGACTGCTTCGTAATGCTTGACTGTTCAGCCGGAAGTGATGGCAGCTGATGAACATGCATCATTCTGCTAAAGGGCCCCCCCCCCTTCCCCACCCTAACCCATACCCCTCCTCCTACTTCAGGGAACAAGTGGTGACAAGAGGTGCATGACACATCCTGGTTGATCTGGATAACCTCACCGACCCTCCCTAACAGAAGAAAGACACAAATGACTAACTGGCTAAAAACATCCTTGAATAATCCGTCAGAGGAGAAAGCAAAGAAACCAAGGAGATGCATTTTAAAGGCTATAGAGTACGTTATAGACCGAATCGCCTTGTTGTACTTCCGGGTAGAAAACCAGCACGTAATTTGAATGAGATCAATAGTAACGAATGAGAGTTTAGCTATATATATATCATATTTTTCACGCCCTATCACCGAAATCTGAAATGATTTAAGAAACATTACTATTTCTGCGTGTGTGTTTTGTGTTGCTATGTGTTGTATTTATTCAGTTTGTGGGAATCACGGTGTCTAGAAAGCATCAGTGGCTGCAGCTGACTGGGACAGCTAACGGCGGTAGCTAAGCTAACGGTAGCTAAGCTAACACCAGGACATCGGCTGTTAAAACCCTCCCGTTGTCGGACACGACACGAAACTACTCCAGTTAGCTCAGTCATGTTGTAACTAAGATATCCGCTGGAGAAAATATTTTTTCATGGACCGTTTATTGAGTCACTGAGTTATTAAAGTTAAACAGGTAACCGATGACTAATTACAAAAATGTGCACACATAAATAGTAGTGTTTGTCCAATCATTGGTTTTATAGACTTTACAAACATCAGATTAGTCTAAACGGCAATATAGTAACATGAAAAATTAGATATAGCGAAACTCTCGTCCGTCACTACTGTTCTTCTGGGAGCGTGCCTATGTTCCCACAGCCCTATGTTCCCTCAGCCCTATGTTCCCTCTGGACTCTCTCTACCTATCTGGACTCTACCTATCTGGCCTGTCTAGCCTCTACCTGGTCTTTTTACTAAACTTAACCAACTCCTTTCTTCATTGCCTAAACCCAACCAATGGTAGGACCAAAGGGCTGAGGGAACATAGGGCCTAATTTTCAGTGACAACAAAAGTTAGAAATGAGGGAACATAGGGCTGAGGGAACATAGGGCTGTGGGAACATAGGAATGACCCCGTTCTGATGCTGGTTTTCTACCCGGAAGTAGTTGTAAACAACAAGGCGATTCGTCCTATAGTCTGCAAGTCTTTTTAAAGCCACCTGGGCAGAAGAAGGTGGTGGTGGTGGGGGGGGGCTGGATCAAGACTCTGATTAGGCCCGACAGACCTGACAGATGGACAGAGCAGATTAGGCATATAGACAGGCATCAAACAAGACGGGGGACAACGGTCATGCTGTCTGACCCCTGCAGAGAGGAGAGTAGGCAGGTCAACAAACACCACCAACACCAACACCACCGCTGCTGCTGCTGCTGCTGCTGCTGCTGAAGTACACGGCGCATAACAGACTTCCAACACAAACACAGTCGACCTCGGAGCACATCAAACATTCATCGTGTGAGCAGATCTGCAGCGAAGACAAGCCGACAAGCTGAAAGCACAAGTGGAGAGTGGCTGGAGTGGGTGCACTGCCCCCCCTCCTGAAAACTGTACATGATGTCACCGGTTATAAGCTAGAATTATAGATTAACCAAACACAGGAAGAAGTGTCAGCTGCAATTAATGTTAACTGAAATGTAGAGATGTTCCCATAGCATTTTTTTCCCCTCCCGATACTTGTGCTGTGGGTATCAGCCGATACCGATACCAGTGTGTTATTTAAAAAAAAAAAAATTTTTACCGTATATATACACGATTGTTATTGTTGTGAGGCCTGGTTCAGGTTAAACCCTTAAAACATGAATGAATACAGTAAAAGAAAGCCATTTAACTTTCTTTTATTGTCTAGTTTGACAGACATAACTGAAAAAAAGAATATATAGCCTACATCTTGGAATAAATAAAAACTGCTGAAGTGCGGCCACAGTGGTTGTTTTCACACATAGTGGTGCTGTCTACAGTGATATGTTGTTTCATTTTTCAACTAGTTGCCTACACACATTTGTTTTCACACGGGTTTAAACGCAGCACCACTGACAGGGCGTCACCTTTCCATTACGACAGACTGGAAAGACGTTTGTATGTTTGCATGTAGGGCTGTCCCGATTACCATATTTAGATGATTGATTATTCACGGACATAAAATCGATCATAATCGAAGGTTCGGCGGCCGGGGGGGGGGGGGGGCGGGGGGTCATGGCGGACACAGTGAATGTATGGCATGAACACGGCATGTCTCCAAAACTTATCAGGCAGGTTTCCAGGACGCCAAGTAGCCTACTCATTTCAATGTAACAATTGCCAATGAGAACCGGTGTCAAAAAGGAAAAAAAAAAAAAAAAAAAGATCACGGACTTCATGATCGATTACCATGCCAACGAACGAAGCTTCGAAGCTTCGATTTTTTTGGGTCAGCCCTAGTAAAAATGAAACTTTGAGAAGTAACGCTAAACTTGAAACAATGGAGACAAATACACGAGTAGCACTGGTCATTTCATTTTACAAAGAGACCGCTCCAGAGTTCAACTATAGCCGCGCTAAAGGAGCTAACTGGTAAACAGATTCCTGTTTCCAGAACACGTGGTATCGGATCGGTGCCTGGTCTCCAGTACTCGCCGGCAGTATCGGAGGCATTTCCAATACTGGTATTGGAAGTGGAACAACTTTACTTAAATGTATATAAGCATATAGGTGACATTCATTTCTGCGTGGAGTTTGCATGTTCTCCCTGTGTCTGCATGGTTTCTCATCAGCTTCTCCGGCTTCCCACCACAGTCCAAACACTTGCACAGTGAGTGAATTGGTGACTCTAAATTGCCTGTTGTGTGTGAGGTTGTTTGTCTCAATATGTCGGCGGTGTGATAGATTGGCGACCTGTCCGCTGTCAGCTGAGATCGGCTGCAGCCCTCCGTGACCCTGCATGGATTAAGTGTTATAGACGTAGGATGGATGGATGGATGGATGTATGGATGGATGGATGGATGGATAGTTAACATTTGCTTCAATGGAAATTAAGGTGGTAATTGGCAACCAAGAGAAGATGTTGCTTGAATAATAACCAACCAGACATCGAGCCGACTGAGGTCATTGTCGTCCTTGAAAGTGACAGTTGTGTCGGCTTCTGCCAGGTTTTTGGGCCTCATTACCAACCCTGTTTGTGATTTTCACTGTTAGGATTTCAAGGTAAAGTTGAAAGTAGAGGCACATCCAGTTTGGGAGATTCAGTATTTTCTCTCTGTTATTTGCAGACAATGTGGTTCTGTTGGTGCCACCAAACCCTGACCTTCAGCGTGCACTGAGGCAGTTTCCAGCCAAGTGTTAAGTGGCTGTGATGAGGGTCAGCACCTCCAAGTCTGAGGCCGTGGTTCTCTGCCAGGAAAAGGTGGATTTGTCTTTCTTTGGGTTTGGACAGAGTTTCTGCCTCGAGTGAGAGACTTTATTGGGTATTACTGGGTCTTGTTCAGGAGTGAGTATAGGATGGAGAGGGAGACGGCTGAGCCAGAAGGCAAAGCTCTCAAAGATCCTCACCTATGGTCATGAACTTTAGCATAGTGATCGGAGGAAGCAGCTAAATCCACAGGGTGTCTGGGCCCAGACATGAGATAGGATAATGAGCTGTGACATCTGTGGGAGCTCGGACTAGAGCTGCTGCTCCTTCGTGCTGAAAGGAGCCTGTCAGGCACCGGAGGTCTTGGACCAATGAAAGCACATCCAACTGGTGGGTCGACCCAGAACATGGCAGATAGACTATATCTCATCTGACAAAGGAAAAGCCTGACCTGCTGCCACCACACCCCAACACCAACCCCAGATTTCTTTATTCCCGACTTGGATATTCAAAACACTGACTATTTTCTAAGATACTTGAGCTCAATAACCACAAATAATTAATCTGCATCCCTGCTGAGCATTTCCTATTAAACACAACAACTCTCTGTTGACATCTGGCCTCAGGTCAGGGCTGTGCAGAGACATTAAACCTCCTCACTTTGACAGTGATCTGTGACAGTCGTCCACAGTCGTGTCATTAGTATTGCCTGGTTGTTTTGGCTGTGCTTTTTCTACACACAAAACTAATTTTCTTTCTTTTCTCCCATTCAAAACATACATACTGTTAATTAATGTGGGGTTGATTTCCCAACAGCATTGCTATACTTTTGTTAAAAAAACTCCTAAATCTTACATGGTGTTTTGCAGCATCAATTATTTGATTGATTATTCAGTTTCAATCTCATTGGGACAGAAGACTTATTAACCCATCAGGCGCTTATTGATTTTTCAGACATCCTCTACCACGCTGTAGTGTAATAGTGTCATGATAATAATATCAAGGAAAACAAAAAGCGCCAATTATGCAGCAGTAATGGTGCCAAACAGATATAAATCTCCGAAGTAAAGGGAACAAAAGGAAAAAGAATACACTGAGGTTTCTGTGAGACAAAAGCGAGGCCCCTCTGCTGTGTCCTTCTCTATTTCTGGGACGGCAGTGATGGATCCCATCTTGTCAGCCTCCTGTGAGGCATCGTGACAGTCGAGAGTCACCAGAGGCCGAGGACGTGAGGCTCACAGATTCTAAAAGTCATTGTTGCTCCACGTCTGACTCTGACCGGAGCCGGGGAGTCTCGGACAGGCCTCTTGTTACCATCACCGCCCCCAACAGGCTCCTTCAACACCCAACACCAGACCGATACCTAGGATCAACAACACTGTATGAATCCAGAACTGCCCTGTGTTTGACCTGCTGCCAGACTGAAGGAGTTCAGTAAAATGGGAAACGCAAATACAGAACAAAACATCTGGAATAGAGCAGCCACACACTCTGACCACAATAGTTGTTTGGTGTGGCCCCCTAGTTTTATGGACTGAAGAAATTGGTTTTATATCACTGAGGACCTTTATTGCTTTGTCATTCAATATTAGATTAGAGTAAGTGAGTAAATCTCATTAGTATCAATAAACATGGAGGTGTGCTTACACAAAATACCTGAATTAGTGAAAGCAAATTAAACTAAAGCAACAATAAAATCTGTATTATGATGTGTATTGGATTTTTCCTTTTGGAAAAAAAAAGTGGATTTGAAAAAATTGGTATCGAAAAAAGCATAATTACTGTAGTATAAGTATTAAAGTCAAAGTATCAGATCCAATATCACACATTTTATTGGACATATCATAACGCCTCTGAACTATACTAAGCCCCTGCAACAAGTCTGGTACATGATGTTTTCTTATTCTGGCAGAGTTGTACAGGATATGAAACGCCAACATATATTTTAGCATTAAACTGTCGACATTCAATGAAACCAACACTGTGCATAAAGTTTGTTTTTCACCCTAGTTACCAGTATTTAAATCAGACCCGAAAAGTCCTCACGAAAAGCCCTAACCCAAACACACACACACACAGGCGCAGACACCCACACACACCCACCCACGCCGACGAACACATAAACATACACCACAGGATGCTCGGAGAGCGGGTGGGGGTAAGGGGGTGAGCCACGAGTCAATAAACCCTGTGTAATCTGTTCCCTTTAGTGGCATAAACCATCTGAGAGGAGATTACAACCGTTCTGCCAAAGTAAGAACATGCGAGTTCCTAATGGACAGAAACACTGAATACAAACACACACACATGCACGCACACACGTGTGCAACTTTGCAGGGAGGGACTCTACTTTGAACTGCAGAGAGCAGGAGTCGAGTGCTCCGAGACTCGAACAAAGTCATGACTCATGTTTTTAAGATCAGACTTCATGACTTTAATAGAAAAAGGCTTTTCTGACTTTAGGGAGGGAGAGAGAGAGAGACAGAGATACTGAGCAGGAAAAAGAGAAAAAGAGAGGTTTTCTTCATGTTTTTCAGAAAAGCACTGATTATCATGACAGGCCCACCCTGGACTTGGGCTCCTGCTGAGGTAACTAATGCGCGGCATTGTCAGTTTGTGTGAGATTACGCATCATGGCCTCCACGAGTGGAACTGGAGGAGTGGAGGGGGTCGGATAGGAGATGCTCGGATGTGTGTGTGTGTGTGAGCTGCTCCAAAGAGCTGGGAGGAGGGAGGATGTGTGGACAGGCAAATCAGAGGGGCTGCTTCGTGTGTGTGTGTGTGTGCATGTGTGTGTGTGCGTGTGTGTGTGTGTGTGTGTGTGTGTGTGTGTGTGTGTGTGCATGTGTGTGTGTTGGGGGGAAGAAGGGACGCTGACTTTATGCATCATTAAACAGGCAGACTGAGAACACCAGGCGGAGCTGTCACTGTGGAGGGGAGCGGAGTCGACATCTGGCACACAATACAGGACGATACACCCACATGCTAGGAAGAGACGCGACCAGTTTAAACACACACACACACACACACATCAAGCTAATTATTATTTATGCATCATCTCAAACTAATTACAGTGCTGTGGTTATTACTGACATTTTATGTTATAATTTGATTAGCTTTTTTGGGGGGGGTGAAGGGGTCGGTGCAATATGCCGGACTCATGTGAAAACAAAAACGCCACGCTACCCACTGATCAACACTTCACCTTAAACTGCACAAAAAATATATATTGTACCTTTCCACCTGCGGCCTTAAAGTGGATGATTTTAGATTATAGTTTTATATTATTTCCACCTTGATGGAGCAATTATGCCACCAGGTGACTAGGTAAGAAAGTTTTGGTACATAACTATAGGCTATAAGTTTGTCTTACATCGTTTTGATATCTCTATATTTGCATATTCTTCTACTTTTTTTTACCTTGTATGTTACAAATGCTACTGTAACAACCAAATTTCCCATGTGTGGGATTAATAAACAGTCTTATGTCTTATTAGCTCCAAACATACACAAGAATCCATAAAGATCGTTGTTGGTACTGTTGCTTTAGTTGAATCTAATTAACCTAAGCAACACTATGCATATGGCACTATGCATATGGCAAATGCAGTTTTCTGTGCTCAATTAAATGCAGATGAGCTCTAAAAACACATGGGCAGAATGAAATCTGACCATGACAGAGGTGATACATCATGCTTATCTACAAAAACCATCCATAACCCATTAGTCTCACATCAACAGAAGTCGAATCAATGACATAAAGTTCATATTTACATGAATGTTTGTTGCATTTGTGTCAATGCAATAAACATCTCTTGATGGATGTAATTAGAGCTGCAACAATTAATCGAACAATAATCGATTATTAAATGAATCGTCAACTATTTTGATAATCGGTTTGGGCAGTTTTTTAAGAAAAAAAGTCCAAATTCTTTGATTTCAGGTTCTTAAATGTGAATATTTCTGGTTTCTTTGTTCTTTCATGACGATATACTGAGTATCTCTTTGATTTGTGGACAAAACAAGACATTTGAGGACGTCGTCATCTTGTGGTTTGGGAAACACTGATTTACATGTTTCAACATAATCGACAGATGAATCGATAATGAAAATAATCGTTAGTTGCAGAACTAGATGTAATATCATAAAATCATCTGGAGCACAACCACGTGTTCATCAACAGTCTTAAAGGAAAGGAAAGGATCACCACCATGGATGGATGGATGGATGTTGGCTCATTATTCGTCTGCCATATTGTTTGCTACTAAGCTCAAACAGGTTCAAACATCTGGATATGGAGTTGTAGCAGAAGTAACCTGATGTTAAATCTTGTGCACCACATCATGACTTTAAGTACCGTACTACCACTATTACCTCACTCTGGGTATTCGGAGCAGCTGAGTTACTTATGTGCACGCGAACCTCCTGATTCTGAGACTCAATTTCACACTGAACCAACACTGACATGTCATGCGAGTGAACGTGAGGGGGTGACTCCATGAAACACACACACACACAAACACACACACATACACATACACACAAACACTGCAGGCACACGCTGGCTCAGCTTCCCTTCGTTAAAGTGGCTGTCGGAGGCAATACAGTAATCCTGTTTTAATGGCCGTGCCCCCTTCCCCCACCGTGATGTGATGGCCCCAGACGTACCGCCGCGCCGCTCTTAAGGGAGAAGTGTCAAAACCAAGTCGCCACCGCGTCTTCTACAACGCATTTGACAGCAGTCACACGAGCTAAGAGGAGAAAACCTATCCTTTAGTTTCCCCCCATGTGTGTGTGTGTGTGTGTGTGTGACCACTTCTGATCCAGCCGTGTGCATTACTACAGGACACCGTGCAATGCAAAGTTGCAAAAGCCGTTTGTTCCTATATTTAGCATGAACTCCCCAGGAACCAGTTTGGACATCCACCACAATAAACCAGTGTTTGTCTTCTCACTGTAAAGTAATGCCAATCTGGAAGGATTATTCCTCATGCTTAATGTTATCTATGTGGATTACAGAAGAAGCAGGACTGAATGTGCTCATTGTAATGAGAGCCTATAATTAGACCCAACGTTCTGCTTTGTCATGTTTTTTTGATTTCCCTTCTCCTTATTAATGAGGCTCCTAATAACAATTTGCACAAAAAAAAAGTGGTAGTGTAATTACAACACAGGACACGTGTTTGAACAGTCTCTGTCCTGTTGTCAAAAGTCAAATAAGGTTACAGACATTTAGATCAATCTGTTGTGCAGATAACAATTTGCAAAAATGTACAATTAATCATTGCTCTGGTGTAAAATGAATGAATTAGAAGTAATTGCTTATGTGCAAGAGATCTGTGATGCAATAATACATAATATTTTCTGTTTACAGCTTCTCAGATGAGAGGATTTTCTGTTTTGCATCATTGTAGGCGCCATGAGTCACAGCTGCTTTAATTATTCATTGAGCTGACCATTATGTCTCAAACAAACGACTTGTTGTGTGCTCCATAAAACGTCACCATACAGTGAGAAATGCATCACACAAGTGTCCAAAAGCCCAAGGTGACGTCTTCAGATGTCCTCCAAAACATTCAGGTTGCTATAAACGCATGAGCAAAGAAAGAAAATCAGCAAATCCTCACAGAATCAGAGAATGTTCAATATAATAATATGCACAAATGATTAATTGACTGCTGATTAATTAATCTTAAAATCGAATTAATTAGGTTTACATCACTGAAAAATGTCTATCTTTGGGTTTGAATCAGTTGGAGAACATTTTAGAGGTGTCACATTGCATTCTGGGAATGTGTCAGTCTATTTTTTAATCTATTTTGGGGTATTTTACTGTGAGAGATGCTACAAATGACACATATTCTGCTCTTGTCCTGAACCAAAGGCTTCACCAGTTCACCCCCCAAAAAAACAAAACAATCAACAGTTTAATTCATAATGAAAATAATCCCTGCGATCCTGTGCAACCAATGGAAAAGAAGAAACTGATGGGAACAGATGTTTCCAAAAAGCTGAGGAGTGAAATAATGTTGGCAGCCATGTGAAGAGGGGAGCTGGTCTCTGTTTATGCAGCTGGTTGCATGGTGGGAAATTTATAGATGTAGCTACATGTAGGTTTCAGAACTGATGGAGAGATATGTAAACACACAGATATATAAACAGCCAATGATAGTCAACCACTTAGCATAACTCCTACACACAATGATCTAAACGCAGGAGGCATGAGGTTACTGAATAAGTGATGAGAGTGGAGAAACCGGCAGACATTTTTTTTCTTTTTTTTTAACTACACCAGATCACAGAAACAGATCTGAGGACAGAGACTTGTGGGGAAGAAAAACACGCCAAATTAAGTCTTAAAAGCTTCAAATGAACGAGCGCTAAATATATATAAATATATAAAAAAAAAGGGAGGCTGGAGGGAAAGAAAACACGGACTGAGCCTGAGCCTGAGCGCGCAGGTGCAAGTGAAACCATTTCAAAGCAGAAATGTATCGGACGGCGCTCAGCATTGTTTCCCCCCACCCACCCCCCTGTTGTTGTGAATACACCTGCTCTGTGGGGGCTATTGTCCGCCTCTGCGACCACCGCCGCACCGCTGCATGTGAAACTCAGCCTCAGCGGCGGATCATAACAAACAAACAAACAAACCAGGCGAAAACGCAGATCAGGGACAGAGGCGCGCCACGCACACACGCACAGACACGCACCGTGCACGGCCGCACAAAAAGAAAGAGAGGAAAAAGCAAAAAGCAAACTGAGCCCCCTCCTCCTCCTCCTCCTAGTGTCTGTGGCCGGTTGCCCCCCGCTGTGTGTGGACAGCGCCGGTGTGAATATGAAGCGGTTCTCTGGAGGCTCAGAGATGATGGAGGGAAGGAGGGAGAGGGAGGGAAGGAGGGAGAGAGAGAGGGAGGCAGCAGCCGACTTCCGCCAACAGCTGCTCAGCCTCAACTTCACACGAGACACCGGAGAGACTGTTTGCTCTTCTCCATCTCCATCATCTTCTTTTTCTTTTTCTTCCATGACAGGGGGGCTAATCATTTCATATTTCTAACGCACTGTTTGCGCCACATGTAAAAGACAAACACAACCTTTGTGCCACTCTTTTGCCACATACTGTAGCCTATACGCTCCACACGATCCAAACGCGCACATCCATCTATCCATCTATCCATCCATCCATCCATCTCTCCCTCCATACTCACCACAGCTGTCTCTTAGTGGGGAGGCAGTCTTTGTTGGAGGCTGTCACTCCCATGGCCATCTGCATCACCGTGATGTATTTCTGGTACTTCATCTTGTCCTCCTTTACTACAACTACTACTATTACTACTACTACTACTACAACCACCACCACCTCTACCACCACCGCTGCTGCTGCTGCTGCTGCTGGAGCTACTTCTTCTCTTTCCTCCTCTTCCTCCTTTACTTCTTCTACTTCTAGGAATCCGCGCGCCACAAAAGCGGCACAGGTGAGCGTGCATTCAAATGTCTGTTATTGTCCCGAGGCATCCGCGGCGTCTTCCGTGTCAAAAACGCCATTTCCACGTCCGGAGGAGGAGGACTGTTGCTGCTGCTGTTGTTGACGGGGAAATCGCTCCCCGAAGACGGACTCAACGAAAGGTACCAGCACCACCACCACCACCGCCACGCCGCCGCGACCCATGTCTGCGCTGACTCTCTAATCTCATTAGAGCTCAGAAATAGATTGGCTAATCCATTCAATTTTAGTCAGGAGCGGTCATTGTTGTGGTTCGCTCCACTTATCCCCTTCTCTTTTCTTTTCTTTTTTTTGTTTTAGTTGTTTGTCTTTTGTTTTTGGTTTCTTTTCTTGTTGTTGTTTTTTCTCCAGTCAAAGGGGGGAGAAAAAAAAATAAAGAGACAAACAGTCGGAGAGAGAGAGAGAGAGGGAGAGAGAGAGAGAGAGGGTGCAGCGGCGGTGGCACCCAAACGTCTGCAAGGTAGGAAGGAGAGCGGCGTGTGAGGAAGAGAGAGAGACAGAGAGAGAGAGGGAGTGGGTGAGGAGAGGAGAGAGGGAGGAGAGAGATGGAGGAGGAGGAGGAGGAGAGAGGCAGCGATGTAATGGCTTAAGAGGGGGGAACCTAACTGATGCTGAGTGTGATGATGTAGAAGAGGCGTCGGTCTGTGGTGAAATGTCCTCTGATTGGACCAGAGGAATAAAATAATAAATAAAATAAAATAAAACGATCATTTTCATTTTATTAGAAATCAATTAATGGGATAAAATGGGAATTCACAGAGGAGGAAACGTGGAGAAAATATTAAGATGTAATTTTAACGCCACTTATAGGGATTTATGTTATAACAGAGAGATATATAGGCTATATGAGAGGGGGAAGTTTGCTCCTGTTGGCTGCATGTGTGACCATGAAGTTTAATATAACACAGAGCAAATAAATACTCCTGTCTGTACGGTACGGTGGCCCTGAGGGCTCAACTCAGTGCAACCTGAGAAAAACTCATATACTCACATACTTACTCACACAAATGCTACAAATTCAGAAAACAAAGCAGGAGGGTTTCCAGGGAATATATATATATAAAAAAGTGATGACTAATGCTAAGCTAACATATTAGCAATAATAATATCTGAATCACGTGATGCTGACGTCATAATAAAGCAAAGAAACTCACCTTATTTTCAAACACCACTTACAGGTAGCCACCTTTAACTTTAACTTTAATGTCGAGGCGTTGAAAAAAATCGCCTCACATACAATCTGTCTTTTCTTTTTATTCACCTGTCTTTCTCAAATACAGTTATTTTATTTAAAAATGTATATGGTAAATTTTATGTTACTATGTGTTATTGTTTTTATTGTAGCTTGGTAAAATGTCCCATTATGTTGTTCAGAAAGTGTCACAGTTTCTCCACCAGGGAGCACTGTCAAGACTTTATTTATTTATTTATTTTACCAACTGTAAAATTTCCCACTCACAACATTTTGTCACAATTGAAATTCTGTAAATTTAACGCACATTAAAAATGTTTGTATAAGTGACGTGTCTTGGTCTCAGCCTGTTTATACTGTGTATTTTATTTC
This sequence comes from Trachurus japonicus, assembly GCF_045865225.1. NCBI lineage: Eukaryota > Metazoa > Chordata > Actinopteri > Carangiformes > Carangidae > Trachurus > Trachurus japonicus. Next base: position 9,024,805 of record NC_140909.1, read on the forward strand.
ACCGTGTTTATTGAGTGTACAAATTCCCTTCAGGATGTGTAAAGGTGCATCTTGCGTTTTCTTTTCTTCTCTTATTTAACAACGGGGGTTGTTTTCACGTGATATAATTACTGACCTTGTTGCTTAAATCTCAATCTCCTTAAGTAGCTGCACTGCTCTGCAGGTTTGACCGAATAAGGAGGCGAGTAGACATGATCTCATTTGCAGCTCAGTGAAACTGAGCCAAGCAAAGCTAATTAAGAAAACAGAAAGCGACAGTACAAACAATCAAAAACAAAATCAATCCTGTTTAAACGATCTGTTTTTTAAATTTAATAATCACGTACAGTATTCAATGATAAAATTGAATAATATATGTTTATATGTTGTGATGCACCAACTCTTTTATTCTTTTCTCCTCAGGTCAACATGTCTTTTAATCTGTTTCCTGTGTGCTATCTTCTACTGCCAACCCACAGAGTAATGTGAGGTTCATGTTCCCCTTCAGGGGCTAATAGTTTACAGAGTCTCTGCAGATGCTAATCAATTCTGTGATTGATTTGGTATCAGATTTAAATGCTCAGTAAACATGAGTCTTTAGTGAGTCCTCAAGGACAAGGAGGGGGGGGGATCAGAGGACTCAGTGTGCACAAAGTTACCGTGACTCCCTCTGTGTTGCTGCTGGTGTGTCTGTGGTGCGTGTCAGAGAGGAGCACTGGTGTTTTCTTTGGGCCTGTAGAGTGATTAGGAGGAGGATGATGTAACCATAAAGACTGATCACAGGCTCCTTCAGTATAAACCCCACGGCCAGGACCATTAACCTTTAAAGCAAGTTGGCAGTGAGCGTTGCACTTTTTTTTTCTTCCTACTTTTACAACAAAACCACACCATGAGGTGAGACAGCACATCACTGTCACTGAATTTACATATTTGTTCGGGGCTAATAAACAGAATGAAGGAAGGGAGGACTGCAGTGTATAAACCACAGTCCTGTTTGAGACGGCCCATGCACCGGAAAAAGTAAATCTAGACATAAACTCGCTATCAGGAGTGAATTACGGCCAAAATAAAAATTGCCAAGGAGAAACGTCAGGCAGCCGGTGCGGAGTCGGACGCAGGTAACTCCTGTGCTAGATGGGGCAAAGCTGGTGAGCAGCTGGTGGGGAAGGTCAGTGGGAAACTGCTGCCATCAGCGCCGCTGGAAATTGGCAGGAATTAAAACAGAAAAATTCACCAAAAGTGAACAACAATAACAACTGAAATCTCAACACAACCCACCTCTCGCCTTTTCACCAACTCCTCTGATGTGTGTTTACAGTTCTTGGGCTTAGAAAGAGGATTAAGTAAACACACACATGCACACACGAGCACACCAGTGGCTTGAAGGAGGGTGAGGAGGCTGAGGTCACCACAGCAGTGATATGGTTTTAAGCCAGAAGGACAGTAGTGACTGTGTGTGACGCACACACTCCACAGCAGCACACACTGTCAATACTTGTTTTAATCTCTGGTAATAAAGAAACTACGGTGACACAATTAGCCCAAAAATCCTTTAAATAGATCCGTTGTGTTTCTTAAATCACAAACTGTTGCTGTTAAAGTGCTCAGATCAGTGCTCAGTGATTCGCTGACCTCAAACTTAACAACTAGACGGTTCAGTAATTTGTCATCCAGACATTTTCGTGATGGCCACAAGCAAAAACCTCACACATTTCCCCCCGAATAAAACCACACCAGGAGTCTGTTTCATTATATTTATAGTCAGAGATATAAATGGCTAACTTGCCCAAACCCCAGCTGTCACATCTGTGATATTACAGTGGGTTAGGGAGAGATGGAGAAGAATACTGGATTGGTTTAAGAGTGAGATTTCCCTCAGGAGCAGCAACCATCCAAATGTGTTGATCCCCCCTCACCATAAATTACACTATCCCCTGGCCCCTGGCCACGATTAATCACATGACCACAGCAGCCAGATTAAATCTGTAGCCTTGGACTGTTCTCCTGTCTCACTCTCGCTCTGCCTCTCTGTCATGCACAAGGCATGGGAATAATCAACAAGCGCACACAAGGGAGAGCAGATTCATACACGGACAACATCGGCCGAGTGTACAGCTAGTAGCGTTGCACACACACAGTCTGCGTCAGCGTAGAAATTAGTCACCGAGCGGCCCGGCGTGTGTCATCGTCCACCTGTTATCTGTCACCACTGGTGCAGCTACCACGACCCCGTCCTCAACAAACGTCTGCAGGCTACAGCTCTCAGTTCTCGGTGCCGTGTGGACGATGCTGCTGCTGCTGCTGCTGCTGTTGTGCATCCTGTAACTCAACACTCTCCACTGCAGAGCTTTTCATTTCTCACTGCCAGACCTCCATCTCCACGGTGACACTGGCTCCGGGCCTGGCTGAGGTGGCCCTGACACATTATAGCCTCCATGTTCAAAAGGCAAAAAAAAAAAATGATGCGAGCTGAGGAGGAATAGGTCAAAACAGGCTTTTATTTTCACGCAGAGCTGAAGGTGTTGCTATAGTAATCAATTAGCGCCTAACCAGAGAGTAAACCTGCAGAAGATATGAGTCGATTCATTGTTTTTGTTAGTGTGGCTCCGTCTCTTTTTACTTTTTAAACGCACACTGTAACTATGGAGTGCGAGAAAGTAGTTGACGTGTGTCTTATGCCACAAAACTCCACAGTTCTTCTTTTCAAGGGTTTATTGAAGTCTTTCTTCAAGTTACAACAAAATAAAAACCGCGCAGCAATCCCAAAAAAGGGGCAATAATCATGAGCACGGTCAAAAACTAGTGTGCCCTCCTCGTCTCCATAGTCACAACTAACCCAAAGTACGCACAACACGTTACACACGTCTCAGCCAATAAGAAGAGAGCAGTTATTATTAACTAATAGGCTGTCTGTGTTGAGTCCAGTGTTTTTCAACCTTGGGGTTTTTGACCCCACATGGGGTCGTCTGAAATGTCTAGTAATTGATTAAAATAATTCCAGATAAAAATATTTTTTAACTAATTATTATTATTTTTAAAATTCTGATTAAAAACACCGCACACAATATTAAAGCCCCAGTGTGTAACTTATTTGGCTTTTTATTAGCAAAAATCAAATATTGCTTTCATAAATACGTATTTCACTGAAGTGGAATCACACCTGCATACAAATGAAAGCTTTCTGGTACCTTAGAATGAGTTGTTACAAGTCGTTACAAATACATAAGTGGGCGACGCACCGAACCGCGGCGGCCATGTTGCATCGCCATTTTTTTTACGTTGAGTGGCCCAGGTAGCGCCTGTTAAACCTGTCACCACTGTGTAGTGTGAGGAAGGACGGATGCACTGATGTTGCATTCAGGTGCAGTCAGGCAGACGGCCGTCGGCAAACCAACCGGATGTCATTTTACTCGACGAGAGAAAGACGGTGAAACATGGGTCAGGTAAACAATACGACATCACCATGACAACATATTGTCACACCTGTATTGTTTGCCTCGTGCTGGCGGACCACTTGTTTACATAGTCGCTTGTTTATCCTGTTACATGCAGCGTCTGTTGTCTGTCTGACGTCTGCCTGATTTCACGTGAATGCAACATCAAGAATAGGTTCCGATATGCAATCGCACCGCTAGATGGGGGTAATTCCTACATATTATACCTTTAAACAACTGTATTCTATACTTTCACTTTCTTAAAGCAGAAGTAAGAGGAATTTTTGTGTTAATATAAGTCTTAAATAGTTGTATCTTCCGACGGCAATCACTTATATAGAGTGTTTGGTCTGAAACACGGGTCTGTCAGTCACTCTGCTCTGAGCCGAGGAGAAAACATTCCTTGTATCCTACAACGTTTATCCAATGAGGAGAGAGAACGGCATGAAGGGCTGTGTGTGCAGCCAAGGGACACGCCTGAATGTGGTGACGTAGGGACGAGGGCCAATAGATCCATGACGAGGGCGGGGGCTGCTAACTCCATCGGCTGACAAGAAGTTATGGTGCGTTCAAGGCAACCCGTAACTCGTGTTTTTCCGACCTGTGAAGTTGTACCAATTCGATCTGGTACGAGTTCACGGATCGGAAAAACACGAGTGGCTGTTATAGTGACTTTTCACAGGCAACAGGTCGGAAAAACACAAGTTACGGGTTGCCTTGAACGCTACAAAGTCGTAAGTCGTGACAGCATTAGCCAAAACGACCGGATCGCTTACTTCTGCTTTAAATATAAATCGGGTTCAAATAAGATGCAGCATATAAAAATATCTGAGCTGGCGCGTCTTGATTGACAATTGAAATTTGTGATGTCAAAATGGGGCCATGAGCCAATAAAAGGTTGGGAGCCTTTGTAATAGGCATTCTTATAACCTCAAATATAATCAGGATAAATACAACAAATCTAAATTATTTATCACCTTATCCGCAATATACAAAATGGCTCTAACAGTTTTGATCAGCTTTTGAGCAAAATATTGTAATGTTTCAAGTGCCCTTAATGTGATGAAGTGGACCACTGACTAGTAAGACTAATAATCAAAATAATCATCAGTTGCAGCTCTATTTTCAGATGGTCTTTCACATTTGATATGAAAATCATAGATAGCCTGGGAAAATGAAAACAATCTCTTGGCACAAAAATGACAGAAGGATTTTCAGTTGAACCTAAACCACTTGCTCTGATTTGCCCCTGATTGTTGTTCTGCTCTGTAAAAAGCATCAAGTTAATATTGTAATGTAATGAATTGCGAAAGCAGCGCGCACAACATGCCTGTCAGATCAGAACGGTCTCTGCACACGAAGCCTGCACAGAATTATTACACGTACTCAGCAGCGTTACTAAAATGTGACACTGAGTTGGATATTAGAAGCAGAGGCTGAACGAGAGTATGGAGAGCATCCTTTTTAAAAAATTTGGATTGTAAATGTTGAGCTAAAATTAGATCTAAGATGGAACTGGGTCCATTTCCAAACTGATTTGAAATGCAGCATCATCTATTAATGGTATAATATTGTAATGCTGTAATGCTGTACTGTAATAGGAGGTTATTATAGCAGCAACAGAACGTATGTAAGAGGTCTTGTTAAAGCTGCTTTCCCTCTTGTCTCTTTAACAGAAAATGAAAAGGTAAATTGCTGGTGGTAAAATGTTTAGGTTAGTGTTGTAATGTACAGAGAGAAAGGGGGGAAAAAAACAACAATAATTAACAGCAGTAACAGCAGTGTGTGCATGATGAAAACCTGCCGGAGATGTGTGTGTGTGAGACTTGCCAGAGAGCAGTGATGTGATAAGAAGGCACACATGGATGGCCAGACGTGAAAGCTGCAGAGGATGCATCAGGCATACGAATCCAACCAAGGGTAATGTAATATGTAAATGAAACAGTTGTTGAAAATGAATTTGCCTGCTGTTGTTTCTGCAAAAAAAAATTGCATGCGAAATGCACAGGACACGCCTCAGTGAGAAGAACACATGCATGCACAGCACACACGCGATCCTGTGGTTTCTTCACTTGGTCTACTTCTACTTCTGCCTGCCTGGACTCAACCTCCACCACTAAGGAGGAGGAGGAGAAGAAGGTAGGAAAAAAAAGATGGATGTGCTGAAACCTGTTTTACCGTGGCAGCCATGTTGGCTCCAAAGTCCCACCATCTGTTGCTAAGTAACAGATGGAAACAGCTGACTTTAAAAAAAAAAAAAACACTCAGCAATGGCATCGCACGGTTTTAGGGTGGAGGAAGGCTGGAGGTGTTGGAGGCTGGGCAGGAAGACAAACAGAGAGGAGGGGGATGGGGGGGTGAAGGGGGTGAAGGTGGGTGGGAAATGAATGCCAGGAGCCCTGGATACTAAATGACTGCTGTTGCTGCTCGGACAGTGATTTATGATGTGGCTCCAGGAGTGTGTGTGTGTGGGGGGGGGGGTGTGCAGGGCAAAGAAAAACAAGGACGGCTCCACACCAAGAAGGATATACATGTGAAAAGATATTCTTCCTGACAGTTGCAGTAGGAAAGACAACAGACAACACTTCCACGATGCCGGCGTGTCGTGTGTGAGCTTCTTCTAGACGACGTATTAAACCGTGAGACGGTGAGATGAAGCGCCGTGCAGGAGGCTGTGACACCTGCAGCCTGCCCCCCCCCCCCCCCCTCCTGCTGCCCTCCCACTGTCACCTTTATTAACAGTCTGCCAGGTGGAGACTTTCTCTCCTACAGGAAAGTGTCCCACTGCTGCCGCGGATTTGCTGAGGTAAGTGATGAGAGGGGGCACGAGGAAGGAGCCTGTGGGAGGGAGCAGCTCCTCCTCCCTCTGTTTACAGGTAACACACAGCAGCAATGCACACTGTTCACCGCACTTTGACACAAAGTACCTCAGTGTCAGGCGCTCTGCTCTGCTGTTGACTTTGATGATACAGCGGAGAACACGTTTGTCTACAAGTGTTAGGTGTTTTCAATTCTTTTCTTGAAAAGCTTTTATGAACGGTTGATATGTTGTTGTGTCTAGGGCTTTCACAACCATTACATTTAAAGTGGAACTACTATCCTGCTACATTTTTACCTTAAAGGTGCAATATGTAAGAATGTGGCCAAAAACGGTTACTGCAGTCAAATTCAAAACACAGCGATCTTGTTTTTTCTCCCAGTCGTAGCGGCAGCTCAGTGGAAGCAGACTGAGGCTGAAATGCCGCTGACGCCGCCGTGACTAGGAGAGAGGGCTAGGTGGCGCAACATGTAAACACGTAAATTCAAAACATAAACATGATTTGCAGTCTGCAAAAAAAGATTTTTAATGCGAATACTCTGGCTGTACTATTGTTGTTGGTGAGTTCATCATGTTATATGAACATTATTCCTGAGTCTCTGTGACATATTAGGAGGATTTTACGGCCAGTTGCTTTAGATTTCTTACATATTGTACCTTTAATTAAACAGCTTTGATAGCCTAGAAATCTAGACGCACCCTAGCGGCAGCAAGTATATTTGCTCCATAGGTGGGTCTAGAAACGAGCCATAGGAACTTTTTGAGTCTCGAACACCGTTTGTGTTCACCAATCACAGCGCTCTATCTGTTTAGAGAGTCGTTGGGCGGCTTAACGCGATGACGACATACATTTTAATTGTCTTGTCAGGCTGACGTCATCCTGCTCTTTGCTCTGATTAGTCGTAGCGCTACCCTATTGGTGCAGAGGCAGTTTGAAAGACAGCCTTCATCCCGCCCCCTGGATTGAGCCGAGGTCTACCGCTCGTTTCCAGACTAGAAATGTTAATGATATAGTCTGGCTTGTCAGGCTACAGCTTTGGAGTAATTGTGATGGTTTAATAAATGACATGTCACTTGTTACAGGGAGAATGGAGGCTCTCTGCTTTCCACCTGGCGTCTCTTGGCTGAAAAACAACTTTGCAAGATCAGCGCCGCCACAGCAGTGTCCCAGCTCTCGTCTCTGCAGCACCACGACACAAACGCGTCCCGTAACCTGTAATCTCTTGTTTATGACAGAGAAGACTACACAAATATGCACGTCATAACATCGTATATGATATGTAATGTTATGTACGGCTCTGTTGATTGATTTCTCACCAGCGTCGTTAAAAACAAATGCACATGGCCACGAGGAGGGTTAGCAAAACAGCAGAAAAGCAACCGGGCTTGCATAGTTCCACTTATAGTTGATGATTAACTGCCATTGTCTTTTTCTAATCATTTTATGCCACTATTAGAGTATAAGCCTAAACATTGTTTAAAGGCCCCATGCTGTGCACTTTTCTCTGGGTTTATTTACCTGCTGATCTCCCTAACAAGATGTACCATTGGTTTTGAGTACCTGTGATCTGCTTAATATCGTTTATACTGCCCCTTCCTGTTGCCTCTTTCTGGAGCTCTAGTAGCAGGCACAGGTCATTTGGCCAATCAGAAGAGAGAATGAGAACCTCTCCTCAGATTGGCTCACTGTTTTTGAGTGGCATGTGGTCGGGCCAATCACAGGCAAGTAACTGAAACCTAAGCTGCATTCAAAAAAAAAAACAACTGGTCACGGTGGGCGGAGTTACCTTGTGTGTGACATCACAGAAAGGAGGAAGTGCTATCAGCTCGTCTTAAAGAGACAGTTCCTACAAATGGGCGGTGTGTGTTTCTCCGTTTGTGACCAGTTTGATGCATGGGGCAGTTTATACGTGGCCCAGAGACCTCCCCAAGCACGAAAAAATAACCAAAATCACATTTTTCATGCCATGGGGCCTTTATTAATAATACTGTACACACACATCTTATGAAGAAGAAGAAGCGTAATTTATTGCCTTTGCAACTAAACCAATGATGCTCATCGAAATGCAGTCGTTGAATTAAGCACCTCAAGATGTTAAACAGTTTGTGGCGCTCCACTCATGTGTCATTAAACCATAGAAGAAGAAGAAGAAGAAGAGGACATGATGAGGACAACGAAGAAATAGTGATGGAAATATTACATTTCTGCATTACTACATTTATACAGATGAGTGAAAACGATTTTAACGATTTATACAAAATAAGCTAAAAAAAAATGTGATCAGGCAATTTTGTAATAATTGTGACAGGCCAAGTTGTGTCTTATTTACTTATTCTCTCATGTTCTGTGCTGTACAATAATCTTTTGTGACTTTTGTGTAAACAACTACAACATATTACTGTACACAACTACACATGGTGGCACCAAAGCCACCAAAACAGAAATCAGTATTCAACTCTTTTAATATCTTAATGTCCTATAAAACTAAAGGTGGAGCACAGCCACTGTTCCTTTGAAGGTTGTCCAGCCAAATGAAGACACATTTTTATGAGCAGTCCCTTGAGACGGAGCATAAAGTCTTTTAAGGTTTATTACATTGTTGGACTGCCAGACTGCTGTAAAGGTAGGGATACGTCGTATTGTTGGCACTGTGATCGGCAGAGAGACTCAGGAGTCACCGCTTCAGGTAAGAAACAAATCCTATAAATCTTCATTTTCTGCACAGATTAAACAAACAGGCTGTAATGCGTGAATCATTGAATCGTTTCCGGTCTTTATGCTAAGCCGAAGTTATGATTGCCCCCGACTGTAGCTTCACATTTACTGTAACAGGCGGACGTGACAGGAATATCAATCTTCCCGAACTCTGAACAAGAAAATAAATAGGCTTATTTTTTTCATACACTGTCATCATGGATTGTACCTCGCATCTTTAATAAAATGACCAAAATGAATGTAAGTATCCTGCAGAATACTAATCCATTAAACTGTACACTAAGTGCAAGTGTAATCTAGACAATATGAGAAAGAAGACAAGGTATTTAGAGTAAGTCACAGATGAGTTATGCTCCCAGTTTTTAATCAACCCCCCTCAGCTCAACCTTCAAATAACCCTCCTGAGATATTAAACATCTGCTGAATGAAACTAAATGGTAAAATCCACGGGTCTCTGTCGCTTAGTGAAAGTTGACGGAGCGTACTTGTTTTTTTAATTTTAAATCCAGTTTGACATTGGACACAATTACACCTGAAGGCTGCTCAGTCTTTTGGGCAGTTTGTGGACTTTTTCTTTAAGGCAGAGTTTTTAAATTCTTTATTCTATCAAATCTTCAATATGGGGCTCAAGTACTAATCACCATGCATGTATCTGACTGTGTACTGACTTTGTATACAGCACAGAGCTGTAGGTGCTGCCATGAAGCGTTACACGTGTGTGCAGTGTAGGCTGTCGCTGAGGATCCTATCACAGCGATCTCAGCGAAGAGTGAAAATACAGTGTAACACCATCTGTGTATTCCTGCTTCAGTGTAAGGAAGGTTTATAGAGAGGCAATCTTCTGCTGTGGATGTGCTGCACTTCTTCAACCATGAATAAAGATATATGTTAAGGATATATAAGGATGAGACAGATAGAAAAGAATGGGGAAAAAAGAGTTTTTCCCACAATGCATTTGCATCTTTAAGGTCTGTCATTTGTCTCTTTCATAACAGGACATCAATTCCTTTTGTGTTGGAGAACAATGGACGTGAAAAGTGCTTCAATTTGTATGTGATTCATTCATTGTTTGTGAAGATTTTGGTTAAAACTGTGCACTGTAATATATATATATATATATATATATATATATATGATGACGCGAATTACATTCAGAGATATGTACATGTATTTGTTCTATTTCATATGTGCAAATAAATAAAGTCTAAAAGTTTAAAATCTTTATGTTTTTATATATGATATGCTTATGTTGACTCTGCTGTTTTACTAAATGCCCAAATCCTCCTCATGTTATGCTATGTTATGTTAAGTTATGCTGTGTTGTATGTTTTGTGCCCAGCTGGCATATATGTGTATGTTACTCAAAGAAAACGAATAAAAAGTAAAAATAAAAATGGCAAAAAAACAAACAAACTGTGCACTGTATGCATGTACTGTTTGTTAAAAATTGCTCAAAGAAGTTGCTGAATACTGAGACTAAAGTCACATGTTCATCTTTCATCTATTGGTTCCTCTGTGGACCATTTACAGTCGACGCTGTATGTAATGTGACATCGCCTGTGACCTTTACCCACCAGGTAACCTAACCCAGGTACTGTAGATTTCCGGCAGCACAATAAATGTGCAGGTGCTGGCTCTGAAATAGAGTCGAGACACAATAGAGAAGTGACATTTTGATCTCTGTTAAGTTTCTATTAATAGCTCTCTGTCTCCTCTGATATAACTGTAGGTGCACTGAGGGTTTTTTAACTGCATACATCCTGTGTCCCGTGTCAACCTTTGTTCTTCTCACGGTTGTCTTTATAAAACTGGTGTGCAAAGCTAAGCAAATAAATAAATGCACCACTGTGTATTATTGTTTTGTTTTTCTCTTTAAAGCACACACACGTGTACTGTAAATTTCAGGCTACACACACACACACACACAGCGCAGGAGTTGTATTTTATATTCTCAAGTAGTGACAGGCTGTGGTTTTCCTGCCAATTAATGGAGTGAACAGGCAAACCCAACCACAGCGAGGGCCGGTCAGCTTGCATGTCAAAAAGGAAACACGAGAAGGGAGAGATGAGACAGTCCTGTGATAATCAATTGGACAGGAGTGTGTGTGTGTGTGTGTGTGTGTGTGTGTGTGTGTGTGTGTGGGCCTCTACTGTCTATACGTGCATCAGTCCTTTGCATTTCATTGCAATGGCTGCACCGAGTGATGCCTTTCTTACATAACGACATGTAAAATGTAAAACTTTACTCACAGATGATGCACTGTTGAGAGGGAGAGAGAGACACACACTCGTCCAGAAGCTGTGTCTTCAGGCGACGACACGCAACGAGGGAACACGCAGCGAGCAGCCTGTTACCTCGGCAGTCTGCTGCAGGGAGGTCTGCAGGAGGATAAACATGGAAATGGAGTTGAAAAAGAAGGAAATTAAGTAAAACACGTTCTCCTGAGCTCATGTTACAGGGAGTTCTTTGTCAAGCTAGTCACAATTAGCATCACCGTGAACATTTCTAGTCTTTCAAAATGTGACATTTTGACCTTTTATCTATTGTAGTCCACATTCACCTTTCCAACCTTTGATAAAGGTTATCTCTATATTTCAACACTTGCACTTCAGACTTTCTGCTTTACAAACAGAAGCAGTATTTGGCTTTTTAATGAGCTCTAGTCCATTTTTGTTACTACTGCTTTGTATTTGTTGTTCCAACATAGTTAACAGTCTTATATATTCTATAAATGTTAATTAATAACATAATTGTTTTATTTTACTTTTTTATTCAGCTGCGTTTATCTGTTTCCTTTCCTTTCCTTTATCTATTCCTTCTTATGCCTTTAGTTGTTTTAGTTATTTTTGTCTCCTCTTCACTTATCCCCCCTTTTACTATTTCTATCTCATCTAATTGCATCATTACTTACACGTAACATCCTACTGTGGCTCCTCCTGATCTCTGTTTATGTCGTCAGGTTCTCACATTGCCTGTGTTGGTTTCTTAGACTTTTATGGATTAATGCCAAGGTTGTCTCTTGTGTGTTTCTACTTTTGTTTCTGTGTCCTGTTCCTGTGTGTCTGCTTTCATGACAAAGTATTGTGTGAACCTTTGTTTTTAAAAGCTGCTGTATAAATAGGTTTAGTATAGTAAGTAAGTAGTACATTTCTGTTAGGACATTACTGAGATATCTATGTCCAACTTTGTCTTCTCCTCCGACATCAAAAACATGCAGAAAACATTTGCAGGGGTGATAAAAAAAAAAGTGCTACAACATGCTGAAAATATTGCAACAAAATGATCAAGTGTATATAGAGGCGGACGAGTTGGTGCGTACATACGTATGTGTGTAAGAGAGTACGTCAGAGATTCTGCTGCACCGAGCAGATCTGCAGGGCCAAGGTCAAGGTCACAGCAGGCTTACTTCCCGCCAGAGGCAGAGGTAACCTGAACCAGCAACTGCAACACGAGCGAGCACTCGCCATCTCCAGCCAGGGTGTGAAATGAAAAAAGGGCTCGCCCTTGTGCTGGTGTGAACAGAGATCTGAGAAAGCATATGCACGTTTTAACACACAAGGAAAAGGGCATTTTAATGTCTTAAGTCCAAAGGTCGGTGAAGTGATTCATCTTTTAATGTTTTACTTGAGTGATGTTGAGCTCTTTTTTTGCTCTGTGTGACATTTACTCATACATAACATTACAGAAATGTCTATATGATCATTCAGACTAATGCCTTGAACTTTATATTAGCTTTATGCACTAATGTTCTCCATTTACGGTGGGTGTGTATTTTTACACAGTTAAACCTTGAGCATTATTATTCGATTTCATATGGGTAAAATGACAGAGGAAGTCTATATGAACAAAATACGTGCAAAACCAGGGATACAACATTTTTAGCGATGCTGAAGTCACTCCTCCACGACCTTGCACTCTAAGCATCTCGTTTAAACTGTGACATGGCTGTTTAGCAAGGAGGATTTGGATTTCGTTAATCACACTCGCTCCATGCTTTCTTGATACGTTGAAGCCGGACAGCAAATTATTTGAATTTTCTCTGAAGATGTGGAGTGAGAGGAAAATCATATTCAACACGCATCCAAGGATTTAAACCCAGGATGCTAGTTTCTGCCTGAAGCTACCGAGGCACCAAAACACAGCCAGTGAAAGAGAACTCAGATTTAGACATTAAATATGCATAAACCTCAAGCACGGAGCACTGATGAAATGAAGACACGGGTGTTTCAAACTCAGTCTGCATTTCCATACTCCCGCTTTTAAAGAGTATCCTTTCCATTTTTGCCTGGCACTAAGTTTAAAAACTGAAATAAAATACCAGAAACAACGCAACAGAGCTGGACACGTCATCTTGTTTATCTCACACATTCTTGGGCGAACAGAGAAACAGCTGCTACACAACCAGGTTCCACTAAATCACTGAACAGCAACTCAGAGTGAGACCGGTCGCCCCGCAGAGTTGATTCATTTCATCTTCTCCTGTCCAACATCTTAGTCTGTCAGTTTAAACACCCTCAGCTCATGACCATGGGTAAAGATTTGCTCTGCACATGGTCAATATATCAAACACTGACAAAAGTAATGACAAGAAGCAGCGGACCACACATGACCCTAAAGCCCTTCTGTAAACAAAATGAAAGTTGACTTATTTCAGACAAAAGACAAAGACACAGGGGCGTGTGGTGTGCACGGATGAGTGAATGTGCCTTTAACTACCTGTTCTCTTGCTTGTGTTGTTTCTGTATCTCTTGTGAGGTTGTCTTGCTTTGTGATTTAAGGTGTGGTCGACGTTTTAACAATGTTATTATCAATTGTTGTTTATGTTTTAAAGGGATAGTTCAACATTATGGCAAATTGGCCCATTGCCATAATCCCTGTAGTCATAGCAGTAGGTTCGTTACCTTTAATTGTCGGTGCAAGATGTTTTTAGAACGGCGGAGCAGAGCCGAGAGCTGCTCAGAGCTACGCTACGGAGGCTAATGGGATTTCTTGGTTTCCCTCATCAAACTCATCAAATACACAATCCAACAACTCCAAAACGCTCTGGTGGACAAGTTGTGACCTGCACATTCACCACGCTATGAGATAATAACACAACGTTACGAGACAGAGTTGTTTTGAGGTAAATGCAGAGACTGCTTGCCGAAAAACTGCCCCAGACAGGAACGCACATCAGGGGTTTTGCATGAATTTGCCTTGAAAACAACTCAGTCTTGTAACGTTACGTTATGTTTTGGAGTTGTTGGATTGTGTATTTGACGAGTTTGATGAGGAAAACCAAGAAATCCCATGAGCCTCCGTAGCGTTCTAAAAATAGCTTGCACCGACAATTAAAGGTAACGAACCTACTGCTAAAACTATAGGGATTATGGCAATGGGCCAATTTGCCAAAATGTTGAACTATCCCTTTAACCATTTGTGATTAATTGTAGCTTATGGATGAGTTTTTTTTAGCTAGATAGATGGATATTGTTCTTCTCACAATTTTCTGTTTTGTTTTGTTTCATTTTCAGAAGTCTTTATAAGACCAGGCAGCAGATGGAAACTAGCCTTTTGGCTAAATCTGGCATACATGTAAATATAGATATAAGTTTTTAAAAACATAAATAAGTAAATAAAATAATCAAATATAGTGTAAAGTGCTAAATAAATCATCTATAGTCGTACTCATGTTATATGAGTGGTATGGATGTGTGGTAGAGATGGGAAAGTGTGTAAGTGCCATGGTGGATGAATCTGAGCTTGGAAAATGTGAGTTTACTACTCACTGTTTACAAGGTGGGAACTCATGTACTTCTGTAATCTTGATCTGAAGCAGATTGCAGACAAACCCAAACAAAAAGCAAACTACAGTATATCAGAGAGAGAGTGTGACTGACACTGTCGACATCATGTAACTGAGTGAGATATTGGAGATTACGGTGCAGCAAAGCCAAAACACCGTCATCCACAAATAGCAGAGTTGCCAATGTAATGTCATTTATCTGCAAACGTCAACTGAGCTCCCTTGTCGAGGCTCCTCTGCCCATATCGGATGTGTTTTTTACTTCATGCTGAGAATTCAAACAGGCTGTAGCTGTCACAACAGATATGTGAAGACTTGAGTAGTCTGCAGTTTCTTAGACAAGCTGTCTTGGAAAGCAGCTTTGTAAGTATTTTTCAAAATGCTGAAAACACACGTAGAGCAGATTAGAAAATCCACGAAATCCACGAGCGAAGAAGCCAAACTAGATTTAAAACGCTCCATAACTTCCCACTCGAACCACTAGTTGATTAACAGATTAGTGAGTTTGCAGGAAATGATTATGATTGTATGTAAAGAGGAAAACAGAGATCACAACATCTGCCTCCAAACACCTCAAAATAAAATAATGAGATTACAAGTTATGTCTCATTGATTGACAAAAATCAAAGTTAAAAAAACTACAAGTTGTGGTTAGATACTAAACTATTTCCACACAGACATGAGAGCGGTATCAAATCGTCTCATTTAATCCTCAGGAATACGCATACGCTTACTTCCCAAAATGTCAAGTACACTCTTATTCAATCACAAATGATCCAGAAATTAATCCAAAATGTAAATAACCATCTGATGAAGCTCTAAAAACAGGTCAACATTGTCTTTACTTTACTTTACTTTACTTTACTTTATTTGTTTATTTGACTGGGACAGCGCACATCAATGTACATATAAGAAACATGTAAATGTGCCAGATTATAGCATCGATGCTAATTTCCATCCGGAGTCCCAGAACATAAATACAATACAGTAACAGGGGAACACAGTTATATACACGACATGACGAAGTAGACAACAAGGTAAAAAACAGGTCAGATAATCAGGCCAGTAATGGAACCTGGACAGTTTGGGAAATAAAGTGCAAAGTGCAAAGTGCAAAGTGCTGGGCCAAAGTGACAGGTGCTAAAGTGCAGGAGTACATGGGTACCAAGTTGTATTGCACGGTGTCAGTTTAAAGTGCCAGGTGTATTGCATAGCATAGCGCATCGGATTAAAGTAAAAGTAAAAATTAAAACTGGAGGGGAACAAGCTCCGTCTTCAGTTCCTCAGCAGAAAGTGAAAAAGTTTTGGAGTGACTGATGACCGATGACATCATGGATGACCCCAGGTGCATTAGTGGACCATCTCAGTCAGGGGTTTTGACTGTGGAGTGACTCATGTTGTATGTTCCTGCCCCACGGAGTCACGCAGAGCAACAGTCAGAAACACTAACCAAATGGTGCTCCTCTGTGAAAAACTCCAGTCAGCTTGTCCCCTGCTCTCGCTGCCTCTTAGGGGAGATCTACAACAGTAACACAAGCTGGCAGATTAGTCTCAACAGTTTAGAGTTTGCCACAATAATGAAAGCCTCAGCCTTCCTGCTATTCGGCCTTGGCAGGCAAAAGAAAACTCATAAAACAAGCAACCTTATACAAACCAGAGCATATCTTTCACACACTGACAGTCCGGGGAAGACGCCTTAATGAAATGACACGGCAGAGGACCATTACTGAAAAGATACAGTTTCGATGTGTTCATTTTTTATTTCTGTGACAGCAGGTTACAGAAAACAGAGATATGACTTTGAGAGACAGTGCCAAAACACGCAGTCACACAGTTGTGCGAGTGTTATAAGAAGATGACGGGGCTGGTGTTTAGACAGGAGCATCCTGCGATGGTAAAACAAGAAGGAACGCGTCGCGACATCACAGCGTCTCAGAGAAGAAGAGAGAAGCCAGGCGTCCAATAATATTCTTTAACTTGTTCGTGTCTGTCCTGTGTTTACATCGTTTGATAATACGTGAGGAAAAGCTGACACTGGAGTTCACGTCTGTTTCTACGTTGCTGTATGTAAACTCTGCGCTCATGAGAGCCTCTCCAACGTTTAAGTGGCTATCAATCAGCGGTAATAGCTACAACTCTCATGCAACAGATGCAATTATGGGTGACGTAGACGTCCGTAGGAGAAACACGAGAGACTGATTCAAAAAATTGGGACGTTTAGCGAGATACACATAGCAGTGGTTTCATGCTGGTTCACAGGTGGCAGTAACGCACCAAAATGTGCTGCAAAGTGCCAACAAAGACAAAAAAAGAAGAAGTCTGTGAAAAATAAATGTTTCGAAATGTTCAAAATTTAAAGGGATAGTTCAACATTTTGGCAAATTGGCCCATTGCCATAATCCCTATAGTCATAGCAGTAGGTTCATTACCTTTAATTGTCGGTGTAAGCTATTTTTAGAACGGCGGAGTAGAGCTGCGAGCTGCTCAAAGCTACGCTACAGAGGCTCATGAGATTTCTTGGTTTCCCTCATCAAACTCATCAAATACACAATCCAACAACTCCAAAACGCTCTGGTGGACAAGTTGTGACCTGCACATTCACCACGCTATGAGATAATAATGGAACGTTACGAGACGGAGTTGTTTTTGAGGTAAATTCATGCAAAACCGCTGATACGCGTTCTCGTCAAGGGCGGTTTTTCAGCAAGCAGTCTCTGCATTTGCCTCCAAAACAACTCCATCTTGTAACGCTCCGTTATTATCTCATAGCGTGGTGAATGTGCAGGTCACAACTTGTCCACCAGAGTGTTTTGGAGTTGTTGGATTGTGTATTTGATGAGTTTGATGAGGGAAACCAAGAAACCCCATGAGCCTCCGTAGTGTAGCTCTGAGCAGCTCGCGGCTCTGCTCCGCCGTTGTAAAAATAGCTTGCATCAACAATTAAAGGTAACAAACCTACTGCTATGACTATAGGGATTATGGCAATGGGCCAATTTGCCAAAATGTTGAACTTTCCCTTTAACATTTCTAGGATGCACCAAGTGCGTTTTGGTGGGAAACTCCACAGAGGACATTTAAGTAAAGGATATAAACGCTGCTGTCCTCGGTAAAATCTGGATGAATCGTGGCTTTATAAAATGAGAGGGCAGCGTTAGAGAAGACAAAGAAGATGATTGGGAAGAAAGTGAAGAGAGAAAGGAAGGTCAAGTCATTAATCTAGATACTGTACGCTGATGCTCAGCGGGTAATCAGGCCCAGGCAGCAGCCGTTCCTTAATGATGCCATCCTCCAAACTCTAAAAGATGACTCACTGTGGTCCCGAGTAACTACGAGGGCAAATAACATTCACACATGGTCTGGCATAGCAGCATGACAGTCCTTGGTGAGACACAAACTTGGCCACAGTCACTCCAAACTTTGCTTCTGTTGACAGTTTCTGTCTCGCAGGTGTCGTCTGTTCAAATACATCGTCCACTGCGTGCTGCGTTGTTGCCCGACCGATCCCTCTGTGCAGCCTCACAAATGTATAAACACGTGCATACATGCGCACATGATTGTGATTCATGTCCGAGCCCATGGTATACGCCGGCCTCAGAGTGAGCCGGCTCCCCTAAAGGTAAGCCCACGGAGCCTGCGACATTTCCTCTCACCCTACTGTCAGATTTTTTTGCTCAGCTGTTGCCTGCATGGTTTTCTTAACGGTCTGGGGAGCAATGTACCCTCCTGTCCCTCCTCGGCACACCAACACACCCCGGTGACCCAGCCGGGGTTAAAGGGCAACACTGAGCCCGCAGCTATCGCCAGAGCAGTCACTCTGGAAAAGTTCCCTCGTCTCCTCTGATTCACTTTCCACTGAGACATGTGCGAGTGAACAGAGCAGTAATATTCGCTTGTGATATCTCGCAGACATTTTCACATTGAATTTGGTTTTAACTCTTCATGGGGTAAAGCTGGTTGGGGCAGGTGATGATCGGCTGAGTCCATGTTGATACTGACTTGTAGAGACTTCTCCAGTAAGATGTCACAGCTGCTTTTCCACCTGACACAGTCGTACAGACGCTGTGCTTCAAATTTAAAGATGTAATGAGTAAAATAATGAAGTTTGATGATGAACTCTAATTAAATAGCTGTAAATGCTATACAGCAAATAGTGAAACTTACGGATAGCTCCTTTAAAGAGGAACTATGCAGGATTTTTAGCTTAACTATGCTATTTTTTACCTTAATTAAACAGCTTTGGAGTTATTGTGATGGTTTAATAAATGATTTGTAACTTGTTACACGGAGAATGGAGGCTCTCTGCCTTCCACCTAGCGTCTCTTGGCTGAAAAACAACTTTGCAAGATCAGCGCTGCCGCCGCCCCGGTGTCCCAGCTTTCATCTCTGTGGCACCTCGATACAAACGCGCCCTGTAACCCATAATCTCTTGTTTATGACAGATAAGACTACACTAATATACACGTCATAACATCGTATATGATATATAACATTATGTTCCGCTCTATTGATTGATTTCTCGCCATCTTCGTTGTAAACAAATACACATGGCCAGGAGGAGGGTTAGCGAAACAGCAGAAAAGCGGACAGACTGGCATAGTTTCCCTTTAAAACTGCATCGCACTTTCTCCGCTGTTCCAACACACAGAGAAAACACAGAACCACCAACCAACACCTCTGTGGCTAACACTGTGTGGCAGCTGCCTTCCTACATCTTACTTTCCCTCTCTTGCATAACACAGAGAGAACAACAGCTGCATTACATTAATTACCACATCACTGTTATTGTTATTATTATTATTATTATCATATGTGGCAAATCCTGTTCTGTTGTGTGTATTTAAATTAACTCCACACTGGCTACAACTGTCCAACAGCATGGTATGCTAAAATAAAAATAAATAAAATATGCAAGAGGTCAAATGCTGAGGACACAGATCAAAACAAGTAAGTGCAGTACACGGCAAAAAGGGGTGACATCCCATATCACAGTAATTGTAATCCTGTATAAAACCAAATTGTTTGTGGCTCTGTGAGGTCCTTGTTGCATCTGGGGCCAACTGTGCTTTGAGCTAAATGCTAATGTAATGCCAACTTGCTCTTTAACCGTTATAATGTTTACCACGTACAACTGAGGCTTACATAAGGGATAAAATGCAATTCAGACCGGGTGGAAAGTTCAATTGTCCAAATATTTTAGACAATATCATATACTGTATGTAAACAGGTCGGGAGTATCCATTCTCTGGGTACCATGAATGTTTCTACAAAATAAGATATTAGTTACTGATATTCAGTTAGAGGTGCAGTCATATACTGTATTTCCTACCAACTCAGACCAACAGCCTGGCTAAAAATCAATCACATGTAACACTTTGGATCACTGGTTTACCCTAATGCCCAAAATGAAAATATTGATAAGAAGTTAAAGGGATAGTAAAAAAAAAGACTGAAGAGCATCAAGTCCAGAAAAACCAGGTTACAGAAGAGTTCATATCCCCAAGCTGTCCGACTACTCAACACTCAGGAACGACCATGCTAAGCCACATGACAGGTTTGAATCAAAGGGGCTGCCAAACATTATTTTAAGTACAGTATTCTATTATTACAGTGTTTATTATTGTATTTTACTATTGTTATGGTGCACTTTTAACATGTACTATGCACTTTATATGTGGACTGCTGTGCTCTAGTGTTTTATTTTACTCTTTTAATGGACTTGGTTTTATCCTATTTCTTGTTTATCTTGTAATGATTTATCTGTGATGTGAGTGAATGTTTTTCTGTCAGTGTGTGAAGCCCACTGAAACAAATTCCAATCGACATGTCGATATGGCAATAAAGTATTGAATCTTGAATCTAGTTTTAACAAAAAGGAAAAGCAAAATCTCAGATGACAGAAAAAGGTATCGGTATATGATCTGAAAGTATGTATCTTAATTGTCTCAACCACTTACTGTCAGGTGCTGTCTTCATAATGTGCAATCGCTGACATTAGCATTCACTTGGGGACGTATTTACCACTTCCTGAGTGCAGTCTCTTTCAATTGAGCCCACTTAATGTTGCTGTGTGAGAGTTAAGACACTCCATATTTTCAGTTTAGCCATGGCCACCGTGGGCGACCGATCGCACCAATACAGTTTAGAGACACAAGTGAGTGAAAGAGACACTACATCAAAGATGAGGCTGAGAATAAAACCCTATCCTGCGGTGGCCTTAATCCTTCAACACCTGCGATCTGAAGCACACTCCTTTGATGTCGTTGCATGGTTCAGCTGGAGAGAAAGAGACTTGATGGGGAGACAGAGGAGGAGAAAGAGAAACAGAAAAGGAGAGATAATAGACTGCCCATTTAACACAGAACTAAACTAAATGCAAGTTAAAGTGACGAATTGGTGCGGCTAGCAAATCAGCTGCTCTATAACTCTTCACTGACGCAACTTCAGTAAGGTTTACTGCTCCATCGCGCTGACAAACTACTATATGAGAATGCTGACTGGCTGTTTGGCGATGTCTGGACGCAGTAAATATACAGAATTAATTTCATATGGGCACCAGTTGTCATTGAGCTCGTCTGGGAGTCCCAGTTCTTGATCCAGACCTCCCTGTGCTGGATAGTCGCCCCATTGCACACAAATGTCTTCACAGGCCTCACAGGAACGGAAATCATGAGGTATGGTGTTTTTTTTGTTTTTTTTTTTACTGTTCTGCTATTGATTCAGTGCATTGGTTGATTATGCGGCTCATTACTTATGCTTTTCGACAAACGTGTTTCATTAAAGAATACATAAATGAGTTACTGTGCCCGCTTGAATTCCCCTGTGAATGTAGCCGGCACTTGACCAAAAAAACCATCCAATTAAAACAGATGAAGCATGGATCTTCATACTGTATTACTCCATCTGAAGCACAGCTACACTAAAGGAGTCCAAAACCAGAACAAACAGAGCACAAACAGGAAATTCAAATATATGTGATAGATATAGATTTGATGATGAAATATTACACCAACATACCAGAGCTGGAAAAAATAGGAAACTGGTTTCACCCTTACAAATGTGGATATTTGATGGTTTTCTTGGCCCTGTATGGGAGATTATTTTTGGATTATTTTGTTATACGTATTTGAGTATGGATTATTGAAGTTTTTAACGGTATATTTGTGTTGTTTTTTTTTGTATGTTGTCTGATGTAGAGGATTTATATCCTGTATCAGATGTATTTTCATTAAATTAAATTAAATTAATTAAATAGCAAACTGAATATCTTTGGATTATTGATTGTTGTTTGAATAAAATTATTACAATGGGTCCTGGGTGATGGTCTATTCTCACTATTTTGTGACATCTTATTAGAGCAACGCATCCTTTCTTTAGTCCAGAATTGAATGACTATAGTCAAATGAATGGAAAACTAGAATAATACAACCACCAGCTGTAATGCAAAAACAATGGCAATACAGTAATCTAGGCTACCAAACAATGGAACAACATCACAAGGGACAGAGGGGGAGATGGATGAGGCCAGGACAGCCAGCTCTGCCACCGCAGGCCATTTTCTCTGTCCAGCAGGAGGGAAGCTGAAAGGACAAAATCAGCACAACAGCAAAAAAAAAAAAAAAAAAAGAGGGGGAAGAGAGGAGGACAGATCCGGTAATTTTTACATAATTTAGATTATGTGAATAAGTCGTGGATTTCAAAGGACATACAAACTCCCATCAGGCCAGAGTGAAAGGAAAGAGCAAGAGACATGTAAAATGTATCAACTGAAGCATGAACGAACTATGATAATGCATGTCAACATTTAATTAGGACTGAAGCAAGTTAGCCTACTAATTATTTTGTTTATGAAATGCCCTTTTTTTTCTTTCAAATAACGCAAATCAAATGATTTAAAACAGAATAAAGCATGACATCTTTACAGCTGAGGCGATGGATCCACAGCCTGCTTTGCATTACTGCCTGATAAATAACTTATCAATACTGCCAACCCACTTACCAATTAACTGGCTAGTCATCTATTAACCACTACGTTAAATATTTACAGTATCTCATGTATCCTATGTAATGTATAACATAAATGATTGTCACGTATAAAATCTATTTTCCAGGGATGTCACACCGCTATTTGTGCAAGAAAAATCAACCCAATTCCCAAGGCAAATGTAGATTTTATCATATTATTATAAAACAAACAACTGGTTTCTTCTGCAAAGGTCACTGAGCAGCAGATACCTGATTAATGTTATGTGCTGCCCCTCTGCTCATATTAAACCTCAGTGTCATGAAGCACCAACCAGCCCCTCTTTTTTTCCAGCGCTTTGTTCTGCACAGAGCATGTTGGGGGGTTGGGTGTAAGGAACAGGGTGTGGCTTCACTGTTGTCATAGCAACACACAGTTATCAACCAGTCCAGACAGAGTATATGGACTGGAGGAACTCGGTTCGCCGATATAAATATAACGACGATATAGTATGGGCAGGCAAGCTGACCAAAATATTACAAACAGGCATCCAGCAGCCGACATGGAGTCTTTAGCTCAGTGGATGCAAGTCATGCCGATGGAAAACACCCAGAGCTGAGCGGCTGCACATGGGCAAGCGAAGGGTGTGTGTGTGTGTGTGTGTGTGTCTGTGCATGTGTGTGCTCACTGGTCTTCCAGATCCATAATAGCCTGTTTCAGAGTGATGGGCTCTCACACAAGTGTAGCCATCACTTATACCAGCAGTATCAAGGCGATATTGCTGTGTAGCAATATCTTCCTTAATAGGCTGCTGCTGCTGCTGCTGCCGCTGCTGTTATAAAACACAAGGTTACATGACATTAGGCTGGGATTCATAAAACAGGAGCCAATGGGTTCTCTGTGGTGGTAGCAATGAGCGCCTGACCTGCAGACAACCCCACTGAACGAGGGGTGTGGACCATAAAACAAAGGTGCTGATGTGTACAGACAGCCAAAACCTGCTGTCCAATATACGAGTCTATACAAGCCAGTGCAACACACCGCATGATGTTACTATGGACTTGTGAAAAATGACATGATAAAAATGCAAACAAGTTTCATCCGCTATTTATCAGTGGGTGGGTGAATGCATTTACCTACAGCAAATGTTTCTGTCCCTGCACATTAACTATAGAAAGTATCTAACAATATGCAAATCCACTAGTGTCCCTGATTCAACATCACAGCCAACATAGATTTGCTGTCTAAAGGTTGTTTGGAACATATTGTATGGTCACTCAGTTCCTTAAGAGACTCACAGTTACTCAATAAAAGCTGCCTCGTCGTGCCCAATTAAAAAAAGCACCTCAAGTAAATTACTTCATCAATAATCAATACAGGATTTTACTTTAATTACATTGTCAGACTGATCTGCTACAGTATATGCCATAACAAAATGGATTTAGAGTTAGTTTTCAGCTGTATAATAAATTGCAAAATATTACCATCTGGTGGTGAAATGTAGTACTGCTGCATCGTATGCCAGTCAAACAGTTGTTCTCATCAATTGCTTTGCTTATGATTGATCTACAGGGATAAACAAATTCATTAGAGCTTATGAGCCCTTGATAATCTGTTGAAAATGAAAAAGCTGATTCTTTTAAGGTGTTTCCCTGCAGCTGTAAAGCAGTGGGATGTCCTGGTTAAGACTTTAGAGAGGACAACATACCTGGCTGTGCATCGGATAAGACACACTTTGACCTGTGGACGCCCAGTTCATCCAGTGTGAGTGACAGTTCAGGGGCATATTGATCACATTGATCGGCTTTTCCATCTGCTGGATCGTCTCTTTGCCTTGTAGCAGAAGGTCACACTGAAGAAACACAATGAACAGACACATATTTTTCACTTATAAAGTTAAACGTGGTAATGGTGTAAACAAAAAATAACAAGGTAGATGCTACAACCACAATCTGCCACCAGGTTTCACTTCAAACTGTGTTCAAAAATGTAATATTTGCTGTAGATCCTGTTTAAGAAAATAAAAATGCTAGGATATTTTTGATTTTCTGTAGCTGCTGTTGCAAGTAGCTATGTTTTTAAGTGTAAACACTATACAAGGGGCACCATATAGCTCAGTGGGTTGAGCAGATGCCCAATATGCAGTACAGAGGCTACAGTCCTCACTGCAGCCGAGCCGGCCCTGGCTCGAATCCCAAATCTGGTGGTCCATTGCTGCATGTCAGTCATGGATGTATTAGATCCATGATGTCATCCCCCCTGTCTGTCTCTCTCAACTATCCTATCAAATAAAGGCAAACAAAAACAAAAATACAAATAATATACTGAGAAAACAAACAAAAACAACAACAACAACAACAACAACAACAAAAACACTTTACACGATGTATAAAAAACAACCATAAATTCATTCTCCTGATGTCAAACTCCAAATTTCAGCTTCATTGATTGAAAAATAGCCAAAAATGTAATTCTTGAAAAAATCATTTGTTTCATGGAACCATCGACTGAATGCATGGAACGCTGAAACCACCGCAAGGAGCCCAACGTTCTACGTTACCATGGTTGTTACCATGGATGTTGCCATGGTTGCCATTGAAGTGGTGCTGTTCTTAACCAATACTTGTTGACAGTTTGGAAAATGGTTAACACCGAATCCTTGCCATGTGTCATACTGTCAGCTATCAATTAATCAATTTAGAGACGGAAGAAAATCTGTAAAGATGATGATTCACTCAGATTGAGACTTATGGTTTTAAACATAGCCTTAGCTTCTTTTTTTTCCTATGTGGATTTATGGCTCTGTGTGCGATGGACTTTACGCATAACGATGTCAAGGAGAGTGTAAGTTTAAGCAACTAAATCTAAAAGTGTTTGGTCAAATTTGACGGAAGTGGCCGCCTGGCCTGTATTTTTTTTTTTTACGCGTTTTGGGAGGGAAACGTAACGTTACCTACCTGTCACATCTGTTGCTGTTGTGGTTGATAAACTGGCAAATAAACAATAACTAACGTTAGCTTCCTGTTGGTAACGTATAACACCTGCTGCATGCACCTGTCCCTTTCACTCGACGTAGTATCTTTGTCTCGGCTAATTCAAACAAACA
>NC_140909.1:9050703-9063203 GCF_045865225.1 Trachurus japonicus
AACTCCAGCCGCTAAACTAGCTTAATTTACAATACATCCGCTTCGCCGTCGAATTAAACGATTTCCGACAGTTTTCGGCGGCATTTGAAAGCAGCATCACGGGCATTTGAGCGCCAAACCACAGAGGCCGCAGCACGGAAGAAGAACCTCAATGTCCGATCGAAAAAGACAAAAAAATAAACAAATAAGGCTAACTAGCAAACAACTACGGTATTTATCTAAAGAGAAATCTGGTGCTATGTTTAAGAACAAGTCTGCCTGGTTTTCAAGCAGTGTGCCACAGAAGCGCTGCAGCTTCTGGAGTAAGTATTTTAAGGTTTTCTTAAGCTAATGTTCCTGAAATGCATTTATTAGTTAGTAAGGAGGCAATCCCTATAATTATGTCCTTTTAACCTAACATAGTTTCATCAAGCAGTGTGAGATAGTGGTAGATACAATAAATAGATCTACAGTAGCCTATACTGTAATGAAATACAGTAGATTTGACTTATATCCGTCAAATAGATTTTTGTAAACAGTGAATACATTTTTATAAGCTTCCTCAGAACAATATTAATTGTTTACTAGATTGAAAAAAAAAAATCTCAAAAATGAGAATCAATATACAGTGCAGTTAAATAAAATCTACAATTTTAGTTGAGGACATGCTGTAAATTTTGTCTGAGTTGGATTTTTGTTCCCAACATATCTCTGTTGTAGTGCAGGAAGGTGGCACAGTTGCTGGTTGGAGGAAAGCAGATTATCTTTTCAGTGAAGATGCTGCATGTCCAGATACTGTGAGGTGAGAAGCAGCATGGCAAAACCAAAAAATATCAGCATTTCTTGTGATCTAGCAAAAGGTAATTTACCAATAATCCATTTAAAGCTCTAACTTTGGTTTTGTTTTTCAGGATATTTGAGAGCAAAGATTACCTGTTGAGCAAGGTGACGGTTTTTCACGGCATGTTTCTGTCCACCTGTGAGAGCCGCGAGAGTGTAAAGTCTGTGAGCATCGGTCATTATGTGCTGCCACCACCCTCAGTACAGGACGGTGAAGAAGACTACTATATGTTCATTACCTTCTATTATTCACTTTATCATATGTTTGTGTAATTAGATTTAATGCAAGTGTTTTAGAAATCTGTGACACTTAAGTAGAATATTATCTATACTGTAATTTTGACATATTACATATAGTTGCTCCTTCGCTTTGAAGGCTCTAGCCAAAATCACCAGGAACCACTTTGATTATTTATTTATTTTTTTTCAAAGTAAACCAGGTCTATGAATTAATATGTTCCTCTGATTGTGATTTCAGAAGTCAGAAACGTCGTTGGGAGGCTGATTTGGGAGTGTGAGGATGAGCAGTTATCACAGGTAAATAAAACCAGGCAGTTTTCTCAGAGGCAAATCACATAAATGACTGTAATCTTCACCAAAACTGAACTGCTGTCAATTTCACAGGGTTCCTCCGACAGTGTTAGTTGTCAGACAGACAGCGAATGCAGTGAAGCAGAGGGAAGCAGCGATGAGTATGTCAGACTTCTACTTTCAATATTTTAAAATTATAGCTCAAAAAATCCTGCACTGCAAAAATGATTAGTTAAAGTTGAGCTGTACAGAAAAGAAAATTGAATTTGAGCCCACTGTGGGTCCTAACGTTAGTGTAATAACTCATCTATCAGACGATGGAGCCCAAACTTTGTGCAAAACTCTATTTTTGATTAAGTCCGGGATGAAAGTTTGGTATTTTTTTCCGCATTGGATAATGCAGGCGCACGGATTATACGTCAGCCTGCTCAGGATTCATCAGCCACTGATATTGGATCCTCAGGTAAACTCGTGCGGCAACTCGTGAAAACTCGGCGCGACAAACAGGACAAACGGCCATTTCTGAACACCTTTAAAATACAAGAAAAAGACTCTGAATTTGAGGAGAAAATTATTTAATTCTGGTGAAATGATGTGTCCATTTACCTGACACAAAATCTTAAAATAAGTTGGTTCAGTCTAGAAATGAGTCGCCTCTAGTGAATATTCAAGGTTTCAAATGAGGAAAAATTACAGATTTTAAGGTCAACAACTCTATCTAATGTTGTTTGTTTTACACATTCATAATCAATTTAAGAACATACCCTTAATTCAAAGATGGAACCAGTGTTTATAACTTTTAAAACAAGATAATTGATCTAATATTTCTAGATCTAAGGTTTTAAATCTTGGCAAGCACAGGATCATTTGTGTTGTTAACTGTCCAGTAAAGTAATTTAATCCTTATTCCTTTTACAGTTATGAATGGCTCATGGACTCATTGGTAGCTGATGCCCCTCCGTGTGATCATTGTCATGATTATCCAGTCGATAACGTGCTCACAGGTGACATATCTATTACAATTCACTCTGTATTCATCGATAAAATGTCTGTAGTTTGTTAATTGTTAATTGTTAATAGATATTAAAGCTCCAGTGCAGTCTATTTTTAGATCATGAGATATTATTCAACACCACATGTTGACATCATGTTTTTTTTTTCTGTTATCTTATTCACTGAAGGAGGGTACATCAGCATGGACAAGCTGCCAAAATATTCAGGTGATCTGCGCGACTTCCATCCTGGACGTTCCTCCCACTGCTCCGGCTGTGAAGCTCTCACATCTGCAAACACACATCACAAGCAAAGCGCATTAAAGAAGAACAAGTAGTTACAGTTGTGCCATTTACAGTGTCAGTCTGTAGATAAGATGAGATACGATATGAGTTTATTTGTGTTTGCAGTGCAGATGTGTACATTAAATAAATCAGACTTACATAGATAACTCACTGTCACACGATGTCATCGTCATAAACAATGATTTTTTAAATAACATCTCAATGTCAATGGTAAATTAAATGGTTCTTTTGTATCAAAAACCTGTGTCAGTGTTGCATCAGTTCAGTTTCTGGTCCATCAGCTGAGTCACAAGAGTTGATGTAAGTCAGTGGCTGTTTGGTTTATTGTGACGTCAGTGTCACATGATGACTCTGTGATTATTGCAAATGTGCAATGATGTGAAACACACTATTATATTGTTACAGTAAGAGGTGCAGTGCAGTGCAGCATTTTCCCCTAAGCTTCAGCATCCTGTATCCAAACTTGATTGATTATTATTTTCCAATGATATGTGTCATGAAACGTGTTGCAGTAAACCAGCGGTGTTCATATTGATAAGATGCCCACATATAATTGATACCAACTTGGTACAATCAATAACAACGTGTAAACTTTAAGTATATAACAGAAAGACTCAGCTCAGACTCAGTTTATTTGTTCAGTTACATTTGGTAGTGTTTTGTCCACCCTGTTTGGTCCAAGACGTCAAACTTGAACGTCTTAAAACAACAGAAAATAACGTCATTGTAAAAAAAAAAAAAAGACGTCTTAAAATTTGCTATGTCAATTTTTAACTTCCTAACTAAGATGTTTGGGCAGAAAAGCACCCAAGTGATCAGGACAGGTTTGGGCGACGCACCTGTCAGGTGTGTTTTATACAACCAACCATGATTTAGTTTTTGGAGCAGTCGATTCAGATGGTTGGGGAAATGGGCAGAAAATCCCGATGTTGATAATAATGTCATCTTAAATCCAGATTGTGTCCTAAATGAACCACAATTTACAGATTAATTTGAGGTTTATATGAAGAAAATGCTTCTCTTTGTGGCTCTGTAAGGTTTTCACCCCCTAGAAACTGATTCAGTGGTATCACCCACGATGAAACGTCTGACAACGTTTAAAACTGACGCGTAAGTACGTCTATTTTTTCATAACATTTACCTGAACCCGACATGTAAAAACTTAACTTACTGTCATTTTAAGACGAATACATTTAACATCTACACTCGGACATCAGAATAAACGTATTTTTTTGTTGTTTTGTTTTTTGACCGAACTGTTCCCCCCCTCCCCGCTCCGCAGAGTGGACTGGCCCGCAGCTGCTCGACCAATCAGACGCTTTGTTGTGGTGGCAGCCGGACTTGTCAGGAAGCTGCTCCAGTTTGTACTTTGACTCGGGCAGAAAACACGAGACAGGTCCGAGGTCTGTGCTCACACCTCAGCGCTGCAGGTCGACATGGCTCAGGAGAACCTGTCCGTGGTGCTTCACGCCCAGGGAGACCTCCGGCTGGTAGGAGACGAACTACTTCCATATTATTTATGTGTTTAAAACAGACTGAGAGGAACTGATTGTCGTCTTTTTTGTTTTTATTTTCTATGCATTTTATTCATTTTCTTACAGGACAAGCGGCCTGTCCCGGAGCCAGGACCTAATGGTAAACTATTCACAGCTAGATGCATATAATGTATATTTAAATAAGGTGTGTAAACCATTTAATGCAGCATGCATTGCACACACACCATACATCGTGCAAATGTGCATGGTTCGCTTTGCAGCTGCACCTCCATTCATGTTCATACACAAACTTATAAAAAAAAACATCTATTCATTGAGTTTTACAATCTATATTTTGGCAAAGCGTTCAAATTCTGCATTAAAAAGTTGTGTATGTACAGTTCAGCTCACAAGGAGGGCTGTGTAATAATGGCAAAAATCTGGTAATCCCTACACATACCCTGAAGGGCGGGGACAATATGATATTATTATGTGATATATTGGGATACTATAAGCAAGGCCAATGTTGTAATTTTCTTTAGAAAAACTCTAATCCTGTGAAGATCACACAGTGTTACATGCACAAACACAGCATTCAGACTTTGACCTATATTTGTATTTCACGTTTCCTACATCATTGTAAATATTTTATACACAATCTCAACAGAGGAATTGCAGTAATTAACCATGATCTGACCCAATCAGTAAAAGATTCACAAGTGTGACAGAAAGGGTAAGATAAACATTCAGAAATACACTATTTTTTACATGCAGTCTGAACAAACAAGGCTCAAATAAAACAAACAACCACTGTCACCTCCAGCAACTATTGATAACAAATCTCTACAGTGCTACAAAGATCTGATACAGTATCAGGTCATAAAATAATCTATTGCTTTTTGTTTAGCATCAGTCAGTGTCACCGTGCCGTCATCCTGTCTCTTGTTTGGTGTCCAGAGGTTTTGCTCCAGATGCACTCTGTGGGGATCTGTGGGTCAGACGTCCACTACTGGCAGCACGGCCGGATCGGAGACTTTGTGCTCAAAAAGCCGATGGTGTTGGGACACGAGGCGGCGGGACGAGTGGCGAAGGTCGGATCAGAAGTCAAACACCTTAAAGTGGGTAAGTGTGTGTCTCCCTGAGCTGTGAGAATCCACTAAAAACATCTGATGAAGTGTGCACTGCAGAAATCCAATATTCAGCCTTCCTGTTGTCAAATGTGTTTATATTAGAAATAGAGTTTTCAATATTTTGTTCCTTCCTGAAAATAATCACTCTTGACCTGATCACTACAATGATGAACTCCTCACAAAGCTGAAAAAGTATTAAAACTACTAAATTTAGACTCTAAAACAAGGTATATTTTTATGTAAAGGAAGATTATTAACCATAAAAGTCCAAAACAGAGTGGGAAAGTGGACTAAAATGTTGTAATGCAGTGATTTTATACCTATATACTGTCAGACTGGGTCAATTGACCTGGTTGGACCAGAGTTTAGACAATAAAAAGGTGAAACTTTTACATTTCAAACAAAAGGATTATTACTTATTTCAACTTTGAGAGTATTTGGAGTTTGTCATGTTGCTCTGCCAGTGCTGTGTGAACCTGACGTGTGTTTTCCAGGCGACAGAGTGGCCATAGAGCCTGGTGTTCCCCGCGAGATGGACGAGTTCTTCAAAAACGGACGATACAACTTGTCTCCCACCATCTTCTTCTGTGCCACACCCCCCGACGACGGGAACCTGTGCAGATACTACACACACAACGCCAACTTCTGCTACAAGTAGGTGTCTTTTTTTTTCTCTCTCTTTCCAGATGTTACCTAACAACTGCCAACCGACTCTGTTGCCCAATCGTTGCACATATCCTCCTATATCTGTTGTGTTCATTTTGTCAGCTATTTTTCAATTTAGTTTTAGTCTTGTGTCAAATGCCCTTATTAGTTTTAGTCATATTTAGTCACCTTGTATTCTTTTTTGTTTAGTCACATTTCAGTCGACAAAAAGTCTTGGTATTATAGTCTAGTTTTAGTCTATAGTCTTTTTTTAGTCTTTGAAAGCAGTTTGACAGTAATGTTAATCAAAATTAATCTAGTCAAACCAATAGATTCATTTTAGTCTTTTTCTCACTCACTCATTTCTCACTTTTTTTTTTTTTTTAAAGCAGGTACATATCGACCCAGATGCAGCTACGACATCTCAAATAAGGAATAATGAGTTTTATCTTCTATTGTTCAGTGTGTTTCAGGCAGGAATACATTTATTGAAACACGGGTTAAAAGCAGCACGTTTTAGCAGAGAAGCTCTGTTTGTACTCGTCGCATTTAGCACAGACGGCACCGGTGGGTGTGTGCTCCTCATTCAGACTCAGACACACACACACACACACACACCTGGCAGCAGCGCAGGAAGAGAAAAAAACTGACGCGCATCCAGTTAAGGCACTTTTTGGATTGTAATTTAAAAGTCTGTGATGACTTTTTCGTCAACAAAAAACGCGTGTTAATTTCTTCACAGTGTTTAAAGGCATTGATTTAATCTCGTCTTTGTCTCGTTTTTGTCTTTCGTTTTCGTGCTAAAACAAGTTGATGAATATATTTCGTCTAGTCTCGTCTGACGAAATTAACACTGAAATTCTGTTGTTCGTCTCTCTCTCTCTCTCTCTGTTTCTTTGTTCAAGGTTGCCTGACAATGTGACGTTTGAGGAGGGAGCTCTGATCGAACCTCTGTCCGTGGGGATCCACGCCTGTCGCAGAGCCGGGGTCACGCTCGGCAGCACCGTGCTCATCTGTGGTGCAGGTGAAATAAAAATTAAACTAACTTAAATTAAACTGGCAGGATGAGAAACTGAGTCTGCAACATTCCTGCACGTTTCAGGACATGCAGCAAACCGATATAAAAAAAAAAAATAGACGATTGTCTTGTGTTTAAAGAACATGTCTGTGCAAGTGGTGGAATCTGGGCACTGAGCTGAGAAAGTGAGAATCATCCTGACTCAACGAAAGTCAAGAACCCGTGAACCTTCACACAGCTCGGAGACTTAATGTGTAACAGCTCCACTGTGCTGAAAAGAAGCCAGTGAACATTATTAACCCGTGTTAACCAACACCAGGGGAAACAGCTGTTTTGTTTTCCTATTACAGTTTCAGTTTCTGTCATCTTGTTTATTTCCAGGACCCATTGGGTTGGTCTGTTTGCTCGTGGCCAAGGCGATGGGAGCCTCGCAGGTCGTCATCACCGGTAACACGCTGAAATGAAACAACAAACACATTATAGTAGTTGTTTTTTGTTTTGTTTTTTTATTGTTTTGTCTCTAATCCACCTTCAGATCTGTTCCCTGAGCGTCTGACGGTGGCCAAAGAGCTCGGTGCGGACTTCCAGGTGACGGTGAAGAGAGGAGACGGAGCGCAGCAGCTCGCCAAGAGCGTGGAGGACATGCTCGGAGCGCCGCCTCACATCACTATCGAATGCACTGGTGTTGAGAGCAGCATCCAGACCGCCATCTATGTGAGCGACCATTCGTTTTTTATAATTATCATGTATTAAATATCACAATGTTTCATCCACTTTAAAGGGATACTTCACCCAAAATCAATAATTCACAAATTTTCTACTCACCGTCATGCCAAGGAAGGGTTTGGAGAACTTTTGGGGTCATCAAAGTGCTTTAGGAGTTCCAGGGGGGGTCCGGCTGGCAACGGATTTTCATATAATGGCGGTGGATAGAGTTCACTTTTGAATCGTCCAAAACACACAGTATGAAACATCCAGATACCTCCATACTGCTCGTCCTACTGACCCAAGTGTCCTGAAGCCGAAAAAGTTGTTCAGAAAAATGTATTTGATCTGTTTTTATCCTTGTTGTAGCAGTAGCTCCCAGTGGCTCTGTTGATGTTTGTGCACATGCGCAAACATTTGCTGCGAGATGTTCGTTTGTTGTTGTAAACCACTGGATGTTTGATGTAAACACGGAAGAACATCTCACAGCAAATCTCACGCATCTCGCACAGCCACTGGGAGCTGCTGCTACAACAAGGATAAAAACAGAGATCAGATTAATTCTTTCTGAACAACTTTTTCATGTGGCGGCTTCAGGACACTTGGGTCAGTACGGACGAGCAGTATGGAGGTATCTGGATGTTTCATACTGTGTGTTTTGGGCGATTCAAAAGTGAACTCCACCGACATTATATGAAAATCCATTGCCAGCCGGACCCCCCCTGGAACTCCTAAAGCGCTTTGATGACTCAGAAAGTTCTCCAAACCCTTCCTTGGCATGACGCTGAGTAGATGATTGGTTAATTATCAATTTTGGGTGAAGTATCCCTTTAAGTCCATGTTATGATTATTTTTTCTTCAACCAGGCCACACGTTCAGGAGGCGTGGTGGTGCTGGTGGGTCTCGGATCAGAGATGGCCACGATTCCTCTGATCAACGCTGCGGTGAGAGAGGTGGACATCAGGGGCGTCTTCCGCTACTGCAACACGTGAGAAGATCAAAAATCCTCCATGTTTATGAAGAAAAGCTGCAGACAGGGAGAGATATTTACAACACGTATCTATTTTGTGTTGCAGCTGGCCGATGGCCATAGCCATGTTGGCGTCGGGGAAAGTGAACGTGAAGCCGCTGGTGACGCACCGGTTCCCTCTGGAGCAGGCGGTCCAGGCCTTTGAAACCACGCGCCAGGGTCTCGGGATAAAGGTCATGTTAAAGTGTGACCAGAGCGACCAGAACCCCTGATGAGAGCGGCTCGGCGTGACGGGCAGACGTCCACAAACTACTGGACATTGACCCCGAGACAGATAACGGCTGGTTCAAACAGACACACTAACAACAACAGTCCTGTAGCACGACACGTGTAATTAGCATCAAACGGTACGAGTGATTGTTTCATAATCATCAACATTGTTATATAACCATCATTTTAATTATTTTAATATAATTGTTTATGATTTGCAATGTGTT
Organism: Trachurus japonicus; assembly: GCF_045865225.1. Taxonomy (NCBI): domain Eukaryota; kingdom Metazoa; phylum Chordata; class Actinopteri; order Carangiformes; family Carangidae; genus Trachurus; species Trachurus japonicus. The sequence goes on from NC_140909.1 coordinate 9,059,792, forward strand.
ACTTTTGGAATTTAGAATAATTTTAAACACTGTCACAGAGTAAATAAACCCTTTAAACAATAAAACATTAATTACAGTGTCTATTTCTTTTCTTTTTTTCTTTCTTTTTTTTTTTTACAGAACCTGCATTTCCTAGTTTTAAACAGTAGAGGGAACCAGAGGTTTAAAGTGGAGAATCATCAGCAGGGGTTGGACCAGGCCTGTTGTTCGAAACCTAGATAAGGGATTAAGCCAGGATATGTTGGTTATCCTGTTTGAATTTAGCCTCAACTTGGTTGTTCGAAAGCTGGATACCTTTATCCTGGTCAAGTTACTATGGTGATTTATTCTCTGCAGCTAGCCTGCTCCAGACCAGGCTAACAGCCAGGCTAAGTTGATTCTGTTGTCTTTATCTGTGAAGTCAGCAGTCACTCTGATCAGAAATCAATGTTTTATACAGTTATTCCATGTTATGTACCCTACATATTGGCCTGATTTCTAAACAAACTAAATACATTTACAATAATCAAATAACATGAAACATTTACAATATTTATTAGGTTTTTTTTCTTTTTTTCATAATTAGGGCTATTCATTTGCTTCTCACACTGAATCATTGCATCTGCGAGCGCTGCCTGCTTCTTCAAATGCAGGGCATAAAGATGTCTGACGGTTTGTGAAATCTGTAGCACAGAATTGTGCACACTGTTCTTGAGACAATACAAACTATTTTCGATATCTGTGACCCATCTATGATATTTTCTATGACCTCTAGTAAAAAAAAAAAGCAAAATTAGCAATAGATTTATTTTTATTATTATAAAATATGTTACAAAATACAGTATATTGGCCGAATATTGGTTGAGGGAAGAAAACAAGAATACAATTGTTTGAGCAGGCACCTTCCAAATAATTTATACACCTCATTTGAACATTGTTATCGGCAATTTATTGAAGCATCAGACTGCATAATGTTCTTATATTTAATTAATTTTCACCTGTTGCACTTTTGGCCACTTGTATTTGTGCTGTATGAACTTTACTTTAGATGATAAGAGATGAGTGCAATGTATCAACTTCCACTGCTCATCATTAAGGCAAAGTGCACAGCTGTTAATTTGTGAAAGGAACTTAAATTGTGATTATAATTTTGGATTAGGCTACTTCCACATTCAATCAGTCCGCAGTTGTCCGCTGCACTCTCTCTGAGCTTTACGACAGCGGTGGTGCTTTTTTTTTTTTTTTTCTAAGAGGTGTGTCACCTTACGTCAAGATCCGTTGTTGATTGGAGGAAAAGTGGCCACACCTGTCCACTCATCGGTGAATCTGTGATCAATCTCTGTGGTCTACTGACGAGAGAATAAATTACACCTGGCTTGACAAAGCCACCCCTCCTCAGCCTGGCTCGGCGTTCCAACAACCAATTAAGCCAGGATGGATTTATGAGACTTTGTCCAACCTGGCTTTTCCACTTATCCTGGATATCTTTATTCTACTTTCGAACAACGGGCCCCAGTTCTATGTTTAGATGTTCAAGTGCAGGAAACAGGTTCAAGAGAATCACTGTTAATTTAATAAAATGTTTTTTTTCTCTAAAGGTTTAATCCTCATTTTGTTTAGTTGATCGATACCTTGAGATAGATCACAGGTACACACAGTCTTCAAATGTAATCGATTTCATAACTTATCCAGCCAGAAGACGCCATAAATAAACTCTGAACTTGCTCCGGTTCCACACAACAAATTAACAATAAGACTCTGCACCGTCAGCACAATGTGATCAATGAAATACTTCACTACGTCGCACAACAACCGAACAAGAACATGATGTACTTCCAGGGAACTTCTCTAAGCATTTGATCTTTCTAAGATATTTTTCTCCTCTCTCTTGGCATCTGTTGTTGCTGTTGCCTTGGTGCACTGCATCATGGGAAAACACTACACTATATTTTAACAATTATCTCTAAAACTACCTAGATTCAGTTTGATTTCAAATGTGAAAACACAACAGACCTGTGTGGTATAAAACTGGGACACAGCTGTACTGATTGTGTGTGTCTGCTATGAGAAAATGTATTCTGCATTATAGAGCAGAAATGTTCAGGATAAACGTACAAGATCAAGCTGTTTTTACCTTCTGCTGTTTGTTTTGTTTTGTTTCTTCCAGCTGTGAGCTTCTCCTCTATTTTCAGGTAAATTAAAACCCACTCAGGATCAATATGTGGCGTAAAATTGAGATGTGTACCAACTCTGAATTCTACATTCAAGTTAAAAGTTCAATTAAGACTAAAAGTTACTCAGTTTATGCAGTTTAAGCTTTTAGTTTTAACACACAGGGTCAAAATTATTAGTAATTTACCTAATTTTTAATACCTTTATGGGATTAATGTTCCTCTCTGTTGTATTTCCCATTCCTTAGGTTGACACAACACCACCACGATATTTCAGAAACAGTTTCAAAAGCAGCCAGGTTTAGCTCAGGTTTTATTATCTTGCCACAATGACATGATACTACTTTTACGAAGCATGCACACAGATAATGTTCATATGGTTAAAACATCTTTTTTTTTTTTTTTTTTTACTACAATGCATTGTAAAGCCGTTACTCTGCGGTACAGTACGGCTTTGTTCTGTCACAGTGTGAGATTCACAGTTCTCTCTTTCCCTCTCCAGACTGAAAGCCAACAACATACAGGTGTGGGAAGATGTGACTAAACCTGCGTGTTTTGATTTTTTTTTTGTCGTTTTTTTTCCGGTGTTTTAACATGAGCACAATACTAGACGAGTTTCTCTTTATGTACAGACATTCTAATACTGCTTATGGCAATGGGACAGCTCACACAACACAGTTACATTCACAATCCACTCATAGTATTCATGAGCTTCAGTCAGGAACACTAAAAGATGAACATACAGTAGAGTAGCACGCAAAAGAAAACTTCATTTTTCATTCTTTGTGTGACTTTGATATCAAAAGCATAATTAATGCATGTTAATAGTGTGACTCGGTTGCATGTTATTTAAATGTGTGAGTGTTTGTACATGAGATTTAGAAAAGACGTACTGTAGTACCGTCACCGTTCAGGAGGCTGAACTCGTGTATTGCCGTAAAATGATGTAAATCAAAAAAGGATATGGCGTTTCTCCCATAAACCCCTGCTGCTGCAAGCACTGGTTTGATTCACATGTACATCAATCATAACATATCAACTTACCAACAGTTCAAACACTAAAGTAATCCCCCCCCCCCCCTTTTTCAATGGCAACCGCTATAATAACCGGCATTTAATTGTGTCTTTGCCATCATCGAGGCCTGTTTTTCGATTCAAACAGCGAGATTCAATAAATATTTACAGTGCAGCTGTGGCCCTTAGCTCCTCCTCCCCACTGCCCTCAGTTACAATATTAGCAAATATGTATTTACATGACAAAT